>NC_080797.1:8622500-8922500 GCF_028018385.1 Neofelis nebulosa
CTGCTAAGGGGAGAAGGGGGCCCTCATTCCCAGGAAGATTTTCTGCCCTGATAAAAGGGAGAGAGGCTGGCACCAGAAAAACCCTCTCTGTTCTCCTCACAGTGTCAGAGGAGGACTCCAAGTCTGGAGCCGCCATATTAGGTTGTGACCACAAGAGGATGAGCGAGAGAGTCACAGAGAAAAGCGACCTGAGACGTCATCAGAGAGCACCCCCCCCCCCATCAACCCTGGAGCCCTATCGTTGAAGCAACATTGCCTCTGGTATTTGGCTCCTTTGCGGCCAGAGCATAGCTGACCTACTGGCTCTGACTTGCGTCCAATTGCTGGATCCCTTCTCCAACCACCCTGTTTGGAAGATAGAGAAGTTTAGTTACTAGGCCACAAGAGTTAAGAAGTTACTTGAGACCTTGTGGTTGAGAACTGCCAATTTGCAAAGCATGATGTGGAGCTTGGTTAAGTGGGGGTTCACGGAGTGGGGAGAAAAGCGCCAGATGGGGAACAAAAGTGAGTTCTGGAAGCCCTGAAGACAAGAGTCCACTTCAATATGCCGCCCGAGGCAGGGGCCGCCTGGTGCTGGCTGTGCGGCGACATATGGAAGTGGTGAGGAAGTGTTTCATGTGGTCCGTGGATGCATTTCACACAGCTTAGTGGAAACATATAGGACTCATGTGGGCATGTTTCTGATGGTCCCAGCAGCATCCGCCAGAGAAACGGGGAGGAGTCGAAGCAACATGAAATAAGAACAAAAAGAAGAAGATGATTAATGTGTCATTTTCATTGGTGAAATAAGGCTGTGGGATGTATGATTTCAGTCTACTGGAAAGAGGTAGGATACATGTTGTCTCAACCCCCTTGATTTTGCTGAATGGGTTTTTTTAATGGAGCATTTCCCCTCACACGGATTTATCGAAAACCAGTGTTTTATGTTCAGTGAAATATTGTTATCTTGAGGCTGCAATTTGCCGGGCAGTGGGGGAAAAAAAATTCATAAAAGGAGAAGGGGAAATAAAAGCATAATTGGTAAAAAGAAAAAAACCCCAGCATAATTAGGATATTGCTAGGAGATAAACAGGCATATTAAAAATTTTAAGTTTATTGGAGCAAAAGTTGGCTCATGAATTAGGCAGTCTCCTGTCTAGCTACCACATAGAAAGGAGCCCCGAGGAGTTTTACAAAATGAAAGATTTTATAGGCAGAAGGGAGCAGAAACAAGGAAGTTATACCGGCAAAGACAGAAGGCTGGTTACTGCAAGGTCACTTTCCTGTAGGGGATAGCAGGGTCCCATCAGGCAGATGACCTTGCTAGTGATTCTCGATTGCCTGGGTTAAGGTTCCATTTCTTTTTTTTTTTTAATTTTTTTTTTCAACGTTTATTTATTTTTGGGACAGAGAGACAGAGCATGAACGGGGGAGGGACAGAGAGAGAGGGAGACACAGAATCGGAAACAGGCTCCAGGCTCCGAGCCATCAGCCCAGAGCCTGACGCGGGGCTCGAACTCACGGACCGTGAGATCGTGACCTGGCTGAAGTCGGACGCTTAACCGACTGCGCCACCCAGGCGCCCCTAAGGTTCCATTTCTGAGAGAACCAAGACTACAATGAAGTCTCAGTTTGGTGGTGTGGGACTTAGCATAAGGGACTCCATTTGGGGCTCCGTTGTTTTATTTTTCACCATACTTCGAACATTTAATTATTTAAGTGTGTAACAATACTTTATTTTATTTTTTGATTTTTAACACTACTTTCCTTCTACTATCAGGATTCTTCCTGGACCGAATCTGCGGCATACCTTAAGCGGAGGTGGGTGGGGTGATGGGACGTATCTTCCCCATGTGGGAGGACGCCCCTCCCGTCTGCCCTGGTAAAGCTGCTTAATTATTTCACTTATTTCTTAGTCTGTCTTGCTCTCTCCCTCTCTCTGTGTTTGCCTCTTTTACTTCCTTCCACACACTTGCTGCTAATACGTGCCAGACACAGGCACTGGGAATATAGCCGTAGATAAAACAGGCACTATTCCAACATGAGACTATTATTTTTGGTTCCAAGCGGCCGCTGGTTTACTGCTGCTGTGTAGATAAACACATAAAAACATACACACAAAGACTATCACAACCTCTATTTCCAGTTCTAACTGCTTTGATAGCAGTCATGTAGCACCCCTCCCCCCTCCCCGAGTCCCTACCCCTCTCTCTGGTTGGCAGATACCATATTTTCGATTCCTACTTTGTCTAGGATGTCCTAGGACTAGGGGCGCTCAGATAAGGCAGAGACTCCAATGTCTACTGCACCCGTAGAACAAATATAATGGAGACAAGACTTTGAATTTAAGTCCCCTTGTCCCACTGTGCATTTGGTTTCCCTGCATCCGTTTTGCCACACGGCCCAGGAATGGGGTGGGATGAAAGCCAGAGCAAGAATGTGTCATAGACCTCCCACTGGAGAGGTAAAGAAAGCGTTTGGTAAGGGGTAGGGATATGGACTCTACTTGGAGGGGAGCAAAGAGGTAAAAGGCAGGGCTTCTTCTCTCCTTCCCTCCTGGGATGGACCTGAGCGCTGTGAGCATTTGGCCTTAGAGGCAGAGCCAGAGGACAGTTGTAGGCCCCCAGAAGGAACCAGGTTCACTGCCACTGTCACGTCCAACGGAGTGCAACCACGACGCTCACAAAAGAGAAGGCTGAGTGTAGCATGTAGGAAGACAGAGGGCTGAGGTGGTGGTCACCAAGCCTCTTCAGACCCAGGCGCTAGTTATCCAGAAGCTTCTTTTACGCAGCTGAAGGGGAGCAGAATGTGCTACCCCAAAATGCGCCTCTTCGGCATAGGGATAATTTTCAGCTGATTATTTTTCAGAACCATCAGACACAGGACAAGCTCTGAAAACAGGGTAGAATTCGCTCTTTTGTAAGGGGAATTTACATTTATAAGGGAAATTTCCATTTGCAAGAGTGTCTCCTTCTCTCTACCAGGCAGAGAAAGATGACTCTAAATCACAAGAAACTCTTATCAATGGAAAAGCGCTGACTTAAATCTGCATAACAACTTTTCCCTTCTTTGCTGTCCTTTACCCGGTCACCTCCCATAACTGGCCTCTCCATCCCTGGCATCTTTCTTCTGTCTTTAGCGGAAGATGATATTTAATGGATGGATTGGGCCACCTTGGGGACTTATTCAGTTTTCCTGGGTGTCTCCAGTGTATGTACGAGACCTACATGTTGTTAAACTCCCATTGGGTTCTCTCTCGTTAATCTGTCTTTCATTATTGGGGCGGGGGGGGGGGGGTTCCACCACAGAAGACAGAAGGGTAGATGGAAAATTCTTTTTCTTCCCTGTTTCTTAGCCAGAGAACATGGAACCAGAAGATGGCAAAAAGGTGAAGAAAGCAGCGAATGGAAAGCCAGCAAGCCTGCCATGAGGCCATCTTGGCTCGGGGCAAGGTGACCCAGCTGAAGAAGCTGAGAGAAGGAGAGACCAGTGGCTGGGAACCAACAGGGTTGTTGGCCACAGGAGAAACAAGGTGGGACCAAGCCAGCTGTGCCCAAAGGACATGGGATCTGAGAAAAATCCAGAAGAAACGAAAATGCCGTTAAGTAACAAGTTTAAGTCTTGACTCTTCTCCCTTACCCCCTGCCTTTAATCAGCAGAATGGAGCCGGTGGAGGTCAAGACTTTTTTCTTTTTTTTTTTTAACGTTTTTTTTTTTTTTTTTTTTTTGGGACAGAGAGAGACAGAGCATGAACGGGGGAGGGGCAGAGAGAGAGGGAGACACAGAATCGGAAGCAGGCTCCAGGCTCCGAGCCATCAGCCCAGAGCCTGACGCGGGGCTCGAACTCACGGACCGCGAGATCGTGACCTGGCTGAAGTCGGACGCTTAACCGACTGCGCCACCCAGGCGCCCCAAGACTTTTTTCTTATCTGAGTAGAATGTGCTCAGTTTTAGCTCTGCTTTGTATATAACCAGCCCTACCAAAGCGAGGTCACTCCAAGTGGGTCCCTTCGCCAGCTCCCAGTGTGCGAAGTAAGGGAGAGGGCTCATTTTCTGAAATACCAAATAAAAGCTGTGCCGATTAACAACAGGTTTACAGCCTGTTGGAAATATGTAAGACCTCCTTCCCCACCTCCCCGCAACGTTGCAACAACAGAGTCCCAAACCCTTAGACCCTTCCCTGGTTCTTCTTCCCCTCTCCATTTCATGGGCTTATTTTTGTTGGCTTTGAGAATGTGCCAACGAACAGAGGAAGGAGGGACTGAAAGGCTCTGCATCACCTCAGGGAATGGACATTTGTTCCAGACTACTTTGTGCCTTACATGGGCATAGGCAACCTCCGGGTAAGGCTACAACTGCCATAGTGCTCAGCCAATGAGGAACCAGGGGAGGGACTTACCTCTGTAGTGCTCAGCCAATGAGGAACCAGGGGAGGGACTTACCTGCTAGGACATAAATTGTCTGCTGTGACTGCCTCGGGTGCGCCTGTCCATCAGACACCTGCTCTTGCAAGAACATTGATTAAAGCATCACTTCACTGTGCTCTGAATCTCCGTGTCACTCCTTTGCTTGGGTCGATAGGTCTATTTCTCACACCAGGGGATACTGATACTGGTGGGACCATGCTGTGAGAGTCCCTGTCATGGAGAATTTCAGCCACACCTCTCTCTAAGAGCTAAATAGGTCTGCCCATGCAGATTTGCAGATTCGAAAGCAAGGCCGACTCTCCCATCATCACTTGTGATTTATCTGTAGATTATCTCTCCTGTTAATGCGAGCTCAACCCTGCAGCCGAGGCATCAACGACCCTTGAAAATTTCAGCCTCGTTGCATTACAGCCCAGAATCTGTGGCTGAAAATGGTGATAATGACAAATGACCCCATGCCTAAATTCTCACATTGGTTCTGTATTTTCTACGTCATACTAGTGTTGGAAAAATAAAGAAGTCAGCCCTATGCCTGATCCACAAATATACAGAACGCAGAAGCCACAGGATCTGAAGTTCATTTGCCCGCTGACGTTAGGTCATGATTGTTCCCTCCGTGGAGAGGCTCAGAAATGTAGTAGCTTCCACCAGCGTAGAGTAAAAGACTGTGATTCATCTCATGTGCCTTCTTTTCTGTTCTGAGACCCAATTCCCAACATGGCGGGGCCAACCAACAAACCATTGGTTGGTCCCAAACCAACAAACAATTCTCAGACACCAGCAGGGTGTCCAAGAATTCAGCTCATTTCTGACACTATCTACCAGGACACGGCATCAGATCCCACAGGTTAAGGACTCAGTCCCATAAGACTGCCCCCACCCCCTCCTTCAGACACCAGTCTCAAGCCCACATTGTCGCCTGTGCTTCCGATCGACTGACTACGGATCAGAGGTTCCCATGACCTCTTCCTCAGTTTTGATGAATTTGCTAGAGCAGCTCACAGAAGCCAGGGGAACATTTTACTTATTAGATGATGCGTTCATTATAAAATAATGTAACTCAGAAACAGCCACTTGAAATAGACACACGGGGCAGGGTGTGGGGGAAGGGCATGGAACCTCCACGCTCTCTCTGAGCTTGCCACTCTCCCCCAAATACCCACCTCTTCACCAACCCAGAAGCTCTCTGAGTCCTATCCTTCCTAGGTTTCTATGGAGGCTTTATTAATGAGCCACAATTGGTTAAATCACTGCCCTTTGGCAGTTGATTTAACCTCCAGCTCTTCCTGGGAGGTCACGGGGTTGAACTGAAACTTCCAACTTTCTAATTACCGGCTAGTTCTCCAGGCAACTGGACTCCACCCTTAGGTGGGGTCCAAGAGTCACCTCATAACATAACAAGAGATGCCTTTGTCTCCCTCTTCACTTAGGACATTCCCAAGATTTTAGGAGCCGGGAACTCTGGCCAAAGACTATGTCCGCAAAATATATTTTAGTCATCTGCATGACCAAAAATCGTTCTCAAAGGAAGCCCGGTAAACTACAGAACGGAGACGTGGGGTGCCATCAGCTGGGAGCTGTGTGAGCACATCCCTGTTGATCACTCTCTACATCTCAGCGACCCCCAGAATAAAGCCCACCCCTCGTAAGCTAGGTGTGAGACACCAAAGCATTGTGTTGGGTGGCGGGCAGTATAGTTACATCCAGAGCCTTCACTCAAAACACGGTTGGGGGTGCGATCGCCTCAGCCACACTAGCAGGGATGTACTGTTAGGAGTACAGAATGTCAAGTCTCATCCCAGGTTACCCATCAACACCTGCCCTGTAACAAAATCCCCCAGTAGCTAGCAAGCGCCTTAGAGTTTGAGAAGCCCCGCTCTAGTCCCTTGGTTCTCACCCTTGAGCTGTAGGTAACAAAAAGAAAAAAGGAAAAGGCGGGTCTAGGAGTCAAACGCAAGTATCATGATTTTTAAATGCCCCATGATTATAATGTGCAGCTAGGAATGATCAGTGGTTCTCAAATGTCAGAAAGCAGCAGAGTCACTAATTAAGGCACAGACCACAGGGGCTTACCCCAGAGTTTCTGATTCAGAAGGCCCTGGGTGGGGGCTGGGAGTTTTCCTCTCTATAGAACAGGTTCCCGGGGATGCAGAAGCTACACGTCCTGGAACTCCACACTCGGAGCGCAATGGCTCCTAACGGAGATGACAAACATCGAAGGTGTTTCCCCAAATCCCAAGCCGGTGGCATCAGCATCACCTGGAAACTTCCTACAAATGCAGATGGTGAGGCCCCATACCCGCCACCTACTGAATGAGCAGTTCTGGGGATGGGGCCCAGCAATCGGTTTTAACAAGGCTGGCAGGTGCTTCTGATGCAACTAATGTTTGACAACATTAGTGGGGTGAGTTCCTGTGGGGTTAGTTCCAAGCTGCTAAATTGTCAGCCATTGGAAACAGATGGAAAAAGGCATTGTTCTACCTTTTCCCTAGGAGTTCTGATCTATCTGGGGCGGAAAGGCCTCCTTTTTATACCAGAGTTTGCTCATTGACAGAGAGCCTTGAGCTGACTGTATATGTAAATAATATACCCGTTCATGGGGCACCTGGGTGACTCGGTCGGTTAAGCATCTGAGTCTTGATTTTCGTGCAGGTCGTTGTCTCACAGCTCGTGAGATCGAGCTCCGCATCAGGCTCTGTGCTGACCGTGGGGAGCCTGCTTGGGATTCTCCCTCCCTCTCTCTCTCTCTGCCCCTTCCCTATTCACACACATTCCACCCCCCCCAAAATAAATAAAAAATATTTTTAAATCTTTAAAAAATAAATAATATACCCATTTATACACAAATATACATAGTATACACACACATACAAATATAAATATATATATATAAACTTAAAATTTCACAGTGGGCCACATCAATCCTGGCAGGTGAATAGAACAGATATCAGCTTCCATTTTACAGGTGTACCTCTGAGAAATTAAATAGAGCCGATAATGCCAGTCTCTTAGCCAGAATCCATTTCTGGGAAAGAGTTTTCTTGTTCTTAAGGCAGAGGAGACCGTTACACTGCTTCTGGATGTTGTTAGATCTAAATGTGATGGCTGGCGCCCCTGCAGCCATCTTGCCGTCATCCTGAGGATAAACCCAACACAGGGAGAAGGGCAAAGCCAAGGGAACTAAAGAGAAACCTAGAGCCAATACTGCTGAACCTGCTCATTTCATATAACTTGTAGTGTGTGAGATGAAAAATCAATCGTTTAGATTCAGTTGAATTGGGGTTCGCTATTACTGCAGACCAAAGGCACCCTCACAGAAATGTTATAAATCCAACAAAAAGCAGCTTATATAGTGAGAAGGCAGTGATGGCTTATTCTTCACAGTGACTGGTTATAATGCCAGGATTTTCTTAAATGATAAGGGATTGTTCAGTGGTTACTTCATATCAACCTTGGGAAACAGGTTCGGTTTTGCTTATAGCTCCCAGATGCATACACCAAAAAATGACCCAGGGTTAATCTCGCAAAATAAACTAAATTAAGCTTTGTTTGCATGACTAAACTGGTTTCGTCTGCTCAGGGAAGTTTCAAGGCTGGTGTCCTTTGTTTTTTGTTTTTTTTTTTTTTTTCCATGTAGAATCTTGGGCAGGATCTCTTGACCTGGCAAACTACCCAGGAGCCCACTTTGGGTGAGGAATTTAGGAAAGCGAGTTACTACCATTGCCTCTCGGGAATTGTATCGTCATACAAAAGTGTGATGGTTAAGTTTATGTGTCAACTTGACTGGGCTAAGGGGTGCCCAGATAGCTGGTAAAACGTTATTTCTGGGTGTATGTGTGAGGGTGTTTCCAGAAGAGATTAACGTTTGAATCTGCAGACTGAGCAAAGAGGATCGTGCTCACCAACACGCTTGGCATCATCCCAATCCACCGAGGATCTGAGAAGGAGAAAAAAGCAGAATGAGAGCTAACTGCTGTCTACTTGGGTTGGGACATCCATGTTCTCCCGCCCTCAGATGCGGTTCTCAGGCCTTCAGGTTCACACTGAATTATGCCCTCGGCTCCTCGGGTGTAGATGGCAGACTGTGGGACTTGTCTCCTTCCAAAATCATGCCAGTTCCTATAATAAAGCTCTTATATCCCTCTGGTTCTTTTACTCTGGAGAACGCCAGCTACCACAGAAAAACAAAAAAAATATTTTGAGTTTGTTCATGAGCAACTCTCCAGCCAAGCACATTCAACCCGAGGGGTTAGGATGGAAAATCACCCATTTTATCTGTCTAGACCTATAACGGGGCGTGTCTCTATTTAAACTGAAGAATGAGTCACTTCTTAACGAGGAGAGAAGACCTTTGGGGATTAGCTGATACAGATGTACGTAGTTTGATACACAAGAAGGGGTGTTTGAGTGTGCAAGGATCCCAGAATTAGAAAAGGCTGTGTTAATTTCAGGCTTCCTTAGAAAAACACCAGGGTTGTGAGGTGCCTCCGTGGGTAGAGTCGGTACAAAATGAACACATCGGTAGAAAGAATGAGTGATACGGAGAAATGTAATTGATATTACCTATAGGCAAACCCAAAGAGGAAAGTCTCATACATGAGGCAGGTTGTCAGAAGGTGAAGCCAACTGTGATTTTTCTCTCTCTTTTGAATAAACTATTGTGTCCCTGGAGGCACAAACCGGGGTGGGATTCATCGTAATGATGGTATCCTGATTGTTTAAAAGTATGCAAAGGATTGGATGGGTTCGATTAGGGTCTACCATTCAAATAAAATAAAAATAGATTGTACCTATACAAGGGGACAAACAAATTAACCATTCGGATAGAGGTTTTGATTTTGGATTTTGTTTTATCCAGCACTAGGATTAAATATGATGAAAGTGGCATCAACCGCTGTTGATCAGTTGACCTAGTCTAATCGACTGAAATAACCAACTTAGTAATGGGCTATTTGATATACTTAGCACCTTAATATCCAGTCGGATCAATGTTAATTCAAAGCATTCCTCGGGACTCTACCAATAAATAAATGGGCACCCCATCTGTCCCTCTACTCCAATTGCTTTCATCTCCAGAAGGGAATGTGAGTCTAGCAAAATCCACAGATTTGTAGAATATATATATAGCGTATTCAGGAAAGACGTCTACCCCATTTACCAGGACGCATTGTCAAATATCCAACCATAATTGTTATCATTAGCCCACACAATTAATTTCAAGATTAGGACCAGCCTAATTCGGCTAAAAAATGATTTCTCTAATGAGCCCTTACTTGTGAGAAAGAGAAAAACAGTCCCTGATGTCTGGGAGCAGGTAGACTCTCTTGGGCTTGATGTTAGGAGCTGCCCTGGCAGCAAGAAATAACTTGAGTTATTCATCCATAGGGATGTTTCTGGTGGTCTTTAGCTCAAGGTCACTGACACTGGTTAGTCAGAAAATGAGTGGGAAATTCATCTGAAGCACCAAATATTTGTGAGACAATGTTTTCTTTGGTTTCAGGTTAATGAGACAAGGTCGTCCGTATTACTCACTCTTTCAAATTTTCAGTCATCGTTTCAGAAGCCTTTACTCGTGACCGGATTTTCATGGCCTTTCCCCAGTGGAGCTCTTTTTTTTTTTTTTTTAATTTTTTAATGTTTTTATTTATTTTTGAGACAGAGAGAGACAGAGCATGAGCAGGGGAGGGGCAGAGAGAGGGGGAGACACAGAATCTGAAGCGGGCTCCAGGCTCTGAGCTGTCAGCACCGAGCCCGACGCGAGGCTTGAATTCATGAACTGAGAGATCATGACCTGAGCCTAAGTCAGATGCTCAACTGACTGAGCCACCCAGGAGCCCCCCCCGGTGGAGTTCTTGTATGGCTGTTTATAAATGTTCTACAGGTCAACCAGAATGGCTGATGTGCAGATCTATCCTAATGTTGATTCACCAAACACCCAACTGAACTGATTCCTTAAGCATGGCATCTTTAAGGGTCCTTAAAGATCACCTTCTCCAACCAGGTTACTCTAGTCAATATGGAACAGAAGGAAGGTCATAGGTCAAATGTACTGGCTGAAGTTCCCAATTCGTTAGCAACACATCAGGGTCTGCAACCCAGTTCTCCTGGCTCCAAATTCAGTAATTCAGTAATCCTTAGTCATTCAGCTAATCCAATTTATTAAGCGATAGAGTAGCATTTTTATTTACAGAACAATTCGATCAGCATTACTTGATATATGACGTATAACTAAATATCAGAGCTACATATGGCGAGTTTTCATTAATATTCTAAACATATTATTCAGTTATGTGTTCCGAAAATTTTCGACTGCCTCCTATGTGTTTTTTTTCTTTTCCTCCCAAACTTCTGATCTCCCACGTACATAGTCAATAAATATCAAAGAGATAATGGTCTAGAAGGGAGCTCAGGCATGGACGTAAGTAATGATGCTAAATGAAAATCTTAAGAAGTTAGCCAGTATCTGGGCACCTGGGTGGCTCATTCGGTTAAACATCTGACTCCTGAACAGATGCACACGTAAGCACGTGCATGTGTGCTCTCTCAAAACAAACGAATGTTAAAAACCTAAAAAAAAAAAAGTTAAGTAATATCTTAAAAATATTGGGAAAAAATACCTTAATATCTTAAAAATCTAAATATCTTTTTAAAAAAATAGGAAAGGAAAGGTTACCTCCAGTTGTGAAATTAAGGGAAACTTCACATAGAAGGGATGACATCTGCAGTGGGAGATGATGGGGGTTTGGATATTCGGATTTGGAAGAAAGAACACTTCAGCTGGAGAGAAGAGCGTGAGTAGAGGCAGACTGGTCCGAACGTGAGCGGTGGCTGTTGGTCTATAAACACACTGCAAACAAAATGGTGGAGCAGTGGCTCTCTGCCACCTGCACCCTCTGACCCCCCCCCCCTTACGCTTTGCTATCTACCTCCATGAACTTTGTAAGTGTTCCGTTTCCCTAAATACTTCTGGGTGGACAGATTGCCCTTTCTCAAACTTCTGGAAGTAGTTGAAATACTTATCTCAGAACTCTTATGAATTTTAATTTGCAGAAAGGGTCAACGCTCTTGAGTGATTTCGATTATCGAAATGCTGGTATTCAGTGATTGGATACTGGTGAACGTCAAAGTCGAGAAAGGAGAAAAGAAAGAAAAATGCCCACTTGCCTCATGTAGGACCACGGACACGCCATCCCTCCCCTGGCTTGAGAACTAGAGGTGCCCTAGTCTCTTGGTCCACCTGTCCCTCTTTCCCAGATGGCCACCTGAATTGCACCGTTGACAAGGGCCTCAAAGGGAGCGGGGGGGGGGGGGGGGTCTTCCTCTGTGAATCAGGTATTCCCTTCCTCCCTAGAGTCAAGCTATCCCGGGAGATCCTGAGTCATAGACGCAGGTGCAGGCAGGAAACTCAGACTCTGATCAACCCACTGTGCCAACATGTGCTTCTTGGATGCCCATGTGACTCCCAAGCCTGCCTTTTTCTCCAATTACACATTGCTGGAATCTTCTCTAGTCTCACTGAGAGAAGAACAAGACTAATAATGGCCGTCTTGTTTTTCCTGGGCCCTTGTTGCTGACTTCCTTTTTCCCTGGGGTCAGATCTGCTATAGTCACCACCGGCTTCCCCAGTTGACTTTGATCTTAGGCAGCCTCTTACCTTGGCCTTCCACCTTTCTTCGGTCTACCATCTATGTGGTCGCCATTCCAACAGTCTGACGCCCTCTGCTATTTTGATGAGATTATCAATATAAAGCAACCTTCGTTTCCAGTTCTCAGGTTGCTTCTCAATTTTGGCAGACTCACTGGGGATCCACCAAGCCATCTTCCTGCCTCGCAAGGGGATTGTGAAGGGTGAGGGTCTTTAAGGCAATACAGAAATGTGGAGGGAATCTCTGTGTGGGCCTGGCCCAGCCGCTGTGCCCTACAATCCTCTGCAAATATCGTACAGTCGTCAAAGGAGACTCTGCAAACTAGCGTCTCCTTCTGATGGTTCAGTCCACTTTTTCCAGTTATCTTAGCAACGGCATGTGAGCTCTCTTACTTTTTCATTTTTGTACCTCTTGTTGAGTTAGGAAGAACGTGTATATCTTTTATATGGATCATAGCAAATCTAGGGGGAAAGAAAGACTTTTAAAACCCTGGAAGTTCAGAAGTATAATAATACATAATAAGGAAACTACTGACGAAAGGATTGGGATTATTTGTCTTAAACCATTTCTGAGTGGGCATCTAAGCTTTGCAGACATGTATTGAGGTTTTTTTTTTTTACGTTTGTTTATTTATTTTGATGGTGGGGGGGGAGAGAGAATGGTGGGCGGGGGGGAGGGCAGAGGGAGGAGAGAGAGAATCCCAAGCAGGCTCTGCACGGTCAGCACAGAGCCGGATGCGGGGCTCAAACTCACGAACCATGGTATCATGACCCGAGTCAAAGTCAAGACTTGGATGTTTAGTTGACACAGCAACCCAAGTGCCCCAATATACTGAGATTTTTATATTTAATTCTCTCTTTCCCTTTCTGGTCTTACAAGATACTGTGCACAAAACATCTAAAATAGTGTCCTACATGTACTCACTGAGCAACAAACGTTAGCGATTACGGCATTCTGCATTGCCGTTTAGACAGCAAAGCAGGGATGCAAAGTGGAGGAATGGCCCCTTTCTCGTGTTCACATTGTTCCTAGAAGAAACTAAACGTGTGCCCAAGACACCTTAGCAGGCATGAGTAAATATGATACGTTGTTGGTTGTTTTATTTGGGGGGATCGTTATGTTCGGGAAGCAACGTGGAGAGGGGTCCCCTCCCCTGGGTTAGCCATGCACCCTGTCTGCCATGAAAGGACACACAATTCAGCTCTACAACCCTCCATGGCCAATGACGAGGAACTTGGGACAAAGGCCAGAAATTCTAATACCAGGGCTTAAAGAGCGCTTCCCGTCGATGTCCATCTTGTGAACTCCTGGCCAGTGGCCATCTAACCATCAAAGAGGACCCACCCGCATGCCGTGAATCCCATTTTGGGGGGTCTGACCCTGCCAGCCCTTTTGAAGGTGGGAAAGTGACTCACTGCATAATTCAGGCAATATACTGTTACTTCTCTTCAGTGAGATTATTTGCACCAATATTTTGCAGAGGATCTGGTCACGGGGCTGCATTTCTTCACTTAGAAGCCTGTCGTCCCCACTGCCCCGTCTTTTCCTTACCCTTAGTGAGTGAAAAGAGAAGCATTTGGGCATGTATCCCACAAGCAAGTGAGTCCTGCTTAGCAGAGACCATTTGGAAGCACTGGGCCAGACATTGGAATTTGCCTGGTTAGAAAAAAAACATAATAAATCCGTGGTAGTATACTAGACATTTAAGATCATACCAGTGTCCATTTTCTTCTGTTTTTGTGGTTATAAAGATGGACTAGAGGTGGGGGGTGTGGGGGTAGATTTCCCTTCTCTGCTCTGGTGCAGAATTGCTGTGTATAGTCTGACTCCCTGGGTACCTACTGGTTTCCTCCCTGGGCAGACCTGTCATCCCAGACTACGGTGCGTGTGCCTCCCTAAAGATGGAAACTTCCCGTAAGTCTAGAGTGTTCCAGGAGATGCTACAGGAAGCAGGCAGGAGTTTCTTCTCCCCTTCACCCCTAAGACGTGCCCAGGAAGAGGGCTCGAGCAGCCCACATTCTCTGACATTCTAACGCCAGCAAATTATAAACATCATCGGGGAGAAGGGATCGCCAGTCACCTCAGCTTTGGCCCAGCTATTTTGGTACTTTGCCACTGTCAAGGTCTGAAATGCTGCATTTCCAGCCCTGGCCCAGAGCGATTTTAGCTCAGTTTCACAATCTCTGTTAGAAGAAGAAGAAGAAGAAGAAGAAGAAGAAGAAGAAGAAGAGAAGAGAAAGGGAGAGAAAGAGAAAGAGAAAGAGAAAGAAAGAAAGAAAGAAAGAAAGAAAGAAAGAAAGAAAGAAAAGGGGAAAACCCTACTATTATGCCCCCACCCCTTCTTCCTTTTGGACTCAAGACTTCCCCCTCCTTTGGCTGCTGCTGCACCGAGATAAGATTGTGGTATTTCCCCGCGTCATCCACCAATCATACATTATCATAAGAAAGTGCCAGGCAGCCATCAGCCACAGCCCCTGATTTATGCTCAAAGTTCGGATTATCTATTCTGCTCCAAATCCCTTCAAACGGCCAACCTGATCAAAGAGAATCACATCCACCAGATAAAATTCGACTCTAGCTCCGTGCAATAGAATGACAGGCAGGATTTTTTTTTTTTAAATCTCCAAGCTGCTTCAGCCCCCTCATTTTATCAAGAATCGTTCTTTATCCACAGCGCAGGACCCACTGAGCAACCTTATTGTCATTCTTGCATATTTCCTGCTGGGTTCCGCGTGGGGGGCCGTTTACGGGAGTTTGCTCCTGGGAAGAAGTCTTTGTCCATCCGCAGTTGCCTGCGTGGGGCTGGTGGTGACGTAGTAGCCTCCTACCGTATGTGTGCTCCGGGGCCAGGTAGATGAGAAACATTACAGGACTTGGATTTAGTCTCACTGAACAACCAGTTGCTAACTTGGACAGTGTGTAACCGAGAGAAAGCCAAGATTGAAAAGTAGGGTCTTGCATCCGGGGGGCCATCGCGGTGACGAAGTTAAAGTGAATCCCCTTTTAATCCAGCCATTCACTTCGTTCGCTCGGTAAATATTTATTGAATGTCTTACGGGCCAGGCTCCGGTGAGCCAAAGAAGTGTGTCAGGGAGGAGCTTCGTATCTAAGAAGGAACGATGGATGTAACTGGGGAATTGAATAAAAACAGAGATGTCTGGTCCCACAGTGGAATCTGAGCCCAGCGAATGCAAGGACCCCCAAACTCTTGGGGAGTAGACCAAACAATGTAGCATAGACCTTAAGGGAAAATGCCCATTGCTCCTGGAAACTAAGGAAGAATTGTATCCGGTGCCAGAGACTTTGTGGGATTCCTGGAAAATATAGAGCAGGCAAGGGTAGGTGGAGGTAAGGGGTTACTAACATGCAAATCGCCACTCTTGGAGGGAAAATGTACTGAGAGAGGAAGGAGAGGAAACCTCACTATTTTGAATCAGCGGGGACCGCGGGCAAAAATAAACCACAGAGAAATTGCCTGCTGGCGGACGGGAATGCGGGACCGTCTGGAGGCCTCCGACAGGACACTGAGATCAGATACATGCGGGGGGCTGGGATCCCACCTGAGGAATGTTGGCTATTCTGGGCACGGTGGCATAGTCACTGAAGACAATGTGGTTGGTGAGTCCGGCTCCCTCCCTTTCGGGAAACGTGCAGGATTTCAAAAACCCAGTAGGGCGCTGAAGGCACAGAAGCCAGTGTTTCACTCGCGCTGGATTTCCTGAAAGCCCCAAAGTAAAGCTTTACGATATAAAAAACAAAAAGCCTCCTTCCAACGGCATCGTAGGAGACATTGTACGTCGGAGACAGAACTAAGCATAGAGCTCGTCTTGTCTCATGTCATCTAATTACATATCTCATCAGAAGAGAGATCACAGAGCGTTACTTTATTCTCGACCCTGGCACAGAAATGTAAGTTCAGGGGTTGTTGGGTTGAGTTGAGTTGGGTTCAGTTCTTTGCTTTGAATGGCTCCCAGTGCCAGAATAAAAGCATGCGTTAACGATCTGGTGTCTTAAGGTTGTTCAATTCTAAGATGCCGCATTCTGAATCACCAGCTTTGGTTAGAAGGGCAAGGTCGACCTACTTGACCCCCTGCTCC
Source organism: Neofelis nebulosa (assembly GCF_028018385.1). NCBI lineage: Eukaryota > Metazoa > Chordata > Mammalia > Carnivora > Felidae > Neofelis > Neofelis nebulosa. The sequence continues at coordinate 8,638,650 of NC_080797.1, forward strand.
TCCCTCACGATTTCCACTGATGCTGAGCAAGCCCACGGCGTGAGGAAAACTATATCTCACCGCGACAGCCGAAGAAATGGCTCTCCCGTTAGCTGGAATTTCACGGGGGTTCCGCAGGGAAAAAAAAGCAAAGGCGAGAGATCACGGAATGGAAAAGCCAAACCCCTCTCCGAGAAAAGTGGAAGGAAGGGGAAGCCTGAGGGAGAAAGTGAGGATCCATTTCTCACCAGTAACATCCACTGATTCCAAATCTAGGACTGACGAGCAGTGTTTGCAGCTCCAGCCCGTGAGATCACAGGGGTGCTGAGGTACCAAAGCTCAGGTCGCTAAGAGACAGCGATGGGGCCAGACCGAAGGTCGATCACTGGGTCACATGGGTTCCCCTGGAGGTGGGGGCCCAGGCCCTGCCCAAGCAGACTTTGTGCCAGCCCATTTGGGGCTCCCGATGGGACAGGTGGCTCCCAAAGAGTTGTGTAGAGTCTGTGAGGGAACCTATCTCTGCCCCCCAGAGTGAAAAAAACCTCCCAGGCTACAAATGTCACTCAAGAATTTGTCAAATGGAAGCTGTTTCTTAAAGCTGTCATTCAAATGTCACCACATCAGATAGTCCTTCCTTGATTAGCACATCTAAAATGGCACCCCCCACCCCCGTAGCACTTTTGAGCCCCTTGCCCTGTTTTATTACTTTTCTGCATACCAAATAGACACAAAAATCCACTCCTGTTTTCTCGATTATATAGCCCAACAACACTATTCTACCACCGTTTCAAAACACATCAGAGGCTAAGCTTTACAAGGATAGTAAATGAGCCCTGATGCAAGCCAGAGGTGAGAAGGAAAGGTAATTGGAATGTTTCCCTGAACTTTTGGAGCAAATATCTCCTACCTTCCTTCCCTGTCCCTGATGAGATCGTTCTGTAAGAAACAAACGAAAGACACTCTCATAACTCTTTTAATTGGGAATAATTTTAAAGTTGATTTATTTATTTTAAGAGAGAGAGAGAGAGAGCATGGGTGTGCCCGTGCGTGCACGCACACACACACACACACACACACACACGCACGCACACACACGCTCGCGGACGAGGGGCAGAGAGTGAGGGAGAGAGAGAATCCCAAGCAGGCTCCACACTGTCAGGGCAGAGCCTGACACGGGGCTCGATCTCACACACTGGGAGATCATGACCTAAGCTGAAATCAAGAGGGGGACGCTTAACCGACTGAGCCACCGAGGCACCCGTACTGACGCATAATTTCAAGTTTACAGAAAAGTGGGGCGCCTGGGTGGCGCAGTCGGTTGAGCGTCCGACTTCAGCCAGGTCACGATCTCGCGGTCCGTGAGTTCCAGCCCCGCGTCAGGCTCTGGGCTGATGGCTCGGAGCCTGGAGCCTGTTTCCGATTCTGTGTCTCCCTCTCTCTCTGCCCCTCCCCCGTTCATGCTCTGTCTCTCTCTGTCCCAAAAATAAATTAAAAACGTTGAAAAAAAAAATCAAGTTTACAGAAAAGTTGTGAAGATAATGCAGTGTTCCTGCACATGGCTCCTTTGGTTTCCCTTAATGTTAGCACCTTACGTAATCATGGCACGTTTATCAAAATTAAGAACATGAGTAAGTTATTAGTAACCAAACCCCATGCGTTATTTGGTCGTCATCAGTTTTTTGACTAAAGACCCTTTTTTGCTCCAAGCCCATTCATTGTTCAGTCACTGTGTCTCCTTAGTTTCCTCTGGTCAGTGACAGTTTCTCAGTCTTCTAAAACCTTGATGTTTTCGTACTTGGTATTTTATGGAATGACTCTCAATTCGAGCTTGTCTGTTTTTCTTATGATTAAACTGGGCGTGTGGGTTGGGGGAGAAAATACCACATAGGTAGAGCGCCCTTCTCGTCAGACCCTCTCAGGGGCACATGTTATCAACATGGCTTCCCACTGGTGATGTTAACCTTGACCCTCTGGTTAAAGTAGTGGTCACCAGGTTTCTTCACTGTAAAGCGACTAGTGTTTGTCTTCCATATTCTGTCCGTTGGAAATGAGTCTCGAAGTCCAACGTATACTCAAGAAGTGGGGGTAAATAAGTTCCACTCCTGCCGTTGGTGTATCTACATACATTACCTGGGATTTTTCTTTTCTTTTTTTAAGTTTATTTATTTTTCACAGAGAGAGACAGAGACAGAGCATGGGTAGAGGAGGGGCAGAGAAAGGGAGACACAGAATCGGAAGCGGGCTCCAGGCTCGGAGCTGTCAGCACAGAGCCCGATACGGGGCTTGAACTCATGGAGCCAAGATCATGACCTGAGCCAAAGTCGGACGCCCAACCGACTGAGCCACCCAGGCGCCCCACCTGGGATTTTTCTTTAAAGAAGATTTGTCTTTCCTCCCATTTCTTTATTTGTTCCCTTATTTATATCATGTATATGTATACTTTGGGTTATAATTCAATACTATTTTTTCTGTTGCTTAAGTTACTTCAGCTCTAACCATATGGGGTTCTTTCAAAGGGCCGAATTCCGCATCCCATGCCTCCATCCTTCGTTCCCCCCTCAACACTTCTTCTTTCTATCGCTAGAAGGTACTCCAGCCCTATCTTGAATTTTCCTGTCTAAGCCCAAGAAAAATCTACTTCTTGAGGGCTCTCTTGTCCCTCTTATTAGAGAATGGTTTTCAGAAACCAAGATCCATGCTGAAGAGTTCAATGACTCTAAAACCCCCTAACGATTGCCTTTGCAGTTCCCTAGTCCCTGGCCACCGATGATCTGTTTTCCATTGTTATAGTCTTGCCTTTTCTAAAAAATTATGTGAGTGGGATCATATACTATATAGACTTTGAGGTCTGGATTCTTTCACTTAGCAAGATGCATTTATGATTTCGCATGCTGCTGTGTGAATCGATCGCTAGTCCTTTTTATTGCTGGCTAGTATTCTGTTGTGTGGATGTACCACAGTTTACTGACTGATCTTTAGAAGATTATATTGATCACTTCCAATTTTTGTTGATTATGGATTATGGGTTGTGTCGATGCTGGCGGCTAGAAATACTTGTATGCAAGTCTTTGTGTGAACATAAGCTTTTCATTCACTTAGGTAAATATTGAAGAGTGGTCTTACTGGGTTGTAGGGTAACTTTATAAAGAGCTGTCAAACTCTCTCCCAGAGTGGCTGTATCATTTTGCAGGAGAGTCTTTTCTTTTTACTTTCTGCTCTCAGCAAAATTCCATGTTGATCAAGCAGAATCGGGCCAACGTGAATAAATGAACAATCGGAAAGTAGAACAAAGCATAAAAACTCAAATTAGTGAGCTAGGCTATCAATGCACGAAGTCTCTCCAGAGTATAGATGAAGACTATAAAAGATAAATATTATGAGAGAAAATTTATCAGCTTCATGAAGAGATCAAGTTAATCTGATAAATACTCCTCCATAAAGTAGTCTTTCCCAAAGGTAAGGGCAGACCCATGCTACACAAATAGTCACAACGTTTCTTAACCGAATTAGAGAACAGAAGACCTGGAGAATTCATTAATTGAATCAAGAACTGTTTCCAAAAGCAATTAAACAGTAGAAGTAGTCATTTTATCCTAATCAAGAATAAAGAAGATACAAATACATGAAGTTCAGAAGTGGATACAGAGGAAATTCAATAAAATAGTAAGTGGTTTATACAACTGTATCTGATATATTTTAAAAAATGGATGAGGGGCGCCTGGGTGGCTCAGTCGGTTGAGCGTCCGACTTCGGCTCAGGTCACGATCTCGCGGTCCGTGAGTTCGAGCCCCGCGTCGGGCTCTGGGCTGACGGCTCCGAGCCCGGAGCCTGCTTCCGATTCTGTGTCTCCCTCTCTCTCTGCCCCTCCCCCGTTCATGCTCTGTCTCTCTCTGTCCCAAAAATAAATAAACGTTAAAAAAAATTTTTTTTTAATGGATGAAATAGGTAGTTTTATCATAAAATAGAATTTTTAAAAATGTTCTCAAAAATGAAATTAGAGCTCTGAATGTGGCCATAGCCGTGAAAGAAAATGGAAAATGCAAGAAAGTGCTGCCTTTCAGAACAACACCAACTCGAAAGGACGCATGAGTCATTTTTTTTCCCAAAGCTTTAAGCACCACGTACGACATACGCTATTTAAACTGTGCCGGGACGTACGAGAAAAGGAGCTTTTTGATTCTTTTGTGGATCTCAGAGAGCTCTGATTCAACACTTTGTCAAAGCAAAGAAAGGAGCTTTTCATCAATCTTGCTTGTGAGTGTAAATATACACATTCTAAGTTACACAAACAGACTCCGGGAGTGTACTAACAGAAATACACATCACCATCAAGCAGAACTAACTCTAGGATCATAAGGACCCTCGGAATTGGGATCATGGAATCACCTCACCATTAGATAAAGAAAGGCATGTTTTATCTTGCGGAGGCTCGAGCGCATGTGATAAAATGCAACACCTTTTTGCAGTAGGACAAGACAAAACTCTTAGTAAACTTGATATAATTGAGAAGATACGAAACTATACACCAGGATCCAGATCATATTTGCAGATGACACATTGGCTGTATTTCCAAGAAATCAAGAAATAACACACACCTATGATTTCTATTGTATTGCTTTGCAAGTGATTAAAAAAAAAAAGTATAAGAAGCCAAGAAAGAAAATAAAATTTGGAGTAAAAAAAAAAACAAAAATCGCATCTGTTCCTGTTCATTCTGGCACACACAGAGCTAAATATTCTGCGTAAGAGAAGGACTATCTCAGTGTCTCTAATCTTTCGAGGAACAGCGGGTGTCATCTATCATTTCCTCAAGGGTTCAGTAATTTGAGGGAAATTGGGTAAATGGACATAGGACGGAGAAGACCAGGTAAAAGGAAGAAAAGTCAAACGGAGTTGCACGCGTTCGCCAAATCGGCCACTCGAGAATTCGTAAAATAGAAGCTATGTCCTTAAGGCTGTCATTCAAATGTCACCACATCAGACGGTCCTTCCCTGATGCCGCATCTAAATTGGCATCCCCCTCTCCCGCTAGCCCTTTCTAGCCCCTTGCCTTGTCTTATTACCTTTCTGCAATAACAAATGGCCTTACTGGCCACAAAAATGCATTTCTGTCTTTGCGATTATCTTGCGCCACAACCCTATCCCACCCCCATTTCAGAACACACTAGAAGCGAAGCTCTATGACGACAGTAACTGAGCCGTGAAGTAAGCCATCTGAAAGCCATCTGAAAGAAGATGGTCACATCTTGAAGGAAATAGCAAGTGAAAGTCCCCGAGGAGGGCCAACACCCTCAGTGATTGCGAAACAGCCTAGGGAGTGGTGTTGCCTAGAGTAGAGCTGGGGAGAGATGTGTGGGACATGAGGTTCCAGAGGTAGCCAGCAGCAAATGTATGTAGGACCTTGTAACCCGTGGTGAGAAACCTAGATCGTAATCTAATTAAGATGGGAAGCTTCCCCCCACCCCCACCCCAAGCACAGAAGGGATAGCTAGCGAGTGTTAACTCTCTGTCTTCTCTGCAAAGAATAGGCTATAAAGAGAAGAGATGTTTAGAAAATTATTGAAATAGTTCAGGGTGAGACCCTTGTGGTATCGGTGGAGGTGGTGAGAGGTGGCCAAACTTCCGATATACTCTCAAAACAGAGCTGATAGAATTTGCCGATGGGTTGGATTCTGAGTATCAAAAAGAAAGATGTCAAGGATGACTGAGGTTTTGTGCTCGAGCTACTGAAAGAATCCTATTGATGTTGCTGAGATCCTAAAGACGAGGAGAGGAGCGCCTTGGGTGTATTCATTTGCTTTTGGTTTCATTTGAGGAGAGGTAGGCAGAAATCAAGGGTGCAGTTGTGGGCATGTTGAGTTTGAGATGTCTATGATACATACATATGGAGATATACAAGAAACCACTGGGTACCCCAAGTTCAAGTTGAAGGAAGATGTTAGGATTGAGATATAAATGTAGGAGTTATCAGCCCATTAATATAAAGCAGTGGGAATGGGGGCGCTTTGGTGGCTCAGTTGGTTAAGCGTTCGACTTCAGCGCAGGTCATGACCTCGGGGTCATGACCTCGAGCCCCGCATCGGGCCCTGCGCTGACAGCTCAGAGCCTGGAGCCTGCTTCGGATTCTGTGTCTCCCTCTCGCTGCCCCTCCCAGCTCACCCTATGTCTCTGCCTCTCTCCCCCTGTCTCTCAAAAGTAAATAAACATTAAAACAAAATTAAAACAAAAAGCCATGGGAATGGATAAAGTCGCCCAGGCACGAGTGAGACTGGAGAAGAGGTCCAAGGACAAAGCCTGGAGAACTGCCCCACTTAGATGGGGAAGAGGAGGGGACATCATCAAAAAAAAAAAAAAAAAAAAAAAAAGACTGAAAAGGAGGGAATCCAGGAGCCCTTGGTGCCCTAGAAGCCAAGTGAAGGAAGTGTCTCGGAAGAGGGAGCCATTAACTGCATCGATTGCTGCCGTTACATTTCGTAAGATGAAGACAGAAAAATGACCACCGAGTTCTTGCAACATAAAGGTGACCTGAAAAAAGAACTTTCCGCGGAGTGGTCTGATTGGAGTGGATTGGAGGAGGACAAAGGAGTAGCTATGGATGCAGCAAGTATAGAAAACATCCCGGAGCAGCTCCACAGTAGGGGCTTGTAGAGAAACAGGACGGGGACCGGAGAAGTCGATGTGGTCCAGGGAGGCCTTTTATGAGATGGGAGATGTAGCATTTTTATATGCTGGGTGGAATGAGCCGGGAGATGGGGGAAACAGATGACAAAGGAAAAGGAGACCAGTTACACGAGCCACACTCTTAAAGAGGCAAGAGAATTGGAGGCTCAGTAGACAAATGGAGGGAAAGACCTTTGATCAGAAAACGGTTCCTCCTTAACATCAGGAAGGAAGGTGGCACATATGGGTAGAGGTGCAGGTAGGTGGGTCCTCTCCTTTGGTCGCATCTCTTCTCTGACATAAAGGAGGAGACGTTGGAGGTGTGGTAGTCGTGTTGGAAACTGGGGGCCGGCATTGACTACAGAAATGTAGGGTCATCTATGCATTTGACGTTATGGTCCTACGTTACGCTCACATGAAATGAAATGAGTCAGCATTGTTCTTGCATCTAACCTTGTGAGTTTGCATAGGGACAGCCTCTGTATTGTGCCATCATCAAGAGGAATTGAATTGGTTTGTCCAAGTCCCATGTGTATGTGGTGGTAGAAACTGGGTTTTCTAATTCCTGTTTAGGCTCTGCTCTATATAAACATTCAAAACCGTAGGAATGCTGTTCAGATATTCCTTTCATTTTGGTTTTCTTTCTTTTACTGTTTTTACACTACCCCATTTTCTCATCCAGGGAATAGAGAATAGTCTGACCGCTCAGAATAATGACACTCTCTGTATTATCACCATGATTTTCAACTTTCTTTGGGGTTACTTTCTGCAGGGCAACTATAATATACAGCACAAGCAGAAAGAGCCTAAGAACTATTTATAACATTACTCTAAATTCCAAGTTCCAAATCACTGGCTTTGAAATAACCTGTTGGCATTAAATCCGTGGATAAGAGATCTCTATATATGGAAATCCAGTGAAACCCAAGTGCCCACTACATCATGATTCTGGCTCCTTCCCAGCATATCATCTTTATCCATTCCAGCTAGAATGTCTCTTTCCACATCTCCAAATAGTCCAGACTAGTCTGGGACCCATATACCTGAGGCTGTACCTGAGGCTGTGTAAGATTCCTCGGCACGGATCCTTCATGGTCAGAAAAAAAAATTCCACTTACTAACTGGTGCTGAACAGTCAGTATTCATCAAAAAAATCATTGGGCATATTTGTGTGAAACTTCATTCTTTCACTTCGAAAGAATCTCTCATATACGTCGTATTTTTTCTATGGCTTAAATGCAAAACAAGGGGGCTCCTGGGCGGCTCAGTTGGTTGAGCACTGAGTCTCGGTTTTGGCTCAGGTCACCATCTCACGGTTTTGTGAGTTCGAGCCCCGCGTCGGGCTCTGCTCTGGCAGCGTGGAGCCTGCTTGAGATTCTCTCTCCCTCTTTCTCTGGCCTTCTTCCACTCATGCTGTCTCTGTCTCTCTCACAATAAATAAATAAGCTTCAAAAACACATGCAAAATAAGATACCTGCACTTCCGAATAGGTACTGTTTGCATTATTGAACCATGGTGGGTTCGGTTATGGTTTATGATGAAGATAATGATGATGTTCCTGAGCACTAGAATTGATTTTTTAAGATTATGTAAAAAGCATGGACGTCAGGATAAATCTCAGGCTTCTCAGTAAAAACATGCAGGGTAACGCATAGGCTTTAGGATAAAATGTACAGGGTAACGGAACATTTACGGGCGACAGTGTGCACGCCTTACCTCCGTGGCTTTGCCAGAAAGTTCTGCCAACTAACCAATGCACTGTCAGAAATGCCCTTTTCATAACTGTTCGCTGTGGCGTGTCTCACGGAGCCTCAACAGAAGCAGAGTCAGACGCCAAAGACTTCAGGAGTAGAGCTAGGGTGATTGAAAGTGAGATCAGCTGAAGGTCATGGCTACCTGGACTCTGACTCTGGATGGTGCTTCTCATCTCACGAAAAGGATTTCGCTTTATGTACCCTGGCTTGTCTCTGCAGGGGTGCCCCATGAGCGAGCTTCAGAATTTTTTTTTTTTAGCAGCCAGAGCTCTTTAAAATTAAATTTTGCACAGATCTTCAATATCTAAAGGAGAAACAGGTCGTACTTAACTACTGTTGAATGCTAAAAATACCATTAACTGTTTATAAGATCAAATTCGTACCACTAATGAAAGAATGAGACTATATTCATAAAAGGAAATATCTCAGGGGCATCTGGGTGGCTCAGTCAGTTGGGCGTCCGGCTCTTGGTTTTGGCTTGGGTCATGATTCCAGGGTTGGGGGATCGAGTCCCACGCTGGGCTCTGCACTGAGTGTGGATCCTGCTTAAGCTTCTCTTTCTCCCTCTGCCCCTCTCCCATGCTCACGTGTGCTGACTCTCTCTCTAAAAAAAAAAAAAAAAAAAAGAAAAAAAGAAAAAAAGAAAAGGAAATATTTCAAATCTGAAAGTCAAAAGCTGCAATCGTACATCAGCTTTAGCCACCACTTTGTCTCCATATTTTGGTTGGTTGTACTGGAGAATCCAAACTTACGTGATTGAATCATCGCAAGTGATCAGTTTGATTGTTTATTTTGGAAATCTTGGGACAAAAGAAATCTCAAGGCCATTTTCAATGAGACTGTCCCAAAGGCTGAATGTGGAGCAGCAGGAAGTTGAATCACTAACAACACCTACAAGGTATCGCCCATATTCTTTATTTAAAAAAAAACAAAAAAAAGTCAGAGAGTTAGATGACAGGCACCCAATGCTTACACAAAGACATCAATGGTATGGTATTGTCATGACAAGACCTGTTATCAGGCAGCTAATTATAATGGAAGGATTTTCACATACACATGGTACGGGAATGTAGTACCTCTCGAGATCTTGCCCAAGCGGGCATTCTGGGGTTGATGCTTTTTTTTTTTTTTTTTTTTAATTTTTTAAAAAATGTTTATTCATTTTCCAGAGACAGAGAGAGACAGAGACACAGAATCCGAAGCAGGTTCCAGGCTCCGAGCGGTCAGCACAGAGCCCGACCCGGGGCTCAGACTCACCAACTGCGAGATCACGACCTGAGCCGAAGTCGGACGCTCAGCCGACTGAGCCCCCCGGGCGCCCCTTGATTCTCTCTTTATAATTTAATTCCAAGACGTGAGGTGCCTTATGAAAGGTACGTCTGCAAGTATGTTCCCGTATGAACAGAGAGATGGCAGGAACTACGTCATGCAGAATAACGAGGACACACAGGAGCACAAATTCACGCGCCGCTCTCCATTTTGCTGGATTTGGCACAGAGTCATTTTGAGCTTGCAAAGCGCTTTTTAAATCATTGGAAGTGATTCCAAATCATTAAACAATGTAAACCCACCTCACACGCTTGCACAAGAACCTCCGTAAAACACAAGTTGGAAGAGCGTCTGGCCAGAAGCCGTTGGTAATTGAGTGAAAAATCTCAAGGCCAGAATCATCTCGCGGGCTGCCTTGTTGGGGGCTGAAGGAGCTGTCTTCAGCTCTCACCATTTTGCACAACTCACAGGAAAAAGTCTCAGGCAAGACCCACAGAGAAAAATGCATCAAGAAGTGAGGTGACTTTTTTTTTTTTAAAAAGGAGGGACTTCAAGCAGGTGGCCTTAAGTGCATTTGATTGACTGTCCCTCGCCAGGAGTCCAAAGCACCGGCCCAACCACTATGAGGAGCTCGGTTCTGACTCCCAATCTACCACTGTCATTTTGGATAAGCAGGCTTTCTTTCTCTCTTTTTTTCTAAAGTTATCCGAGCAGCCTCCACACTGTCAGCCTAGTGTCGGTTGCCGGGCTCGAATTCACGAACCGAGAGATCATGAATTGCGCCGAAATCAAGAGTTGGATGCGTAACCGACTGAGCCGGCCAGGCGCCCCAAGAGTGCTTTCTGAACTCATCATCGGGGTCATTCAAACACCTTACTGCTTCAGTTGGGGTCCCCACAAGCAAAGCCTGGGTTGAGGTAGTTTGTGGGGGAGGGGATTTCAGGAAGCAAGAATGAGAAAGCAGGACGGGTCACATGAAGACCAATATGGGACAGGTAAGGGGAGAGACTAAGTCCACCAGGACCTTCCGGGACGCATACAAACATACAGGCAGGGACTGGAACCTTTATCCACCAGCTTCTACCCCCTCAGCACAGGAAGATTGTCTCCAGGATGTTCGCATAGGTGTGATGTGGCCGCACCTGCTGATAATAATAAATAAATATAACGCACCAGAGAAGGATCCAGAGAAAGCCCTCCCTTAGTGCACTGGGGAGTGATGAAACTGAGTTTGGTCAGAAATCTGTGCATCAGAGCATGGCTGGAATCAGTGCGGGGGGGGGGGGAGGAGTTGTTCTGGGGGCAGGAGACAACTGCTGTCTGTTACATCACCCCATTCTACATGGGTTCTAGAGAATCCCATGAGCCGATCAGCTGGGAACACCCATTACAGTCACTCATCAGTCACCGAGCCTGTTTAGTTTTTGGTAGTTCCCGACAGAGGAACCCACTCACTCACGCAACCATTCATTCATTCCGTAGCTACGTTTTGTATGTCTGCGGCGAGCCTGGCACTGTTCTAGGCGCTAAGGATACGGCAGTTCATAAAACAGAAAAAAACCCTGCGTTGAGGACGAAGACCGGCAAAGAAACGAACGCATGAAATACATAGTTTGGCATAAGTCCGAGGGAGAAAAATAAAGCAGAGAGGAGTTCAGAGGATGTCAAAAGAGTGCTCCAGGAGAGCCGGAAGATGAACAGAAGAGACCCAGTAAATTCATCAAGCTCAAATCTGCCTCGCGTGGCACATTACCCTCCTCTGGCCGCCTCTCGGAAAACCAGGGAACAAGTGTATGGAAAGGTGTAACTCTTTCTGCGTTGTCTTATATAAGGACATTAGCTTATATTCAGGCAGATTCTGCCCACAGGAGTGGACGCGATCTTCCGTGCGAATCCAAGGTGCGGATTCTCCAGGGGGAAATGAGTCGAGAGATCCAACACATGCTTACTTGCAACTTCAGCCACCTGAATCGTTCCTGCTTTCTTCAAATAGCGGATTTCAGCTTCGTGGATGATATGCCCGCATCCTGCAGAAATGAAGATCTCGTACATTAATCAATTATCAGTAAACACAGAGCTCTCGCTCTGTGCTCGGGTCAAGCCTGGCGCCCGGTCTCCCGGAAGTCACGGTTCCACTGAGGCTTTGGCTACGACCGTCGCTCGCAAAATAACAGCACACCGATGAGAGCACGGGGTTCGGCGCCGATTAAAAGTGCTAAAAGGTTTGAAGAAAGGCAGGCGCTATAACAAAGACTTCTCAAAGCATCCAGATTGCAAAAAGGATCTTAAAGACAGGGCAATTTGGGGACGCCTGGGTGGCTCAGTCTGTTAAGCATCCGACTTCGGCTCAGGTCATGATCTCATGATTCACGAGTTTGAGCCCCACGTCGGGGTCTGTGCTGACAGCTCGGAGCCCGGAGCCTGCTTCAAATGCTGCACCTCCCTCTCTCTCTGACCCTCTCCGGCCTGCACGCTCTCTCTCTCTCTAAAAAATAACGAATAAACATTGAAAGAAAATTTTTTAAGTGGGTTATTTTCTGATTATAAAAGCCATTTCGTTTAGCCAGTAATTGTGAACTGTTAAGTATTTGCAATTTACTTGCCTCTTACAACAGTCACACATGTCACTGGCAACAATATTCAAATATCAAAGATGTAAAAGACTCCAATAACTTCAAATCTCCCCCCACAAAGGCAGTGTATGGTATTTTTATATATTATTATAGGTTGAATTCTCTATTAATTCTGGTATTTATTTAGTTCGTTATTTTTATTTTTATTTTATTTTATTTTTTTAGTTTTTAGAGAGAGAGGGCGAGCGGGGTAGGGGCAGAGAAAGTGGGGGACAGAGGATCCGAAGCGGGCTCTGTGCTGACATCAGCGAGCCCGACGCGGGGCTAGAACTCATGAACTGTGAGATCGTGACCCGCGCTGAAGTCAGGTTGAGCCACCCAGGCCGCCCTTAATTCTGGTTTTTAAGTAAGTCTTGTTATCTTACCGTTGCACCTTGTTTCTTTTCCTTTTTTCTTTTTTGCGATTTTTATTTAAATTCTAGTTAGTTGACACACAGTGCGATATTGGTAATGGAAACATACCAGCCTCTATCCCCAGACTTCCAACCTTAGAGAAAGTGATTCGGGTTTAAATGACCACGCGGGAGGAACGCGTTGACATTCGTAAAAGGAACGTCAGTAGGGAGAATACAGGGTTGTTTTCTCAGACGGAAACACGCTATGATGAAGGACAAAACATGGGCCGGGCGAAAGAGATTCGTAGGCTTTACTGACACCTCCTTTGTGCCACTCACCTCCCTAAGCACTGTGGCTGCAGAAGCGAACACAATAGACAATCCCATGAAAGTGAAGTTTAATTTCTATGGGGAGACAAGTAAACCAATGAACAAGCATGAGAACGACAGGTTGTGATCACATAATGAAGGAAACAATCAGCGGAGGAAACAGAGGGTGTGAAGGCAGCCTCTTGAGGACACGCGCTCAGAAATAGTTCCTTGGAGCTGAGCCCCGAAGGATAGGAACCAGTCTGGAGCCCCTAAAAGGGTGCTCTTTCACACAAACGAGTCAAAATCCCAGCAGATAATAGGGTCCAACGGAAATGGCTCCAAGGACTTCAGTAAAACGACCTCTCCCAGAAGTGGGGGCAGATTTAAGAAAAGCCCTGAAGGATGCCCTTAATATCCTCACTCAGAGATGAGCGAAAGCGGGGAGCTGTTACCTCCTAAAGTGTGAAGGGACAAGAGGAGAGGGGAGCGATATTACCGAATCGTGGAGGCGGCCGGAGCCACAGAGAAGAGGCCATGTGGCAGGAGCGCTGATTTTGGAGGGGGCAGAGGGAACACAGGTAGAGGTTCCTCTCTCCTGACGTCAATCTCCTGCCCGTGCCTTCCACTGGCAGATCCAACCAGGAGCCAGCTGGCAGGAATGTTAAGAGGACAGAGTCAGGGGAGGGCAGGCTCCCAGGCTGCGGAGCAGAGCATACAGAATAAGGAATATACCCCTCTCCCAGATGCCGAGGTCATGCTTTCCCCCTTTACCTCAAAAGCCCCTTATCTGTGGTACAGTCACTCTGGAAATGAGCTCAGTCGTTTCCTACAAATTTAAACACATGTTTACCACATGACCCATTGATCCTATGCCCAAGTAGTTACCCAAGAAAGGTGAAAAGTCACGCAAAACCCGTGCACGAAGGTTTAGAGTGCCTTTCCTCGGAATTCTCCCAAACTGGAAGTGACCCAAATCCATACAATGGCATTCTACTCAGTAATAAAAAAAAAAAAAAAAAAAAAAAAAAGAATGAGTCGCTGATACATGTAAAACATAGAAAACGTAGATGAATTTCAGATGTGTTCTGTTAAATGCAAAAAGCCAGACTTAAAAGGCTGGCTACATTATTTTTTTTTTATGGCTGAATAATATTCTATCATATATATATGATATATTCTATCACATAGAATATATATAGATAGATATAGATAGATAATATAGATAGATAGATATACAGATAGATAAGATAGATAGATATACAGATAGATAGATAGATAGATGTGTGTGTTTTTGATTTTAGCCATTCTGACGGGTGTGAAGTGATCTCTCATTGTGGTTCGGATTCACTCGTCCCTGATGATGAGGGCTATTGAGCGTCTTTTCATGTGTCTGTTGGCCATCTGGCTGTCTTCTTTGCAGAAATGGAATAGTATTCAGCCATAAAAAAGAATGGAATCTTGCCATTTGCAGCAGCTTGGATGGAGCGAGAGAGTGTAAGCCTCAGGGAAATACGTCGATCAGAGAGAAATAAACACCATATGATTTCACTCGTGTGTGGAATTTAAGAAACAAAATAAAGGAGAAAGGAAAAGAAAGAGACAAGCCCAAACACGGACTCTTAACCGTAGACTCTTAATGCACAGATGGTTACCAGAAGGAAGGAGGGTGGCCAGACGGGTGAAATATGTGAAGGGGATTAAGAGTACACTTATCTTGATGAGCACTGAGTACTGCACACAATTCTTGAATCAACCTGAAGCTCATATAACGTTGTATGTTATATCGTATGCTAGTATAATACAGTGGCAATATACTAGTAATATACTAATATAGTAGTATATAGTAATATACTATACCATAATATAGTATGCTATTCTAGAATTAAAATTGAAAACACCACTAAACCACATGCTCTATAAAACAATACGACATTCTGGAAAAGGCAAAACTGTATGTACAGAAATCACATCAGTGGCTGGCAGGGCCTGGGGCGGGGAGAAGGGTTGGCTATAAAGGATGCAACAGAATTGGGGCGGGGGGAATGACAAAGCTTCTTATATATCAGTTTTAGCGGTGACAATTGGCTACATGCTCGTCAAAATGCATGGAACTCTATGCTGAAAGGGGCGACTCTTACCATTATATAAATAATCAGTCCCTCAAGGAACCTGATTTAGCAACAGAAACAGCCGTCCCCACATCCCCGGTTTCGATGCAGAGACCACTACTAAAATAGAATACATCTTGGGAGAAGTGCTTTATATTCTCACCAGGAGGTTCTCGAAACCCACCTGTGTCCATAATTTCACCTCCTTCGTCCCTCCTGGTGTTCAAAGGGAAGAAATAACTTCCGGCTGCTTTGAAAGGGAAATGTTTCCTCGGGGGTTCAACATTCTTCCTGTCTCCACTCCCCCCATTAGCCCTTCTTGTCCTCCTCAGCTCAGTATTCCTTTCACCAGCTGATTTCCTTCCACATGCGGAAATCCGGGCTCTCCCTTCATGCCACAACCCGCTCCAATTTCCGCCCCGCCCCTCTGCCCCTTCACGACAAAATACCCTAAGAGGTGACCTACACAAGCCTTCTCCACGGCCTCGCTTCGAATTCACTCTTTAAAATGATTCTGAAGGTTTTCACACGTGAAGAAAATGCCAAACAATAACCCAACAAGCCCCATGGTTTCCGAACCCAAACTCAACAGATGTTAGCACTTTGCTATATCTGCTCAAGAGGATCTTTAAAAACCACCACCACCCCCAAAAACAACAACAGAAAACACACCGCCTGCAGAATGGAACTTCCCAGTTCTGTTACTCTCCCGCCGCCGAGGAAACCTCTACTCTAAGTGTGATAAGTATCATTTCCTCGATGGTTTTATATTTTACGGCATCTACATGTGTCCATAAATGATATGTAGCGTTGTACAGTGTATATTTCAACTTTACACAACTGATATCATACTGTACGTACCCTTGTTATTTACATCTTTAATGGCTTCTGCCTCGCTTCCTCCCTTGTGTTTTGTTTTGTTTCTACCTTTTATTGTTGGACGACGTTCTTTCCTAATTCTTTCAAAATAATCTGTGGCCAAAAACTTTATAATTTCTGGCATGTCAGAAACATTCCATATTGTCTACGCACTTAAATTATAGTGTTTCTGGACACCGAATTATGTTAGGAAGCTATTTATCCCACACGATTGCATGTATGGCCCAACTCCCTCTCTGCTTCCGGGGCAGCCAAAGCTACTCAGCATCCGGTTCTGGTTTTGTTACAACAGCGCCCCATCGGGCCTTTCTCGGGGTTAGAGATTTTCCTCTCTGCCCTTGCCATTCTGAAGTTCCACTTGCCCAGGTGATAGTCTTTTCCCACGTTATCCTGCTCTTTACATCTGAAGACGTGCCCTTCTTTAATTTGGGAAAAGGTACCCCCTCTCGTTGCCTGAGGATTTCTTCCCCCCGCATTCTCACTGTTCACTTCTTCTGAAACTCCTATTAGGTCCACCCTGGACCTTCTCCATCTGTCCTCCATGTTCTACTGTTCTACCGGAGGTTTGATCCTCTCCACGTTGTGTGTTGTGAGACTTGTTTGATGCCAGTCTCTGTTTTCGCTGATTTTGCTTTCCAGCCCATCTATTATGCTGAGGGTCTATGTTTTGTGGTGTTGTGGGTTTTGGGTTTTTTTTTTAAGTTTTTATTTAAATTCCGGTTAGTTAACATGCGGTGTGATATTAGTCTCAGGTGTGTAATTGTAGTGATTCAACACTTCCATACCTGGTGCTTTTTGTTTTGCTTTTTCATTTTGACAATCAGGCTCAATTCCGAGATCTTCATGAGCAGAATGTTCTCCTGCAGTCTTCGCTGGGGACTGTTGTTCTCTTCCTGTTGGGTTAACCCTGTTTTCTCCGCACTAGGTAGCTGGCTCTCCCTCTCGGGATATGAGCGTTCCGTAAGTGTGTGATTGTCCCCAAGCCTCTATGCAAATGCCCGAGCTCAGCCTTCTTTGTGAGGGGAAATGATGGGACCCACTGCCCCCTGGAAGGTTCCAAGGATGGTTCTTCCCCATGCAGATGCTCTCTGTCGGTTCTGGGTGTTACCACCATCTAGGCACCGGGCACTCTCTCTCCTTGGCACTCTGGGACATATCTTCCTGTCCTCACTCCCTCACCCGAAGTTCTGTGTGTTGGCGGAGGTGGTGATGCCCGATGCGGAAGGGATACCCCCTTGGCTCTTTCATTCTATCCCCCACAGTCCTGGTACTCTTGATGTCCAAACCTCCGGATTGCCCCTTCCGCGTATCACTGTTCTACCATGTTTAGAAATGTGACTCTCCAGGGGCGCCTGGGTGGCTCAGTCAGTTACACGTCCGACTTCAGCTCAGGTCACGATCTTGAATTTCAAGAGTTCGAGCCCCGGCATCGGGCTCTGCGCTGACAGCTCGGGAGCCTGGAGCCTGCTTTGGGTTCTGTGCCTCCCTCTCTCTCTCTGCCTCTCCCCCACTCATGCCCTCTTTCTCTCTCTCTGTCTCTCTCGAAAATAAATAAACATTTTTTAAAAAATATGGCTCTCCTGTCCGAACTGAACTCACCTGCTTTTTTTTTTTTTCACCTTTCAGGGATTCAACATAACTTATGCCAAAAAGCTCACCGCTTTTGTTTCACTTTCCAAACTATTAGGGATTGGGCATCCTTTTGCTCTAATGCCTAGAGATTGGGACAAGAGGGAAAGGCCTGAAGCATGTGCTCATTCTATCATCTTGAATCATAATTCTGTATATTAATTTTATAAGTGACACCTCCACAACTTGCTCTATTAAAGTTAAAGGATTTTTTTTTTCTCTTGAATCATTTTAGCATACCCTTGTGAGGAATGTGTGTGTGTGTGCGTGTGTGTATGCAAATGTGTGCACGTGTGTGTGTATCTTATCTTTCACATTTCTTGATTAGCACTTCCAGGACTATTTAGCATTGCAGTGCTCACGGTGGGTGGCCTGCCCAACCCCCTCATGTTACTAGCAACTCTGTTCCCCCTCCTCATTCTCCAAAATGGGAACCCCAGGCGTCTTCACCCCTGAACACAGTTGGTCAGACTACTGAAGGACCCGAACAAGTGGCATGAATCAGAGCCTCTGTTCCAGAAATTTGAAAAAACAATCACACAGACACAATCAAAGCTCCCATAAGTGAAATGAAGATCAATGTCAAGGAGCTGGAAGAGGCTGAGTTCTGAAGGATGATACCTTGCTGAAAAATGGAGTCGTGGTCTAGGTTGGAAGGAGACATGTGAGGGCCTTGAGAAGGAGACAACCTACCACAGTGGAGGGGCTGGCTGAGGGTCAGAGGTCTAGAGGGTAGAGCCCCAGGGAGAATGCTTTCCTTCTCCTCCTTTTCCTTTCCCTCCTCATCTCCATTGCTATGTCTGTACCCTACGTGACTCCAAGTAACTTACAGATGCCAACCCACTGAGGTGAGGAAGAAAACAGCAGAGAATAGGAAGAAGTTCAGTGGGAGAACATGTTTATGGTAAGTCAGGAATGTGAATGAATCCTACAAGAATGTCTTTTGGGACCTAACTGAGATGATTTTTTTGTCCCCTTTGGTTAGTAACATATTAAAAATACATACAGGGGCGCCTGGATGGCGCAGTCGGTTAAGCGTCCGACTTCAGCCAGGTCACGATCTCGCGGTCCATGAGTTCGAGCCCCGCGTCAGGCTCTGGGCTGATGGCTCGGAGCCTGGAGCCTGTTTCCGATTCTGTGTCTCCCTCTCTCTCTGCCCTTCCCCCGTTCATGCTCTGTCTCTCTCTGTCCCAAAAATAAATAAAAAACGTTGAAAAAAAAATTAAAAAAAAAATACATACATATTTCGTAAATCTAGAGGAAAACCTACTTGGTCATGTGGCATATTTTATTTACTGAAAGAACCTCCTTCTCCAGTTTCACACTGAAGGTTAACCTAACTTTTGAAGCAGATTAGGTTAGCTTTCCTTCTTTACCTCTGCCCAGAAGCAATTTAAATAGCAGAAATTTCATAAAGTCTTGCAAAGAGTTTATCCATGAAACTGCCTAGGACTAGATATTTTGGGGAAAATAGTTCTTGGAAAACCTTGCTAATTTTTCTCTTCATTGTCTTGTTTTCTCCCCCATGGACAAGTGTACATTCTTTGTAAATGGCTCATTTAATCCAGATTATAAGCACAGAGCAAAATATACATTTCTCCCATTTCTTAATCTCCCCCTCTCTATGTACATGAATGTCTTCTCTCATCTTTAATTTGCATGCATTCTTTTTTTCCCCCCTTCACTAATCTTCCCCTGTTTATCTTGTTAATGTTTTCCAAGAAACCAGCTCTTAGAATTGTTTATTAACTATGCAGATTTTTTCCTGTCTTCAGTGTAGTAATTTCTGCTTACCTTCCTCTTCCTTCCTTATTTTAAGTTATATTTCACCACCTTGAGTTGAATACATATTCACATCCGTTTCCCTTATCTAATTAACTGATTTAAAGCTATGCATTTTCCTGGGGTTACGGCCTTGACCGTGACTCGTATCTTGAAATGCACTGCACTTAAGTGCCTTTTAAAATACAAAAGTGCCTGCTGCTTGTTTTGCTCTGTTTGTAATGTGGTGGGCCACCTCAATTTTATTACTCTGCTTTAGTTCTTGATTTTGTTAGTCCCCACATTTTGTTCCAGGCTTAAAAATGTCCTAAATTATGAAGCCCTTAGCTCTTCTGCCATAGGAGTAAAGCAGAAATCTGAGTTCTTGTCTTCGCTTTCTACTTTTCCTCGTCTTCATCACATTATGCAGATCATGTCTTGGTGTCCACTTAATAAGACTTCACTTGGGAGTCATTGTGCCCCCATCTTCCTAGCTCAGAGGTAAAACATCCTCTGCAGAGTAATATCCAGAAACACACCTTTTTCTCATCAGTTGCTCTTAAAGTGTGCTGAAACTCATGATTAAAATAGGTACCTTTTTTTTTTTTAGGTTTCAATACTCAATATTCTAAGAATGAAGTGACATCAGAGAAGTAATTGCTAGAGTGCAAGATGTTGAAAAGGTGAATAATAAAAATCAGATGGAGTTCTTGGACGAGAAATCAGTTTACAGTTCAAACACAGGGCCTGGGTGGAGACACAGAACCAGGGAGAGAAATTAAAACATGTGAGAGTCAAGGGCAATGGTCCGAACAGCTTCAGAAAATGAGACTGAGGAAACAAGCAAGGATGAGGGTCCAGCAAGAAAGAAAGGCCAGAAGGACAGAGTCTTACTTTGTGCTTGGCCCACTGAAAGTCTTTGGCCCACCTGAAGCTATTAAGAGAATTGGGATTGCATGATTCATCCAGTTGAGCCTGTTTGTTTCTGATGTGTCTTCTCATATTGGAACCTATACACCATATTGTAAGAAGCCTGTGCCATATGGAAAAGCCACATGGAGGTGTGCCTGTTGTCAACCTCAGCAGCACGCCCAGCCAGCCTTTGAAGGTGTCTTCTTGGCCATTCAGTGCAACTGGGCCTTTAGTTGACCTCAGCCTCATCGGATATCTGTCTGCACCTACATAAATCTCCCCAAATGAGAAACCGGCTGAGTTCGGTCAAGCCAACGAACGAGGAGAAATAATAATAAATTGCTCAACACCACTATGTTTTGGGGTGGTTTTTACATAGCGATGGATAACCGGAATGATCATCGATATTTCAATGACCAAAATAAATACCCTACTGAGGGATAAGTGCGTTCCCTACTTCTTTAGACTTATAATATCTTCCTTCAAGCTGTAAGTATACCTTGAATATTTCTGCTTTGATCCACGTTATGCTATTTATTGGTCAAGCAGCAATATCATTTCTATGTTCTTACTGAAGATAGAGACACCTCATTTTTATCCCCTTGGATCACCTAATGGTAATTTGGGTAAATTTCCAGACTCTGGTTTTAGTAAACTGCTGAGTTTACTATTCAGGTGAGTTACCATTGATATTTATCAGCCGCATTTTACATACTGTGATAGAGACTGTGGGGGTCACAAAATAAGAGGGTTTCCTGCCCTCACAGACCCTTTAGCTTAAGAGTTTAGTTACAATATAAAGACGTTATAATTCAAGGAAGCACGTGATGGGTACCCAACGCAAGAGGCACAAAGTTACATTAAGGCTCAAAAGAGGGAGAAGGCTAGTATCATTCAGAAGACAGTAGAGAACAGGATTAAGCAGAGGCAGACCTGATTCGGCTCCTAGATCTGCCACTAACCCGGACAAGTTATGTAACCTTCTGCATTTATAATAGAGGGATAAACACGCTTTATTAACCAATATTCTCTTAGTAACTATTTTAGCGACTAGATTTATAGGATTATGAGAATAAGATAAAAATGAGGAAAAGAAACTCATGCTTATCTCATAGAAGGTGCTCTATCGGTGGTAGCTGGTGTTTTAATGATCATCACCGTCTAATTAGTGAGCTCATAAATGACTTAAGGCAAACAGCGTATTTGAGTTGGGGCTTTTAAAAATGATGCTCTCGGGGCTTCTGGGTGGCTCAGTTGGTTGAGCCTCCAACTCTTGATTTCGGCTCCGGTCAAGATCTCACGATTCATGAGACGGAGCCCCATGCTGGGCTCCGTGCTGGGCATTGAGCCTGTTTAAGATTCTTCCTCTCCCTCTCCCTCTGCCCCTCCTCTGCTCTCATGCATGCATTCTCTTTACCTAAAACAATTAAGAAATAAAGATAAAATAAAAAATAAAAATGATGTTCTTACATCACATCATGTACAAAAATTAACTCATCACCCATCAAAGTGGATCCAAGCTCTAAATGTAAGAGCCAAAACTGTAAAGTTCCAAGAAAAAAATGTGGGTGTAAATCGTGTGACTTTGGATTTGGCAATCAATGGATTCTTCAATGTGAAGGCAAAAAAGCACAAACAACAAAAGAAAAAAACTTCTAGGTTGAACTTCATCCAAATGAAAGACTTTTGCGCTTCAAAACTAAAGAACACTATCAAGAAACAGAAAACCACAACCCAAAGAATGGGAGAAAATATTTGCAAATTATATACAGGATAAGGGGCTTGTATTTGAATATATACAAAAACAATCATAAAAAGAAAAAGAAATCAATTAAAATGGACAGAGCATATGAATAGACACTCCTCCGAAGAAGATATAAAAATAACCGAGAAGCCTAAGAAAAGATGCTCGACATCATTACCCCTCAAGGAAATGCAAATCGGTGAGATAACACTTCACACACACTAGGATGATTATAATCAAGGAGTCAGATGATAACAGGTATTGGTGGGAATGTGAAGAAATTAGGACCCTTACACGCTGCTGGAAGAGATGTAAAATGGTGCAGACATTTCCGAAAACAGAGTGTCAAGTTCTCAAACGGTTAACACCTGCTGGAATATTATGCAGCCGTGAAAAGCAACGACGTACCGAGACATGCTACACTATGAATGAATGACCCATGCATTACGTGAGTTATATCTCGGCAAAGATGTAGCCAAAAAACAATGTTCAACGTTCCAGCATATGGCGGTGAAGATAGGTGGGAAAAAGGGGGGAACGCGGAGAATCCGGGCAGAGAACAGGGTGTGTGACGATGCAGAGGGTGCGACATTATCAAAGCATGATGTGACATCGATTGTAGGCCAGATCATTGGAAATTAGCTTCAGGCCAGGCAATACGATGGAGGGTTAGAAGGGCCAAAACAGTCACTAAAGATTGTGCCCACAAATGATCCAGCAACAACGGGTCGGGGAAGGAACCGGTGTAGTGGCAATGGAGAGGATCGGACACACCCAAGAAACGTTGTGGTTGAGTTAATAGGCCATGAGCTTTGTCTGCTGAATGGGATTTTCAGTGTATGAGGGACTCAAATCTGACTGTGTAGCTTTGAGTCTATGAGTAGAAACACTGACATTGAGGAGGTGGGAATCAAGTCAGGAAAAGAAGCTGCTTTGGTAGAGCATGTGGCAATTGAGGTTTGGACACACAGACTCTAGAGGAGGAAGTACAGAGAGGTGGGCGGAGACAGAACCCCGGAAGACACTTTTCGTGCTCTAGCTGTGAAATGGGCCAGTGATGCTCACTTAATTCTAGTCGGGTTTTGGTATTTGGTTTTGCTATGGTTATGTGGTTTTGTGGGTGGTTTGGGGGGCAGGGGATGGGAGATGGGGGAGACTGCCATTTATCATTTACTATGCATCAGACACTCTAAGTTTTTCTTTTTAATGTCAGTTTATTTAAGAGAGAGACAGAGAGCGAGTGGAGAGAGAGGGAGACAGAGAATCACGAGCAGGCTCCCCGCTGCCCGCACGGAGCCCAATGCAGGACTCGAACTCACCACGAGATCATGACCTGAACCAAAACTAAGAGTCAGAGGCTTAACCAACTGAGCATCCCAGGGGCCCCTAAGTTGTTTTTTTTTTTTTCTTTTTTGTTTTAGTATGCATCGTCTTATTTTCTTACCGCAACCTCTCGGAGTGCATACAACCTTTATTATTGTCAGAATTCGAAACCAGATCAATGTGGCTAATGATCAGGTCTACTTCCCTTGGCTGTAAGGCCCAAAGATGCGATGTAGCTGGGATTCTAGCCCAGGGTCTGGCATGCACAGGTGCTCAGCAAACCCCAGATGCGCAGCAACCTGCCGTCCATGGTTACTGACCTTGCCTCAAAGCCAGGATTTGAATTTATCAACTAGCCTCCCTTCTGCTCTTACCCGACTTCTTTGGTATTGGCTGCATTAGCAGCTGGTACCTTAAAGCCTCATTTCTCTGCCGTGGGTAACTGCCATATCCGATGACTCCATTTCTTATACATCTGCACTGCCCTTTGTTTTTTTCTCCTTCCCTCCAACCCCACCAATATCCCTTTAGGCCTTTGCTGAACCAGTGGGGTTGAATAATGATAAATGTGCGTCGGATTTGAGGCTACGGTTAAATGCTTGTTGGGAATTTGGTGGAGGCCCACACACCCATCTCATTTATAACTTACGTCACTGGAGTCAAGACTGCTAAAAACAGAACGATTATGATTCCCCGCCGTCCTTTCCAGCTAATCTCAAACACAGGAGGGGAACACTAAAGGAGGCTCATCTCTGCGAGCTTTTACAACGGTAAATTGTAGCTCATCAGAGCCAATTCTTCAAGCCATTTGCTTTAATCTAAACCAGGATTTCTCATCTCCCCTTTTATGATCCCATTCTGGGGCTCTGGAAAGAGATATAGCCGCACGCCCATCTGCTATCACTCTAATGAAAACAATCAGAGCCTGGTGATTATTAATCACCTGGCCTTATCATCCACTAAAGGAAAATCGTATTAACCAAAAGGCACATGTTTTGTTCCTGAATTCCAGAGATGAAAACCGAAAGGAGACGAAGGAAGCGAACTGAAACTCCAGTTGTGCTGGAATTCTGGAAACGAATTCTATCTCGGCAGTAGCTTCTTTAATTAAGTGCTCATAAGGAGTTGGGAATAAAATAGTCAGCCCCAGATGCGGTTGCCGGGGTATGGTTCTCTTTTTGCTGGGGTAATTCTCATAGTTGAACATGAGTTTTGGAATTCCAAGAAAACCAGAGTAGCCCTAACCGGCTTTTAAACTGGTGTTCTGAAATCACTAGGCCCCCTACGTGGTATTCAGTTTGAATGGGACTCTATGAGGACATCATGGCATAGCACCATTTAAATGCCTAGTTGGACCGAGTTTGAAGCTGTCCACGAAAGGAAAACACTGTATAAACCATTTAAGGATCATGGTTGGATGAGGAGGCGGGGAGATGAGTTACAGAGTCATTTTAGCAGGGTCTTTGACCATGACCTCAGGAATGTGGGCACTCGACTTTCAGGTTCAACGTGCATTGTGGAAGTAGCGGTTTCTGTGGGACAGGCATTGTCTCAAGGTGGTTCTAACATTACAAAAGTCGCCGACCCCAGACAGGAAACCCATGGTTGTTTGTGGCCAACTGCCATGCTTTCTTCACCCCATGATCTGGGCAAACCAAGCCCCTGCTTAAAACCTGAGAATGTTTGAAATCCCTTCCACGCAGATTTCATTCAGGAAAGCTGGCAATGAGACCCAGTGAGACCCAATGGGACTCCATTTTTAGAAGGACTTCCCTAGGGAATACAGTACACCTCCAGGCACAGAGATGTAGGTCCACACCCTATGCTCAGCTCTGCGTGAATTCCAGAAGGATTGTCTCTAGCCTGACACCAGCTTACCACTTGACATTATCATCCGTGTCTCACCCTTCGGTGAAAGGTTTTGACCTTAGGTATGGGAGAATTTAATATATTCTGGAAGAGCCAAAGATTTTGTTTTGTTTTGTTTTGTTTTGTTTTGTTTCGTTTCTTTGGCTCTAAATAACTCCCCTAAGTAAGATATCCAAATATTGCCTCTTCCTGTGGCTCACCCTTTACGTTTTAATTCACAACCTCTCTCGGCAGCCCTTGTTTAATATTTGGGTGACAATATGTTTCTCAACACTTAGAAATAAGTCCTCCAATGGCCATGACGATGACAAAATATGGCTGCCAATACTGTGCAGGGTAGGATTTTCAGGCTCTCAAAAGACATCACAATTTTCCATTTCCAGAAACTGTGGGTAGAAAGTAGTGTGAAAGAGAGCCTCCTGATCCAACGTGTGAGCTGAGGACCGGTTCGTGGCTTGGATTTATGAACTGTGAGCTGCTGTCCTTGAATGTCTGCATGGCCAGGGGTGAAGTCATCAGGAAGCAGGTGTGTGGCTCACTAACAGGTGTTTCCAAAGGAGCCTTTCAGCCCTGGCTCCAGCACTACCCAGAGTCAAGGGGCAAGGGATGTCAGACAGAGGAATCCTCAGTTCTGGTGTTAGATCAACACAAACGTTCCCCTAAAGGAAATGGCTAAGACCAAAAATCACCGTCACGTGACTGGAAAAGTGATGTCAGAAAACTGACGTGGCTTTCAGGGTCGCAGGGTCTGAAGTCTGAGGATTGTATGGAAATTGGGAGACTTTAAACTCCAAAGAATGAATTCCTAAAAATGGGTAATTGCGTGGCTCTTCCTTCTGGGGGGGGGGGGGGGGCGGGGGTTGGATGGGAATGTAGGAGAGAAGATAAAAGCTAAGAAGTAATGGGTGGGCCACCCAAGAAGAGAGCTGCAAGGCGCATATGGTTCTGTCTGCGAGCCTGTCTCTCTCCCATCCTCCGGTCCGTGGGGATAAAAGGGGCAGAGCCCACACCCCAGCTCCAGGCTTGGGCAGGTGACCTGTTGTCCAACCAGAATCCCCCCTGTCTTTTGCAGACTTAATGGAAAAGCGGTCCTCTTTCTGCCCGGTTGGTGGGCCACTTGGAAGTAAAACTCTATATACCCGGGTCCATTTTGGGCCACGTGAGGCCCTACCACGTGAGGAAGGCCAACTTGATGGCAAAGGCAAAGAACTTAGGGCTGACAGAGAAAGGTCCTGAAGGCGTGGTTTGAGTTCATGGTCCCAGCCATGCCTATAGTCACCCTGGTTTAATTTCCATGAGCCCATGGAGGCCCTTCTTTGCATAATTCAATGTTTGTGAATAGAAGATGAAGACTTCGCCATGTCTCCAACAGGCGAAAATGTCTTGGTAACTCATTAAAAATAACACATCCGGGGGTTATAGAAAGAAGGCAGGGGATCTGGGAATGGAACCCTGGCCATTTGGCCCCCCATGGCATACTGGGTGAATATTATCACTTTTCTTTTGAATGTATCAGATTTTCTCACTTATAAACTCAAAGGGTGGACCAAGGTCAACTCTTCAATGCCGTTATCTTATTATGAAACTTGACGATCTTACAACCTAACACCACGTTAACTTGATCTAGGTGTAAGCTCTTCTCTACATTTATTGCCTGATTATATCGCCCACTTTAAATGTGCTCATCTGTAGAAGAAGGAGTAAAAAAAAAAAAAAAAAGAAATGACTTTGTAAGGTTAACAGGGCATCACCTTTTATCCGTGACTGATTCCGCCTTGTGATGGTCAACAGGAGAGAAACAAGTCGGGGCCAGAATTCTCTGCAGACAAATACGGTCGTTCCAGGGAGCTTTCCTGGCTGTCTCTCACTGGGCTTCTGTGTTCAGAGGAAAAAGACACATTGTCTGTTTGAAGCTTACAGAGAATTAATGTCTGCGTGTCTCCCCAACTGCTGCCTCAAACCCTAGAATCCTGGAAATACTTCCTTATTGGATTAGTGGCAACTAAATGCCTCAAAACGAATAAAGTGACCCTAATAGGAAGTGTTCAAATGTAATTTGTGAAATGAAGATGCCCTGACTTCCTATCCCTCATAATTAGACATCTAGGGAGACAGAGCCTGGCTTTTGTTTTAATAACAAATAAAGCTCTGCTCAATTCCTCTTAACACCCTCGCAGGAGGAACTAAGCGAGCCTGTAGACCGGCAATCGGTGTGGACTCTCCTCCCCAAATAGGTCTTTTCCCACCCATAAATCAGAGATAACGAAATTTGCCATGTCTCTGCTTTAAGCTCGGAATGGGAGTAGAATTGCCGGTCAAAGACTGCTGTTAAATGCCTCGATTCGTGAGCCCTTCAGATTTGGTTTGGAGGGGGGAGGGGAGAAGGTTAATTCAATTTTCTGCTAAGTGTTTTCTTTCTCCTCCGGGTTGGGCCTTGGAAATTCTGGCAGTCGGCTGTTGGTTGTTTTCAAGAGTCCACCGGAACTTAAGGTAAGGAATCGCTGAATCCAACATGGAGCTATGTCTGACAACCAGATGCAACGAGAACACTTGAGCTCAAGAGTATTTATTTCCCCCGATCCCCGCCGCCAGGCCGTGGTTTGGCAAGGGCTGCGTGCCTCTACCTATGGCCATAAATCCTAAGGAGTGTCCCCTTCCCATGGATGCCACCGTCTAGGGGTGTGAGTGGCTTTGTCTTGCGAATAGTTACTGGTGGTTGGTTCACCATGCTCACATGGGCCCTTCATAAACTCTTACTGGACGTTTGGACCTCCATGTCAACACCCGTTAGTGACGCAGAAAGCGGTTGTGATAGAAACTGAGGTGTGAGAAGTCCAGAGAGCCATCAATAGTATTTTCCCCACCGCCAAAGCAAATCATACACGTAGCCCTTCCCTTTTGGTCTCCTGTATCTGTACTCGGCATCATCAAAGATAGTTTTTCCTGATCCCGTGTGGTTTCATTCCCAACACACCTGTGAACACACATGTACACACCTGATTGAAAGCTGATTCCCCGCACCAGGATTTTCCACGACTCTGCCCGCCTCTCCTGTTCCCCGTAACACCACTGACGTCAAAGGTCAAAGCCCTGTCTATCCTTGCTCTTCCCAAACTTTACTTCAGATATTCTTCCTGTGGACGCACCCAAGTTGCTCCAAGATCCTGCCTTTGCCTAGAAAGCAAGCCTGCAGGTCTCAGGACCCGAAGGCCACAGGCAACCGACACAGTGGACTGTGGAACGGTGATGTGGCTGTACCAGGGAGCATGAATAGCACAGTGCCAAGGCAAGGAGGGAAGTAAGTGAGGCAGGAGCCATAGAGACATGTCAGATCAGTGGCCCAAGGAAGGGGTTCTATGAGAAGTGCCTCTGGGACTCTTGAATGCCATCTAGAAGCCATCCTGAGCAAAAGGGCAAAGACAGTGTCTTATTATGAAAAGGGATGTCCAAATAGGCTTACTTTGGGGGGCCAGGAAATCAGATGCCCCCCAGAAGTTGTGGTCTGCAAAAAAAATAAAATGAGAAGGGGGGACGAAAGGCACCTGAAGAGATGCTCCAAGAGCATGGTTTAGGATTGGGAATGGAGATAAGCCCTATTCTCCATCCCCTGAAATTGTTAGCCATGGAATCTTACTCTTAAAAAGCTTGCCTGCGTTTACAACGATGGTCTTCTGTTGGATTCCCTTGGCCTCATCAGCATGTCCCTTTTAGAGCCAACTTGGGCTGCACATTGGAATCATCCCAGTGGGCAGGTTTAGAAATAGTGATACCCAGCCCTTATCCCTCCTACTTCCAGATTTTAATTTAATTGGTCTAGCTTATAGCCTCAGGCATCTGGATTGTTAAAAGCTTCTCCCGAGATGATTCTAACATGCGGCCAAAGTTGAGAATCACTGCTTTAGAAACTGTCCACCAGACTTCACCTGGGCCATTAAGGAAAAGGGTTTCTTAGCCATCTTCGGGTCGGTGAGAATGAGAACAGGCACTACCATAACACTGGAGCTGGACATAGTGGCAAAAGGATCAAAATGAGCTGCACCACAGAGGAAATACAGAGAACGATAATATCTGAAGGACGTTTGGTGATGCTCTTTCCCATCTGGCCAGCCTGTGTTCCTTCTGAACAGTGGTCCTCAAACCTTAACAGCCTGAGAATCATCTGGAGGGGTTAGAGCTTGTTAAAACACGGACTGCTGGGGCCCTCCCCAGGAGTTTCCAATTTGGTAGGTTGGCTGGGTCCCTGGAACTTGCGTTTTTGACACACTCCCAGATGGTCCTGACGTTGTCAGTCCAGCGACTCCACTTTGAGAAGGGTTGCCCTAGAGAGAGTTCCTCTCCGCTCATCCCTCAGTCATTCTAGTTTTCATGCGATGAAGACAGCAGTGTCTTTAGAGCCCCCACGACAGCCTTCCCATTCTGCGACCACACGCAGGGAAACATCAATCATCCTGGGTCAGAAAGGGCAGTACAATGTTATCTACTCCCCACCAGGTGCTTGCCCGAGGCCAGGGCAAACACTCATGGGGAACTTGAGTTTTAGCTGCTGTCATTAAAAAGTTGGAACCTACACAGCAAGGAACGCCCATGTGTCAGCAAGAGCATTTCCCCCTATGATCACAAATGGTTTCCAGTTGTGAAGAAAGCTCCAGGGACATGTGGAAACAAAAATTGCCAAGTCCATGGCTACAGTCTCCGTCCATTCCAAAATCGAACTGAGAAGAAAACTAGGGAAACACTTTGGCCTCTCTCTACCCACTCTTGCGCTCCTCTTTGGAATAAGTGGACTTTTCCTGTCTTTCCTATTTCCAACATTTGCAAAGAAACTGTCCCTTGAGACGTAAGTGCAATATCTAAAGAGGTTTCAGGCACTTGTACTAATATATGACGAATCAATTTCTTCTTTCTTTTCTCACAAACACAAGCATCGCACCATTTGTTTTCTTAATTACTGCCTTTCCATTGCCTTGCATCGAAACACATTTTGGAAATGGAAAACCAAGCATTGCCCCAGCCTCGGCAGAAGAAAATGTTAACAGTGGAGCCAAAGACCTGACTTCTGTTGGGTTCTTCTACAGTCACCTCATTACAAAGGCTCGGCTTGGCCAAACAGATCCCTCAGTGCAGGTAAGGACCATGAGCTTTGGTTTGTTTCCACCCCCCACCCATGCCAAAGCTTTGGGACCATGGCGGACTGACTCTACGGCCATGACTTGCAAATGGCAGGTTACATCTCTGTTTCCCTGGGGCATACAGTTCCCTGGTGCATGTGCAAACATACTCTGACCTCCTAGATCAGAGATAATGGACATAGGACCATAGAGGACAGGGATCTTTTCTCTCACAGCCCGGACTGACACCAGTAGGCATGATGGACTAGCCCAGTGTATCCTGAAATCTACTACATGAGACACTAATTCCACAAATGCTAGCTATGGCTGGATATCACGGACACATAACTTTGGGAAACACTGAGTTTAAAGAAAGGTAGTCATATGGGTCTGTTTATTTCAGGACCCCTCGGTACTCTTAATACACTAATGTGCACGGTGAATTTTCAAGAAGGGGGTTTATTGGACCATAGGAGACATATTAGATCTTAGGGAAAAAGTAAAGGAGCTTCTCTTGAGACACTTCTGAGGAATTGTTCTGGGAAACAATAGTTAGACAATGTCTAGTCTCTTCTCACATAAATTCCACATTCCAAGTCTCAAGTCTCCACTACGTGGGAATGAGTCTTAACTACCCAACAAGACTCCGAGGTGGGGTTTGAGCCAACCATAACCATGTACCTATGACCTAAGGAGCAAAGCATTGGGAAGCCATTCAAATGTCCCTCCCACTCTGTCTCGGCCACCTTGCTGGGGTAAGAAAGTGATTCTGGTGAAGAAGAGAAACCAAGAGAGGACTTTAAAACACTGTTTCAACTTTTACAGGCATATTTTAAATATTTTCTTTCACTACCTTACATATAAAATATTTGAATCAGAGTATTCTTGCCAAGAGAGCTCTGTGTTGGCTAGAGACCCCCTTGTAAAGGGGCCAATGCATCTTGGTAGAAATCACTTTTTCTGAAAGAACACCAGCCATTAATTGTGTATGTGGATATTCAACAAGTGAGCCCAGAATCAGAGACTGTGTTATCTCTCCTACTAACTTCCCTCACTTGCTTCTTGTGCTATAATATATCATCTAGTTTGACATCAGAGCAAATCCATCAGTGTGGTATGTTTTTGTTATTAGTGACATTGTTCTCCAACATTTTACACGCTTGAGTGTTCCAAAACTTTACTGTGTAATCATACTGTTACATTAATTATAGATCACCATGCATTATATGATTTAATTATATATTCTATAACTTACAATTAGAAAGTAAATGTTGTCAATGTTTGCCTATTATAGGGGAGAAACCAAGTCTGCATAAAGTTAAGTGATTATTGTAGGTCTCACAATTACTTATCAGCGGGAGCCAGGATTTGAACAAAAATCCATCTGAAGCAAAAATCTACAAACAAAAAAAGAGGGTCAAAGAAAAAGGGTGAAACCTGGAGTTGCCCTCCATAATTAATGGAATAAGATTGAGGAAGAGAAAAAATCAAATGCTTAAGATAACTTCTTAAGGGGTGCCTGGATGGCTCGGTTGGTTAAATGTCCAACTCTTGACTTCGGCTCAGGTCACGATCTCACGATTCACGGGTTCGAGCCCTGCATTGGGCTCTGCATTGTCAGTACGCAGCCTGCTTGGGGTTCTCTCTCTCTCTCTCTCTCTCAATAAATAAACAAACTTTTTAAAAGAAGATCACGTTAACTTAACCCATCCTCAAAACCTGGAAAGAAATGGATTCTTGTAACCCCAAACACACAGTTAACGCACAAGAGAGGATGGAAAAAATCCACAGTGTTCATGACTTGCAAATAATCACATCTGAAGGATAACAGCTTTTACAGCAAATAAATAAACAGCCCTGTAGATAAAAATCTCACGCCACGGGGCTGGAACTCCTCAAATGTACACTTTTAAAAGATACACTCTAAACTCTTAGAATCAGGGGATTTGTTAAAACACACACACACACACACACACACACACACACGCAGGATCTTTTGCAATGTTTATTTCTGGGCAGCCAACTTAATGAAAAAGAGAGAACTTTCCAGTTAGCGGAATGTAGTTCATCTTCAGGTATGGTTTGCAAAGCACCCTCATTTGTACCAATTAACTTCATTATTCTATTTGGAAGATTTCGCTCCCTCTCTGCACTCCAACCTTCTCTTAAGTTTTAAGTCTGAGCGATCTTTACTGCCTTCTTTCTACTTAAGATTGCAATAATTTGTCATTGGTGTGCAGACACTTTCTTAACTATTCCTGTGTTACAAATAAAAGGACCAGTATTGCTCGGAGGTTATCTCTGGGGTCCCGCAAAGCCAAGCACTATAAAATGGTTAGACATTAAAGATACGAAGAAACCCCCATAAAACAACACATAAAAATGTGTCTTGCCTCACCATTTATATGGAAAGATGGTATACTTCAATCTTTCAAGCCAAAGACTATTTTAGAATTAAAGTTTCAATCAGAACAGGAATGGGGTGGGTGGGGGGAGTTTCACCTTTCTCTTTGACCCTCTTTTTCTTTTTGCTTGTAAGCTCCTGACGTAAAAATCGTGTGCTGCGTCGGCTTTCCCATTGGCCTTTTTATATCTCTCTCTCCTCTCTCTCTCTCTGTCTCACACACACACACACACACACACACACACACTACCAGCCAAATCTGCTTTTTCTAGCTCATGTTCTTTTACTAAAAATAAAATAAAAACTTGTTCAGACATCTGTCTCTCGGAGAAACCACCTTTATTTGTTCGTTTAGGCAGACTTATAACTAGAAAAAACCCGAGCCAGGCAGCTCTGTTCATACTCAGTAAAAGAGCTGTTGACTTAACCATCCAAGGGAGAGGATCCTTTTCTAAAAGATCGCATTTCACTCCAGGCATAAAAGGTGGTCATGCAATCATTCCGGCCAAGGGCATGAGTTGAGCTCTGCCGAGCAGCACCTGGGGTGACCACCAAAAGAACAGTGAAGAATGACATCCCCAGCTACGTAAGAAACCAAAGTCCAGGTGTCACGGTTTTGCTTTTTTTTTTTTAATTTCTTTTTAAAGTTTTATTTTATCGGAGGGAGACGAATGCTGATGCTTCTTGGGACCACTTCTCGCATTTGAATCCTTGTATCCCCAGAAACCCAAAGACAGGTGCCCACACTGACATAAAAAAAAAGAAAGGCAGACATCAGAAATTCTAGATTCATCACAAGATCCTAAAAGTGCTCCATTGCCAATGACCCCATTTTGGGGGGCCCAAACTTGTCAGGACAGGTGCCGCGAAACACGAAACTCTGCAGGAGCTAGATGCTACTCTGCGGATTCCCAAGACCAATCTTCTGAGCCATGCTTCATCCAGACAATCAGACGGGAAGAGCGCGTCTCTCCGTCCGTTAGGAAAAACCTAAATGACACTGATCCGTGAAGGGCAGCTCGGTCTTCACAAGTGATCAAGATCCTGGCCAGGATGACCTCATTTGTGCCAGGTAAATGTTCTGACAGTGGGGCTCTGTGAAGGGTTTTATGTGGGGATGTGTAGAGTGCATTCAGGTATGAAAACTGTCAGGTATTCAGAAGGGGGTGACTGGTAGAGCTCTGCGAAATGTTCTCCGGGAGCCCTTGGAGAGTCAGGAACCAGAACTTCTCCGCCTACCTCTGGTTTGCCTTTCAGTCTGAGCAAAACCAGTCATAAGCAGCTGGACAAGGTAAGTGCCCTAAGAGACCCAGGAGACTCAGAATCCAGGACGCAAATGGAGGTAAATGGTGTCAGAGGAGACCCTGTAGAATCCTTCGAGAAGGAAAAATGTGGTCTGACAGGAATGAACTGGCGGAGGCTGGGGTAGATTCAACCAGCTCCCAAAACGACAGGTGATGGAGGAAGGCAGATTAAGACTCTGTGTGACAGTCTTGGGACATTCGCGTGGCTTCAGAAATCCTTTGGATATTTGCAGAATGGAAAGAAAGTCAATGTGGCAGGGAAAGGGGAAAGGGAGGGAAACTGATAGACAATGAGGTGACAAAGTAAGACACGAGCCAGACCGTTTAAGGACTCGTAAGCCACCGGCAAGGAGTTTTAACCCCTTTCTAACCACAACGGAAGGGCATGGAATGGTTTTAGATGGAAGAGGAATATGCTGAGACTTGACTTTCGGGACACCATTGTGGCAACTGGAAGGAGCGTGGGATCATTTCTCGAATATACTAGAAACTATGCTGAATGCTCTCCATGCATTATTTCATATCATCGCCACGAGACCCTTCTTTGATTACCCCTGTGGTGCGGCGAGGGTGTGTCTAGACCCGGGTCAGTTACTGGTAAGTAACGGAGGTAGGATGTGAATCTAGATATAGCTAATCTCAAAGTCTGAGTTCTAACTCAACATACTCTTGAGAAGCTCTGCATGAATTCTCTCTCCCGACTCATCGCCCCATGCTTGTCAATGTCTTCGTGGGCCCAGTAAGTTATATCGTAGGACACCCCATCTGCTCCATGGTTGCCCAGTGTAAATTTGGGGTACTTCGGACATGGAGCTTTGTTTTGGGGCCCCAGCCGCCTAGAGCTGAGGTGTGCCTTCTACCCATGACTCTATTATACCTGTTTATAAGTTGTACTATATTCTTACAGTGCTTTGGGGGCAGGTTGGACAGACAACAGAACATAGCCTAAAGCCAATGTAACCTGGGGTCCTCGAGCTTCTGCAATCTCTTTTCACAGACGCAGGCTGCTGCTAGGCTTTTGACTGAGACCTTAGCAATGTCCTTGCAAAATTCTCTCAGGGTCTTAAGTGGTTTCTTAAATGGACATTGGCCTGCACAAAACTTCCTTTGGGGGGGAAAAAAAAAATGAAGGATTGAAGTGCATCTTGGGACGTCTATCCCTGCTTCCTACCACCTTGATTTTTCTCATCTGTTACCGTCAAGGATGAATCTGTCCTCGCATCTCTGGAAGTGATTCAGGACTTTTGTGTTATAGGGCAGGATCTTCTTCTTCTTTTATGTTTATTCTTGAGAGAGAGATAGCGACAGAGCGTGAGCAGGGAGGGGGAGGCAGAGAGAGAGAGAGAGAGGGAGGCCCAGAATCCGAAGCAGGCTCCAGGCTCTGAGCTGTCGGCACAGAGCCCGACCCGGGGCTCGAACTCACGAGACACGAGATCACCACCCGAGCCGAAGTCAGACGCTTAACCGACTGAGCCACCCACGAGCCCTATATTTTCATTTTGTATTTTCAGAAACACTCCTCTTACCCAGGGCCACCAGAAATAAGCAAGCCCCAGCTCCAAGCTCTAAGACCCTGCGCATAGCCCACCACATCCCGGATGCCCTCATTTACTGTCTTGTTGATTTTTCCTCTCTGCCCCCTGCTCACAAGTGATAAGCCTGTGACCGGAACAGAGCCATTCAGTGTCCCACCCCCCACCCCTTGCTACAGTTGAAGGCATGAATGGCTGATTCAAGCTTGGCCAATCCAAGTTCCTTCTGGAATTTTTTTCTTTTTCTTTTTCTTTTTTTTTTTTTCCAGGGAAACCAGAAGAAAGGAGTCTGTTCCTTCTCCAGACGTGGAGGTGTTAAAATATACACTGGGATCCGCTGGACGCCCTATAACCCGCCATGCAGTTTTGTGGCATTTTGACCAGCGTAGCCACAGGTAGAAGGAAGCAGAGAGGTAGAACAGACAGGCTTGTGAGTGGTGGTTACTACCCCTTCTCTGGGTTTGTTCACGGGAGATCCTAGACTTCTCTCGCTTCTTTTAACTACTTTAATGCTGAGGACAAAATAACTACGTCCATAAATAAAGAGAGAGTAGGAAGAAACATCTCTCTATGATGAGGCACCATGGCCCATAGAAGCGACCATTTATAATCTGACCCCAGGGGAGACCCAGGAAGGGAACAGGAGAGCTGAGGTAATTCTATAGTCCAGTCCTGGATGTTTATAACACCCACCCTGAATCTCGGCCGAAAGTTTTCTGTTCAACGGATTCTGTCGAAGTAAGGGGCGGAATAATACGTTTTAGAAATACTGCAATTCAAATGGTGACGTGGTTTTTTTTGTTTTTTTGGTTTTTTTGGCTCAGGTTATGAAGAACCACGTGGTGAATTCTCGATAAATAGAGTGTTTGTTAAAAGGGCCAACCGTATCAAATTTGCAATTTCTGCCGACATTCTAAAGTTATTTTCTGCGGCAGGTACAGGTTTCGATTCTAAATGCAGACACTTGAGTCAACAGAGACTTCCATTTTTTGCTTTCTCTTTCCCATTTTTCTCTGGCTGCCGCCTCATTTCGCCTTCGTTCTGCTGTTTGGATTAGTTGTCCCCCACTTGCCATATCTTCAGGACTGGCCATATCCCCGATCCTCAGAAAGGAGGGCTCCAGCCCTCAAGCTTGCATGCCAGGAACTGGAAAGGCAGATCTGTGAGTTAATGGGCTCCCTCCTGACCCATGAGTCTACCCAAAGCTTGGTCCCCCCGGAATGGGGGCTCTGCCCTGCCCTTGTCGATCTCCCCACAGGAAAGGAGTCGCTTTGGTAAATTGCAGTCCGGCAGCCGGACCCTTGCTACCGGCCTCCCCTCGCTATCTCCAGAGCTCTCCAATATTGCCTTCTCTGGATGGGCTCCCTCCCACCGGACAGATCACGTGAGCACACCTTGCTGGAACCCACTCGCCACCTGTCTTCTCCCACTGTGCTGTGCAATCCTTGCTTGCTCGTGTCGGACGTCTTCTCCCCTCTCCACCCTCAGCTGACCCCTCTCTGTCTCATCCAGGCCCGTACTGTGGCCCCTCTTCCTGCAGCTAATATTTCCCTGACTTTATGTACGGTAAAACCTTGGTCTGTGAGCATAATTCATCCCAGAAACATGCCTGTCATCCAAGGCACTCGCATATCGAAGCGAATTTCCCCCCAAGAAATCATGGAAAGTCAGATGATTCGTTCCACAACCCCCCCCAATATTCATGTAAAATGATTACATGATTTTTGTAAATGTTTACAATACTGTAATATGATGCAAAGTAATAAAATACGGACTATACAGAAAAATAGACAAATTCACCTGCACTCACCTTCAAAAGCCTTTGTGGCTGCTGTGTGGGAGACAAGAGAGAGGAGGGTTACTGTGTAGGATGACATTCACTATCACTAATGTAATCACTGCTATCCGTTGACTAAATGGAACCTTTTTCTGCATGGGGGTCCATTGTATATACTCGCAGAGATGTTGACTACAGTATTGTATTAATAAATTCTTGTCGTATACTGTATTTAATGTAACTGGCATTAAGGCAGCAGAGGGAAGGGTCTATCTCTGTAGGCAGCCTGACCTAGAACGGAGCAAAGCATTCCTAAGCTCACTCTTGGATGGAAAAGCAAAGGACTGTCCAGAGGTGCTTGGAAGTGACAAAAAAGGATACCAGTGCCAGTGTGGGCACCTTCCAACGTTCCGAAAAATCACTGATTTCTGCCAAACGCCATGCCCTGAGACCAAGCATCCAAGCCTGGGAGACAATCATCCACAATCTCACAGCAAAAGAGAGAAAGAGAGAGAGAGAAAGAGAAGAACCATTGGCTCAGTTGTGATCATGTGACGTTCAACATCGCGTACTACTCAGATGACAAGACATCGCTCATATATCAAGTTCAAATTTATTAGAGATGTTTGCTCCTCTTGTGGAACATTCGGAGAACAAGTTATTCGCAATCCAAGGTTTTACTGTATGTTGTTCTCTCAATCCCACCGCCCAAGTTTTTTGGACCTGTGTACGTTTCTACCATCCCCCTGATCCCAAAATAGCAACATCCCTCGGGTATTTCTAATCTAGTATCCAGCTCCTTGTCTCCATATAGAACGGATGTTTTACGCTCCTTTTTTTATTAGTATAATTTCCTGAGTATATGATTCCCATATACTTTGGCATGTCAATATCCAAGGTTTTTTTTCTTCTAATTCTTCTAAACTTTATATTGAACTTTGCCAAGAACTTGTAATTCATATTGTAGAATATATATCAACCCTATGTCACCCCTTTAAGACCTTTTTATAGCTTCTGTGCTATACTTGTGTTTTTCACGTAATCTCTCCGTACATAACTTTATTTTCCCCCTCTTTAAGGGTTTTCATTTTTCAGTATTCTTCCATTCTTGCCAAATTTTCCATTTCATAAATTCCACCTCCTTTTGCAAAGGACTCCTATGCATCAGCGTTTCATTTTAGATCAATAGAATTTAAATTTTCTTGGAATTTTAAAATTCACAGAGAAGGGGCGCCTGGGTGGCTCAGTCAGTTAAGCGTCCGACTTCAGCTCAGGTCACGATCTCACGGTCCGTGAGTTCGAGCCCCACGTCGGGCTCTGGGCTGATGGCTCAGAGCCTGGAGCCTGCTTCCGATTCTGTGTCTCCCTCTCTCTCTGCCCCTCCCCCGTTCATGCTCTGTCTCTCTCTGTCTCAAAAATAAATAAACGTTAAAAAAATTTTTTTTAAATAAATAAATAAAATTCACAGAGAATCGTGTCCTTTCCTTTCTTTCTTTTTAAAAAAATGTTTATTCATTTTGAGAGAGAGAGAGAGAGAGCATGAGTGGAGAGGGGCAGAGAGAGAAGGAGAAAGAGAATCTCAAGCAGGCTCTGCACTGTCAGCATGGAGCCCGATTTGGGGCTTGAACTCACAAACCGTGAGATCATGACCTGAGCCTAAATTAAGAGTCGGATGCTGAACCAACTGAGCCACCCAGGCACCCCTCCCTCAGGCCATGATCTCACAATCTGTGGGTTTGAGCCCCACATCGATCTCTGCTGACAGCTCAGAGCCTGGAGCCTGCTTCGGATTCTGTGTCTCCCTCTCTCTCTGCCCCTCCCCCACTCACACACACACACACACTCTCTCTCTCTGTCTCTCTCTCTCTCTCTCTCAAAAATAAATGAACATTAAAATTTTTTTTTTTTAAATAGCCTTCATTGGGGCACCTGGCTGGCTCAGCCAGTAGAGCATACAACTCTAGATCTCAAGGTCTGAGTTCGAGCCCCATGTTAGGCATAGAGTTTATTTAATATTACATATATATATAATATATATATAATATAATATAATATAATATAGAATATAGAATATATAGAATAGAATATATAATATATAATATATAATATATTATACATAATATATAATATATTTAAATATTTTTACATTTAACTTAATATTTTAATTAAATAATTTTTATTATATGTATATATTTTAAATAGCCTTCATTAAGGAGACTATTTAACTGACCCGCAGAAAGTCAGCAGAATTGCTTGATTCCGTTTGTCTGAGTCTTTCAAAACCTTGTACATTTATTCTCCCTTTCTCTTTTCATTTCCCAATAGTTTTCCACACTTATAACGATTCAACTCTTATGCCCCATCCAGCCTCCAGGAAACGTGCCTGATTCCTCTCTGTCCAGCTCACCTGCTCTACCCCTCGCCATTTAGTCCAACAGTGGCTGGGGTAGCGTTTTCTCATCGGCAGCACACCCTATTATAAAACCTCAAGGTTGCTAACAGACTAGATCTTGGTTACTCCCATCACAAAAAAGAAATAGATAAACATTAAAAAAAATTTTTTAAGAAAATTAAAAAATAAAATAAAGCATACCGTGCCAATTTTTTTACATTCTAAATACATGGTTACATGGTATGAATACAAAGGAAAAACGGTTTTCCTTAACGAAAACAGAAAAAAAAACAAAACAAAGCAAAAAGAAATTGAAAGATGCACAGCAAGGAGCAGTGATGGCCAAAGACTGTGAAAGAAATTGGCAACAGAAATTCAAATTGACCACAAACATAAGAAAAGGGTTCACTATCGGGTTCAAAAAATGAAAGTCGAAATCCCCAAATGCCCCTTTTCATCTCTCAGCTTGGCAACATTAAATACATTCTCAGCATTTAGGGAAATTTCTAGGACATTGCATTCTCTTTGCTAGAAAAAGGTGAATCAGAACATTCACTCTAGGGCTCCTGAGCGGCTCAGTTGGCTAAGCGTCTGACTTTGGCTCAAGTCATGCCCTGCTTTCTACTCAGGTAATGATCTCATGGTTCGAGCCCTGCATCGGGCTCCCTGCTGTCAGCACGGAGCCTGCCTGGGATCCTTTATCCCCCTCTCTCTCTGCCCCTCTCCCGCTCGCACGCACTTCCTCTCTCTCTGTCTCTGTCTCTCTCTCTCACTCTGTCTCTCTCAAAAATCAATAAACATTTAAAAAATTTAAGAAAAGAACATTCTGTCTAGAGTCAGTTCAGCAAAATGTGTCATAAGCCTTCAAATATGAGTAGTAGAATCTGTACAGAAGTTTCTCGAAATTTCATCTCTTGATTAAAGAAAATAAACAGCAGCATCCATCTGTGTAATTGTCACAACGTTATTTAGAACAGTGGGAAACAGACGAAATGTTCCCCAACTGTCAGCTTTAGTATTCTCATGTGACGAGAGCACAATGCCGTGAGAAATCACAAAGTCTAAGAATACAAGAGAAATTTGCATAGTATGTTGCTAAGTGAATAAACCTGATATGAAAATAATACGGATGGTTTAATTATAGTTATTTTTTGATTTTTGACACTTGTGTACGTGCACGGGACAGAAGAGCGCTGGCGACAAAAGTTAGTAGTGGCCTTTTCTGGGTGGCCAGATTTGGAGAGATTTTCATGTTCCCTCTTTGTGCTTTTCTATTTTCCAAACTATTTATACTAAGTAAGCCTAACTTTTTTTTTTAAGCCAGCCGTTAGACTCATTGAAAATCTCCCGGCATTCAACCTCAGTGTGTATCTATTTCCTTTTTGCCTCTAACGTACCTTATTTTACTCACACAGTAATAATCATGGGGGAAGGGAGGGAGGGCACATCCCATCTGCTTTTTTTTCCGGTGTGTTTTGTTATTAATATTCCACTAATGTTACTTTTTGTTCGGCGAAATACGAATCCGCGATTGAAGACCAACCAGCATCCCACCAGTTGCTAGAACCAAGAATAAGGACAGCAAATGACCCGTGGTGTTTCCAGAGTTCGAGGAACTGTTGTAAGGTGTGTGTGTGTGTGTGTGTGTGCGTGCGTGTGTGCGTAACTCGCCCAATAGCTCTAACTCCACGAACTAAATCTTAATAGCATCTGCCTTTTATGGATGAGGACTCTGAGAAGACAGGTTAAGTGACCTGCCCAAAGTCAACACAGCTAGTATACATCCTAGTATATATCCAAGTCTGGGTTCAAGTACAGTCAGCCAGCCTGGGTACCATTGTCCATCATCACCACGAGATTCTATTTCTACAGGGATATCCTAGAGATAAGCAAAGAACACTGTGCGGTCCTTGTTTTCTGCTATTCCTTCTTGCGTAATTCGGGTAAGGTATGGGTTAAATAAGAATTTGGGGGCTGGCCTGGGTCCTTCACTACCACTTACAATATTATTTATATGAAAAAAAAATCACTGTGCATTCCAAACGACTGACCTACAAATGAAATTTCTGAATGGTCTATTTGCAAGTTGGGGGGGGGGGGGGGTTGCCTGTATATCTCACAAGGAAATTATTACCCAGGGAAAGACATGTGTTTCCATCCAAAATAAATGTCTGGAAATTATTTGCCCTTGGAATAAACTCAGGCCATCCGTCTTTAGCCAGGAGTTTATCGTGAGGACTCTTCATCAAGTGCTTACCACGTGAATAAAGAGTTTTCAGAACGCGAACGTCAAGTCCCAGGCGTGGTTCTGGAAGCCTTAGAGTTCTCACATGGGCACAAGACACGCTGCCGGCTGAAAGTCCTTCGGGACTGCCTGGCCTTCTAGAAGGGGAGGCAGAAAGGCATGAATACGGTGCATTTCCCAATCCTTTCAGAAGCGGAGGACTGTTGTGCTGGGTACTTCAGTCAAGGCGAGATATCTACGAGGGAAAAGAGGCTGAGATCATGACCAAAACCGAGAGCCAGACCCTTAACCGACTGAGCCACCCAGGCACCCCTGCTTAATTTCCCTTTCCAAAAGGTAAAAGCTGTCATGGAGTTTTATAATTGTGTAAAAGCAATAAAACAATGGTATACCGTATCCTTAGATATCTATTCTGTCAGCACAGAGCCCGACGCGGGGCTCGAACTCACGAACCCTGAGATCATGACCTGGGCCGAAGCCAGACGCTCAACCGACTGAGCCACCCAGGCGCTCCTGGTCACGTATTTTTTTAACGGCCTCCCCTAGCAACACCCGAAATCCCAGAACATGGGTTTGGGCCTCTTGAAGACTCTGATGGCATATCCTCATACAATTATTTTACACGAAGGTATAATGTATTGAATTAATGATTTTTTTTTTTTTTTTTTTGGTTTCAGTTTTTAAGTCCAGTGATACTGACAACGGGTGGAACTACACTCTCCAGTGGGACAGCCACTG
This sequence comes from Neofelis nebulosa, assembly GCF_028018385.1. Lineage (NCBI taxonomy): Eukaryota > Metazoa > Chordata > Mammalia > Carnivora > Felidae > Neofelis > Neofelis nebulosa. The sequence continues at coordinate 8,681,317 of NC_080797.1, forward strand.
GCCCCAGATGGCTAATGAACCCAGGATATGTGGCTGGTTGGAATTGGAATGCACTAGAGATGTAAAAACACATACTGGACTTGAAGGCTGAGTACCCAAGAATGGAAAATATCGTAACAGTAACACTTAACATTGCTCACGTGTTGAAATGACACTGTTTGGGGTATAGGGCACTACATAAAATACACTTTTAAAAATGTTTGTTTATTTTCAGACAGAGCACGCGTACACAAGTTAGGGAGAGGCAGAGAGAGAAGCAGAAAGAGAACCCCAAGCAGGCTCCGTGCTGTCAGCACAGAGCCCAGCGTGGGACTCGATTTCACGAACCACGAGATCGTGACCTGGGCCAAAATCGAGAGTGAGACCCTTACCGACTGAGCCACTCAGGTGCTCCTAAAATACACTTTTAAACTGAGTTGCATCCATTCTCTGCCCCGCCAGGTGCTCCAGAAGGATGATCTCTGAGCACCGAGTCAGCCAGGTTTCCATGCTGGTGGGTTTCTGGTCCAAGAATGATCTGAGGTTAAGGGGAAGGAGAGGTTGGGACAGTCTCTCCTCTTCTCCTCTCCCCACTTGAGGGCCATGTTTCCTGAAGACGCTGGGTGCCTCCATGACCTCAGCTCCCATCTGGTGGCTCCTCCCCCAAGGCTTGACCTTTCCCCGGGATCCGGCAATGCATTTTCCTCCCTTTGTCACTTTGGTCCTAAGGAGGTACTCGTCCTTGGGGACTTCGCCATCCCACGTTGGTCCTCTTACCCCTGCCCTCTCACTAAGTCAGCCCTTCATTAGTGCCTACTCACTTGAAGAACCTGGGGTGAGTTCTGTTTCCTGCCAAGACCTACTCGTACAATAATCCATTCTTCCCCCCCCCCCCCATACCAACAGGAAAAAGCCCAAATCCAGGGCCGGCTGACAAGATGTCTTCCCTTAGGTTAAGATAGGCTTGATGCGCTGAACCAGCTTACTCTTCTTGGCCATCCGAGTGCCACAGAGTTGCAAGTATAGTGTTTGAGAGTCCGGAGGAGGAAGAGACGTGTGAGTGTGGCCCGGGTTTCTTACACAGACTTGTAATCATTTCTCTGGCAAACAGAGAGAGATGTTAACAACAGCCTGGAATATAAAACCTGGATAGAAGAGTGGGAACCGATCAAAACAAGCATGGCTGGTGCTTCTCGAGTATTCTGTGTGTGCCTAACCTTCTGTAACTACTCTACGTAATAATTACAGCTATCGCCATCGTGTAGTGCCTGCAGGGTTTCAGGTAATTTCCCAGCACTTTATGTACATTGACTCATTTAATGGTCACAAAAGACCTCATGGGATGGGTGGTATTCAAAGATCAACTGAGGCATATTAAAAACGTTAAGAGTTTATCTGTGCCAAAATTTATTCAGGAGGACACAAAAGGAAAGCAAGGAAATACTTTGGCCACAGCTTAAGCATTTGCCCTATTGCGGAAGGCTTGCTGACTGTTGGTGACTGTCTTTAGGTTTGGATTTCTTAACCTTCAGGGTTTTACAAGCACAGGTTTGGGGCTGGTTATGTAGGCTGCCAAAGCATTAGAACCACGTGTATCCAATGGGCGCCTTGTTTAACTAATTTAAAATAAGACTGGCCCTCCCACTTCTCAGATTCAAAAACTGGGACGCAGATTGGTTTCATCAACTTGCCCGGGGTCCCGTGGCTAATGACAGAACTGAGACGCAAGCCAAGCATCCCAGCTTTGGAAACTGTGCTCATAGCCACGATGCCCCACGCCCTCCTGGGATGAATCTCTGAAAACCAGTTAAATCTCTGAGCTGATTCTCAGAATTAAAATTCTCATCCTGTGAGGTTCTGAGGAAGATAGAGACTCAGAATAGCTACCATAACTTGCCAAGGTGTTGACCATTCACCACTATACTGTAGTGCCTCCCAGAAAGTTCTGGAAAATAAAGTGGGACCAGCCTGTAGAGAGCTTTCAGTACAAGGATAAATATTTCAGTAGATCTGTAATGATTCCCCCACTTAACTCCTCTGCATTTTCCCCCACGTCTCATGTTCATACTACCCATTCATGATCCTGAACTCCTTTTCTACACCCAGCCCCATATTTGTCTTCTTTTCTCCACTTCCCTTGTTTTCCTCATGTTCTTCCTGCATGAATTTCAATAGTACTAGATATTCAATAGTTGTCCTATCCCTATCCATTTTCCCGCTCCTACTTTACATGTGGATGGATGGAATGATCCCAGCAGCTTCACAGACCACCATTATGGATTATCAACTTACAATGAATGGTTCAGGTTTAGACATAGTAGGGTGCTGGAACCAGCCTTCATGGGCTTCAGAGAGTCAATAGTGTGGACATCTTCCCAACTTCAGGTTCAGTGAGATCACCCTGGTAGTTTGGAATCAACCAGGGTGAGAGTATTTGTGCCATGGAATTCAAACATAATCGGGGCTTTCTCTCTCTCTGTGTCTCGCTCTGTCTCTCTGTCTCTCTGTCTCTCTGTCTCTCTCTCTCTTTTTTGAGAGAAAGTGCATCCTCCAGTTGTGAAGCAATCAGCTACACACTACTGGATATGCATAGCCTAATTTTTGCAGGTGAGACCTGAAGAGATATTTAATCAGGGCTTTGGGGAAATCATGAAGAAAATGCTGTTCCTCACACAGAGGGTAGTAAAGAAACGAGATCTCGGACCACCGAAACAATTTTGTTCACCATGAGAGGACCTGACCAGGGGATAAAGTTGACACACAAGAAAAGATGGAAGAAATCCAGAGTCAGAGCCTTGACTGTGTGGACTTCTGAATCCATTTCCCTGAAGCTCATTTACCTCTTTGCTCTTCAGTTCAATGAGCCAGTAGAGTGCCTATTTTAAAACCAGCTCAAATTGGGATTTATTTTTGTCATCATCAATAGAGAGATCTTGAGTTGATGCATAGCTGTGACTTATGAGCAAGGCTCCCCATATTGCACAACCCCGAGGGGATCATTCACACTGAAGTCACTGTAAAGAACAGTCCTTGGAGTCGGGAGGAGCCTGGCTTGTGCAGCCATGTGTGGGGTATGTGATGGGTGTGCCTAAAAACAAGTTTACCTATTCCCTATCATTCAGCAAGAGTCACCACCCCCCGCTAGTCCCCACTGGTTTATTCCGTCATTCCATTTTCATCAATCTCTTCTTATGACCCTGCCATAAATAAGACACCCACTGCCCCATTTTTAATCCCCACTTCCTCCAACAGTCAGCCTTTACTGCCATCTATCCTTATTTCATGTTTTCTGAGGCCACTGGGAATTCCTAAAAAGAAGGAATAGACTCTTTGATGCTGGCCAGCTCCTTTGATTAGTCAAAGTTTTTCCGCCAGTCTCCCAAACGTTCATCCTGTGATTTTGCTTTCCATTTCCACCATAGTGGCCAAACTGGACCATTCATCATCCTTCAAAAGTGTCCAACGAATATGTGTTTCAGCACCTCTGTGTGCAAATTCCCCATGGTGCCTTCATCTTTCCCTATTGAAATCTTAACGTTTCCTACAATTCCCAATTCAAATCCCTTCCCTTATCATGGTCTTAGTCCAATATTATTACAAGGAACAGACCCTGGTAGTTAAAAGAGCTCATCTGTTGGATAAAAATACGGGGCTAACTCACAGTACCTAGGGCACCAAAGGCAGCCAGGTATTGCATAAAAGTGGAGTCAGAGAAAATCAGGAACGCAAGTTATTCTCTCCCTCTCTGGGGCCTCCAGTCTCCATTTGTCTGCCTCTCTTCGTGTCTTCTTCATTTTTCTCATTCTTATTATACCAGCTGTCCGTATGGTTGATATCTGATAGCTTTCTTGTCCCATCAATTCCAGAGACCAGTGGGAACTGAGTACATTCTCACTGTATCCCAATTTCCCAATCCCTTGGAGAGAGAAGCTCATAGATCCAGCTGAGCCAATAGGTTGACTGTCCCGGGTCTGATGTCCACCCTTTAACCAGTCACCTGTGGAGGCAGGTAGAAGGTAGATAATGACAGGATGACTTTGGTTATTCCTTCCAGGGGTGTAGGAAGATCTAACTCTCTGAAGAGGACGGTGAAGTGTTCAGGCAAGAAAGAAGGGATTGGTAACTCTAATAACTAATCATCCCCCCTAGAGGGGTCTGAATTCTCACATCCCCTACTTCTCATTATTTCTCTTATACTGTACTAATTTTATTTACGTCTCACCTCCCCCCACTAGGGACACAAGGGACACGCTTCACATTATATTACATGCATCTTGTGTGAGAACCCACCCTCGCAGCTGGGTTCTCCAGGAAGCAGATTCTGAAATATAGTTTACGTGAAGGATGTTTATTCAGGGATGCGTTTGGTTTTGAGACTTGTGGAAAGGAGGAAGGAGGCATGACTGGGCAGAGGGAGACAATGAGCTGCAATGAAGGCCAAGTGACAGCCTTGACCTCTTCTACAGGCAGCCCTACAGCTAGAATGCGACCTCAGCATTGTCCTAGTTCAGCTGAGATAACCAGGCCTCTGCACGCTGCATGCGTCAGCCATTGGACGCCCAGGGAGGCATCTGTATTTGTGCAAGGAGGGTCTCTACAGCTGAAATAATCAGCAACAAGTCCTCTCCTGAAGGGGGATCTGGATGGCACCACACAACGACCACGTGGCAGCTGAAGTCCCCATGATGCATTACACGGTGCATGTGTATTCACATCTGTAAGCTACTTCAGAGCAGAGAGACAGAGGGGATGGGAGGGGAGGAAGGAAGAGGGGAGAGAATGAGAATAAGTGTCGAATAAGAGAATAGATGAATGGAAAAATACAAATAAGTCATTGTTTTCTACAGATCCTATTGGGAAAAAAATAACAGGAGGGGGGGGAAAAATCCCAAGGTTTAAAGTTAACGATGTATATATGCAAATTCCAGATCTCTACCTATTAGGACTTTCGGCAAGTTACTACACCTCTCTGTTACTTCCCCTCTCTCCCCTCTGACTTTAGCACTCCATGTAGGTCTGTCTCTATATTTGTGTGACCCAGAGAAGGTATGCAAGTGGAGGTCCCCATCCCAGGTGTATGAGTCAACACCTCAACCCACAACCAAGTCCCGCCCACACTCCTTGTCCAACACTGTTGTTAGCAAATCCTCGGACACCCACGGACCCAGACGTGTATACCGTGGTGGTGTGGTCCACCCTCAGATGCCATGACCCAGAAAAGAGAGTCTCAATGCTCTGCGTGGTTCTCCCTGAGCCCTGCCATATCCTTGCTTCCTGGGGAAGAGACTGGAATGACCAAAGGAGTGCAAGACCCTCTACATTATTAACTGGTTTCAATCTTGTAGATAGTCATTCATCAGCAGCTTTGCCTGATGCCCACAATTCTGCGTTGGCTTCACAAAGTCCTTGATGTTTTGCAAGATTGGCAACTTTGCTTTCTAATACGTTTGTAGTCCATATGACTACCTTCTAATTGCCTTAAAGTCAAATGCGGAGGGATGTTGAAACAGGGATTAATTTTATCCTCGGTTAGTAATGGTGAATATTCTCGTATTGTGATGCATTTCACTTCCATCTGAGCCATTTACCTGTGGGAACTTAAATGCTATATCCCCAATGAGCGCCTTTTATATTAGAGGCCATCTTAATATGGATGGACTGGCTGCTGGAAATACGTCTTGCTGTCTCTCAAGGCAAGTTTCTCTTTGTAAATTCTCCTTAAAAGATAACTTACTTACTCTTTGCCCTTTTTAGAAGATTTTTGGTTTTGATTTTGATAGAATTTGCCTACTAATTCAATACTTTACAGATTATAGATATATTCAGTCTTTCTAAAATTTTCTTGGGAAAATAACAATTCTATGTAGTTTTGTAGTACGTGTTAAATATGTACGACTATATAATTATATGTAATTATATATTTATATGTCATATATGTCATTAACTAATGCTATGTTATCACTTATATACAATTAATGTGTTACATATTAATATTATTAGAAAGTATTTTGTATATCATTTCCATATTATATTCTCTACATATTATATTTATGTTATATTTATAATCACATATAACTATTATATGTAGTATATGTTTTTATTAAATATAATATGTAAATGTATTTATGATATGCAAATGATATAATACTAATAATACATTAATTTTAACAATATTGATAAATAATACATTAGTGTATTGATTGCACATGATATAATTTTAAATAATATACAGGTATATAAATATTTTATGAAATATATAAATTTCATATAATATATGTAATATGTAAAATTTATATAAGATATAAATATACTATATACAACATAATTATATAGAATTACATGTTATATAATTGTATGTAATTTTATATAATATATATTTTACATAATATATAAATGTACCATATACAATATAAATATGTAGAACTTTATATGTTATATAATATAAAAGTATATGTATATAACAGTTATTTTATCTAGAATGTGGTCAAGTTTGTCTACATTTTCATATTATTAACACCATTCATTTATGCTTTTATCTATCCTACTGCTTTTCTTTCACTTTGAAAGGGTTTTGCTATTATTGTTTTTTCAAGTTCTTGAGCTAAATGCTTAATCCATTAATTCTTAGTCTTTTGTTTTCCTCAATACATGCATTGAGGGTATCAGGGTTACCAATGTCCCTACGAGTGTCACTTCAACTGTGTACCACAGTTATGATGGAAATGCTTTCAATTACTATTTTTATTAATATTTCACGATTATAATTTGGTTTCCTTTTTGGTCCATTAATTATTTGCAAGTGTTTTGGATTTCTCAAGGAATAGAATTCTTAAAATTCCATTTTGGTCACTTACCTATAGCCTTACTTCATATTTATTAGAGGGTATGGAGTGTGGCATATTGTTTAGACTTCTGTTTAGACTTCTGTGACCAAGGATATTGACCATGTTTATAATTGTCCTAAACACACTCGAAAATATGTGCATTCTTTCTCTTTCGGTGCATGCTTCTAAATATATGTTCATTTTACTACGCTTTGTAAATACACTGCGTAAAATATCTACATGCTTGGGAAATTTCGGTCTCTACCGGTCAGTAACTCCTAGAAATGCATGAAAACTTCCACTATTATAATGGTGACTTCTCCTTCTATTCAGGCCATTTTTGCGTTATTATTTCTGGGGCTTTGTAATTCAAATCACTTAGATTCCCCCAAGTGATTCATGCTTAGCTCTAAGACCCTTTATCCCTAATAAAGTTGATTTTGTGTGATATTAAGGTAGCTACACCAGCTTTCTTCTCATGAATGTTTGCTGACTGTATCTTTTCCCATCCTTTTCCCTTCCCATCCCATCAATATCAACATCAACATCAACTTTCAACCTTTTGACGTCATGAGTTTTTAGACTATCTCTTGGAAATAGCTTATAATGAACCTTATATATTTGGTTGTTTATTCTAATCAGTGAATGTCTGTCTTTTAACGAGGAAGTTTAGTACATCTGCCTTTATTGGAGTTACTAGTATTTCTGAACTGTCTTCTGCCTTTAGCTTTTTAATTATCGTTCTCTATTTTTCTCCTTTATTGTCTTCTATTGAATGATTTCGGCTTTTTCTTGCTTTTCCTCAATTTGTTTCAAAGTTTTACATTTTCCCCCCTTATTTTGTAGCCAAGAAACTCAGTATAATTCACTAAACTCTCTACCTTTGCCCAATCAATTCAAGGATCTTAGATCTTACTCTATAATCTCTTTCGGCCGGTTTTGTTTCTATGTTTCTATTCTTGGGGTGCTAGTTCTCCTGTATACTATCTTTATAATTCTCCTTCATGGTTCTTTTTTTTTTTTTTTCTTGTCTGAGTTGTAATTCTTTCTTTCATTGTGAGTTCTTCCTCAGTGGGGCGGTCTTTGCTGAGGGTGTTTTAGTCTGGGTGGTCCTAGAGAACAGTGTTTTATTCTTCTCCCAAGAGCACAATGAATCCTGGACCACTCTGTATTAATTTCTCAGCTTGGGGTTATCACACTGTGCATATAAGTTGAGAACCTACCCCCGTGCTTGGTGTAGATGCAGTGTTTAGGTTTCTCAGATATATTCTTCTGATTTTTAAAACTCCCCTTCGAGCCTGAGACAGACCCTGTGTTTTCTTGCCTCTGAGCCAGGAGGCGGCCTTTTTCATTTTCATGAACTCAGAAACCCTTGGGAGGATTCCAAAGGGTCCCCAATTTCAGTTAGGGCTCTCCACCTCCAGCCGGGCCAAAGATACATCTCCTTCCCTCCATCCCCATTGGGGCAATAGAACCTTAGCCCCAGCACAACCTCAGCCCCGTGCCCAGGCTTGACGGCCTCAGTGCCCAGCAAAGCTGTCACAACATCTGATAAGGCTGGGGGCAGGTGGCACTGACCGGCCTGCTCCTGCTTCGTCCTGCCATCAGGGGATTCCCACTTATTTCTCTTATGAAGCTTTATTTGTAGATTTCATCATGCAACTCCACACGCCTCACAAGGGCGGAGAAGCCACCTCGGCCCGACTGCCACCTGCCGAGATCCAGATTCCAAGCGCACTTCTCCACATTCCCTGTGTCCTCCTCATCTTCTGCCCTGCCCCCACCCCCACTCCGACCTCCCCTTACACTGCTGTATTCTCTCAATTCCGGGTTTCCTCTTACAGGCTAGGGGGAGCAGCCACTCTGTGAAGGTTCACTTTACCAACTCCATCTGGCTGAGCCGTGTAGCTCTGAGTCGGGAGGTGGGGTGAGGGAAAGACGCAGGAGAAAAAGAGGATGACGGACAGCAACGTTTCAGGGAAACTTGGTGCTATCACACTGGAGTGACACTTCTCGGCTACGCGTCTCGGTAACCTTCCAGAAATGAAGAAAGGGTCATCCTTGATGGATCCCGTGAGAGTGGTGAGGAACTCAGCTTTGCTTGTTTTGGGGTAGAGGAAAAATAACACACGAAGCTTGAGGCCACCCCACACCGAGAGAAAAGAAGTGGAAAGCCTTACTGGTGACGCGCAGAATTCCCCCACATCTTCCTAAGGTTTGTAGCCAGGTGCTTCTTTTAATGTTTTCCCGGATTTCCCAGGTAAGCATTGTTGGGTATTTCCCCCTGTGGAGACAGTTTCCTTTCCCTTATGCTCACACAGGAATTTTCAGAAGCAGTTTCCAGAAGGCTTACCGGGCCAGGGGCTTTGCTTCCTGGGATGTTGCATCGTCGGCCAGCGGCATCCCAAATGCCACCAGGGATCCGCTGGTCGGCCCCGGGTCCCCTAGACGAAACACTCAAAACTCTGCCCTGGGGGCAGGTTTTCGTTCATTTTTGAGTTTGAAGTCCCTTGACCCAGCTCTGTGACTCTGGACCATCAAGTCAAGGTGAGACTGACAGATGCTGACGATTTGTTACAACGGCTCCCCGCTGAGCCCTGGTTCCTTTAGAAACGGAGAGAAAACAAACAGGAATTTCAAGGAGCTATGTGGGGGCACCCCTCACCGCTAGGCTTCTGGAAACCAGGAAAAGCGCAGGCATCTGAAGCCCTGCCCGCATCTATCAGGCTGACAGTGGGGCTGCATAGGCAAGAAGACAAGAAGAGTAAGGGAGACAGTAGCTGGAGGGGGTGGGGGGGAAGGGGGGGAGAGGGGAGGGGAGGAGGGACAAAAGTTGGTTGTTACCCACAGTTCCCAGGCAGAGAGCTCTGTGCTTCTTGTAAGCAGTTTGATTTATAGCTTGCGATGTTCTGGGCAAGAGCACCCACAGCCTAAAGTGTTTTGTGTCTTGACCTGTAAAAATAAGTCTATTGACCCTAATCAATCTCCCATTACGCAGAGATGCCTGACACGTGGCCAGCAAAGGGGTGCCAGAGGTCTTGGAGCTCAGGAGCTAACTAACCATCGTCTTGGGCAATCAGCCTGATCTCTGCAGCAGTGAAATTATTCCCGCAACCCCGGTGGGGGAGGGGATTTCCATCTTTTAATGAGAAAACGGAGGGTTTTTTTCATTTTTTAATTGCTGGGGCTAATTAGGGCCTGGGGCTCCTGTGCGGACCTGGGCCCTTGTGGGTGCGGGTTCCCAGACACCTCTGCAAGAGCCTCGCCCCAGCTATGGGTAACCCGCCTGTCCCGACTTCCCGCTGTAGTTAGCAAGGGCTTCTGTTCCGATTAAGTACTTTATTACAGCAGCTAATTAAGAAGTGCGTAGCCGGTGCCCTGTACCTTAGGAAGGATTTCCTTCTGGTTTGTGAGGGGCATTCTAAGGGCGGGTGTTGTTTCAACCCTTGCATGACAAAATCAGAACTGGCAAATCGCCCGGATGGTCAAACGGTAACATACCCCTGGAAAATAGAAATAGTTTAAAGCCACGCCAGGAACACCAAATAGACAAAGCTTCGTTTTAAGCTGAGATTTGGAGAGGGTGTCGAACAGGAAAGAGACGCCATGGTCTACCAGCACCTACAAACCCTGGTAACAAAGACCCAGCTCGGAGGCCCACCCAAGCCCCGCGGAGGGGAAGGGTGCTTTGTCTAACACATTAATTGGGGACAAAATAACGCAGTGAAAGGGTCTCAGCAGCGACTACCTATTTCTCCCCGCGGTACTCTGTTCATTAAACACTTCCGGAGAATTCACTGGAGTATCTGGAGAAGACACATCCTTTGTGTGAAAGGATGAAACTGGGAACGATTAGGGATGCTTAATGGTCTTTAGGTACTATTTCGTTGCAATCGGAAAGCTTTTTTTCTACGAAGAATTAAGAAAAGAAGACACGTTCTTTCTTCGTGATATATGTCTTTATAATTCTACATGGATTCTTTATAGATCTATATAGATGTAGATAGAGAGAAGTATCTATGTAGACCTTTATAGAGGTAGAGCCATAGATCAACAGAGAGATGATAGATAGATAGATAGATAGATAGATATTAAAGTTTTTGCCTGTTGAGGTTTTGTGAGGTGTGTGTGTGTGTATGTGTGTGTGTTTTAATGGGCGTTGAGTTTTTCCAGCTCCAAAAAAAATTGCATAGGAGTATGTTTGGGGTGTTGGGGTGGGGAGAGTGAATGACCGACATAACCCTTCCTGTCCTGACTTGAAGCCAGAGTGAAAGGGAGACTGGTAGACCCTCCCTCCCTATTCTTTCCACCTCCATCCTGCCCAGCAGCCACTCCTTGGCCACCTCTTGGACTTAAGGATGGGCACAGCTATGGCACAATATACCTTCATGAGGAGCATCCAGGGAACAGGTGGATATAGGTCTTAAAGCAAGTTCAAGACTGTTTGGGCATCTCATTTCCCAGTCTCAGGTTACTAGAACTGGGGGTGGGGAGGTGGAGACACTGCTCTGGATGGACACGAGCCTTTGAGGCTGGGGACACCTCAATCCACGAGGAGGATTTAAAGGAGAGGGGATACAGACTAAGCCCTCTAAATCTCAGGTTCAAGGCAAGGCCCTGGATGCCCAGGTCTAAGGGTGGCACTAGATGTTAAAAATTCTGTGACGGGGCACCTGGGTGGCTCAGTCGGTTAAGCGCCCAACTTCTGCTCAGGTCATGATCTCGCGGTCCATGAGTTCAAGCCCCGCGTCAGGCTCTGTGCTGATGGCTCAGAGCCTGGAGCCCATTTCGGATTCTGCGTCTCCCTCTCTCTGTGCCCCTCCCCCACTCTCTCTCTCTCTCTCTCAAAAATAAATAAACATTAATTTAAAAAAGTTCCGTGACATATGTTTGTTCATTTATACAAAAGCATATTTCTGCAATGTCTCACGAACTATGCCGTGTATCAAGGCCACGCTCATGGCTGATCAAGCAAGATGAAGTGATTGCTTCTCATTTTATTTTTTTTTTTAATTGTCTTCAGTGGGCCTGATTTCACAAAGCACCTTTGGTTGAATCATGACCCCTTTCCCATCCAAACGTAGAGTGGTCTGCAAAGTGAAGAAGAAGAGACCCCGGCGAAACTTTGCTCACACTCCCTACCCCGGAGCAGGAAGGTCAGACAGTGGGGCCAGGGGCCTCAGCGTGTGAAGTGCACTCGATCGCTCCCACCCCACCTTGGCCTGATTCATCATGGCTGTGTACATTAGCTTCAGCCAACGCAAACACAGAGGGACCCTTTTCAGCAATGGAGAATTTCCCGCCTGGGGGCGTCTACACTGCATCGCCCAACCCCCACTCCCACCCCATGCTGCTGAACTCTGAATCAAGATGCTCACTAAGGCATACATTTCCTGTTTTCCCCACCTGTAGAACTGCAGCATTGAGGTAGGAACCCCAACCCGTTTTGGACAGAATGTTGCCATTCTCATGGTTGAAACCCACGAGAACTCTCTCTACAAGAATGGACCTAAAATAGAAACTTCTCAGGATCTGGAAAAGATACTGCAATGCAAAAAAAAAAAAAGAAAAGAAAAAAAAGGGGAGGGGAACCCCACTGAAAATTAGGGAAAGCGTTGCCCTATTCAATAAATTTGCTACAAGAAATAACATATTTTTAGAAAGCAGGGTATCTATGAAATCAATCACTATGAGATTAATCTACAAAATTAACAGCTTCCAAGGGGGCATTGAATTGATTGATTCTCAGTAAGCCGTTCTGAGGAGAAAGTCATCTAAGAAAGAGAGGTGGGCATTTAAAAAAAAGAAAGAAAGAAACATGGTTACTGAATTAAAAATCACTGTGGTCACTACAAACAGAAGATTGGATTCCGGGGAAAATTAAATTAAGTACATGACTGTAGCCTGAAAACGTGTCTAAGTTGTAGGAGGGAAAAACTGGAGAGACCAAAGGGAAAAAGGAGGAGGTAAGAGAGATGGAGAGAGCTCTCTAAGATCCTACTGGCAGTCTTTTCTGTCCAGAACAGACTGAGAAAAATGGATGTAGATAGGATACTTGGAGATGCCTGGATGCAAACTCCAAGTTTTACTGAACCCCTCCCTTCCCACCGTCCTCATAGTTTTTTATGTGTGTCCTTTGTCTGTTGGCTCAAGTCTTCCTCTAGTAATATGTGGATATGTCAAAACATATTCCCATTTCAGCAGAAACTACTGTCACCTGAATTCACCTTTCGGCCAATGCAACATGTCAGGTACAGGCATCTGGAACTAAAAGCCAAACAGTTGGCCATTCCTGGGCATCCGTTTCAAAACGTGACTTCGAATCCCTGGTTTTAACTCCCTCCTCTCCTCCATCCTGAACACCCACTGATATCTCAAAAGAAAAATGCAGGCAAATAAGAAAATACGGACGTGAGCGAGTGAGCGAGAGTGTGTTGGAATAAATAGAAGATGCACGTCATGAAGAAGTCAGGAAATGTAGGAAACGTTGGTCCGTTGTCAGTGATGACAGAATCAGACTCAGGCAGGTGCCTAACTGGTCCTTACCCCAGCGATGCCCAAAACAAATAAAGGAGGGACTTCAGTAGCTGAGAGTAAGTCAAACAAAATAAATTGTTCCCAAGAATTAAGGCCAATTTTCTCTCTGTATTCACCCACTCTGAGACACAGACATAGACTGAATATAGAAAACAGAAACCACCCAGGACCAGAAAAAACTACAGAATATTAAACTTAAGCACAGCCAGAGATCGTCACCACATTACATGCAACAACAACAAAAAAACCTACCCTGATTAATTAGACTGTGGCAATATCTACAATATTTGACACTGGCTCCCACAATATGACAAAATTATTTTCCTAAATAATCGTGAAATAATAATAATCAGAAAGTAAATGATGACAACGAAATTATTCTCTTACTGATATCATAGTATCCCAGCATAAATAAATAAATAAATAAATAAATGTGAGAGTACAAGAAGGGAAAAATAGATTATATACTTTTAGATTACATGAATGCATTTTTAAAAGGGAGGATGAAAATTCATGATGATTAAAAATTTGATATTGCTGGGGCGCCTGGGGGGTTCGGTCGGTTAAGGGTCTGACTTCGGCTCAGATCATGATCTCGCGGTCAGTGAGTTAGAGCCCCACGTCAGGCTCTGTGTTGATAGCTCAAGGCCTGGAGCCTACTTTGGATTCCGTGTGTCCCTCTCTCTGTCCCTTCCCTGCTCTCTCTCTCTCTCTCTCTCTCTCTCTCAAAACTAAATAAAAATTTTAAAAAGAATATCCAATTTAATTAGACAGAAAAATAATAATGCACAATAAGCAAGTAGAATCCATTTCATGAATGCTAAGATGCCTCAGAATTAGGAAATTTATCAGCAGAAAAATATTTGAAGGAATAGTGAGAGAAGAATATCCCAAGTTTTTGCAATAGAAAACAAAAACCTTGCCAGTTCAAGAGGCTCACCTTCCAAAAGGATGCATTGAGAGAAAACCACACACCCCTGGGCACATCACCGTCAAAGTACTGAAAGCCAAAGACCAAGAGAAACTCTCAAAAGCACTGAGATACAGATATATGGCACAGAGCAGGACAACAGGGATCACTGCCGATGTCTCATCAGAAAAAAATGGAGGCCATTTTGAAGTGCAGAAGGGAAAAAGGAAAGTCAACCCCAAATCCTGTACGTGAAAAATACTCTTCAAAACCGACCGTGAAATACACAGTTGGGGTATATGAAAACTGAGAGGACTTCGGTGTCAACAAACCAGAACAAGAATTGCAAAATAACGTTATTTAGCTTGAAGGGAAATGATACTGGATGGAAATCCAATACGAAGAAGGAAGGAAGACACCACCAATGGTAGATAAGTAGGCAAATCTATAAAAGACAATGACTTGTGTTCTTGTCATGATTTCCTAACCAGACTAGGGTCTATTCCAATAGAAAGTAATGGTGTTGTAAAGCAGCATTTATGACACGTGTAGATGTAACGATGGGACTGGAGAAAAGCACAGGGTGGTGGGTAGGTAAATAGAATGATGCTGGGTTAGAGAGGTGGGTTGGTGAAGTGACAACTAAAAAGCGGAAAGCGTGAAGTTTCCAGTGAGAAGTGAGAAGTGGAAAAGGAAACTGCGAAGTTTCAGGTGCGCAGGGAAAATAAGGAAGTAAGCAGGGGCCAGTGTGAAATGTGAAGTACTCTGATGTGGTAATGACATATATTTTTAATTCTTAAAAAGAAAAAAACAAGCACTAAACACATTTGAAATGTATAGTTAAGAAGCCCATGGAAAAAATTAAAATAAAAATTAAAACAAAATACGTTAATAAAATTAAAATAAAAAATTAAAATAATTTGAGTAAAAGAAACTCAAATAACCCAAAAAGAACATAAGAAAAAGGCAGCAGGATGTCAAAACATGAAAGGATAATGGGAAGCAAAGCAAAAGACAGGCTTATAACTACATCGATATTACTGGGCTGAGTTAAAGATTCATGTTATAAATCCTGTGTTAATACCAAAAGAAAAAAAAGTATCGCTAATAATCCAACAGCAAAAAATACTGAATCCAAAGGAAAGCAGAAAGAAATAAGAAAAAAGAACAAAGAATAGATAGAAGAAAGCAAAAAGTGAGAAGGCAGGTTTAAAACCAAACATACCAATAATCAAATACTCCAATTAAAAGACAGGTTATTGGACTGCATACAAAGCCGACCCCAACTACAGACTGGCCGGGAGAAACCCGCTTTAAATATAATGACAGGAATGAGTAGAAAGCTAGACAGACTATACCAACATCAGATGAAGTAGACTTCAGAACAAAGATTGTTACCAGGGTTAAGAAGAAACATTTCGTAATAATGCGTTAATGAATTCGTCAAGAAGACATACGGTCCTAAATTAGTATGCCTCCGATAACAAAGCTTTGAAATTCATAAACAAAAAGTGGTAGGAACTGAAAAGAGAAGTAAATCCATAATTTCTTTTGGAGGTTCATCCGTTCTCATTCAGGAACCAAGTAAGAACTAAAGGAGAGTGAACCAAGTCGACTGAAAATCAGTAAGACTACAGAACACTTGAAAAACACAAGCAATCAGCTATAATTGACATTCATACACTACTCGATCCAATAGTTGCAGAATACATGTTTGTTTCAACTGTACATGAATATTTACCAACGTGGTAAATTTTCTGAGCCATATAACAAGTCTCAATAAATTTAAGAGGATTAAAATCAGGCATACTATGTTCTCTGACCACCGCAAAATTAATACAAGACATCAAAAACGTGAAAACCTTTCTGGAAAATCCTCAAATATTTGGAAATTACACAACATGCAACTAAATAACCTGCAGATTAAAGAAGAAATTGAATTTTTTAAAAAATGTTTTAAGCTGAATGATAATGAAAACAGCACATCAAAATTTTTAGGAAACAGATAAAGAAAAGACAAGAGAAAACTTTAGGTCCGCAAACGTGAATATCAGTGAAATAGAAACTTCTAATATCAATATCCCAAGCTTCACCTTAAAGAGATACAAACAATAAATTCAACTCCAAGTTAGCAGAGAAAAATAGTAACAAAGATGAGGGCAGATGTCAATGAAATAGAAGCGTTTTTTCAATTTTTTTATCTTATTTTTTAAGTTTATTTATTTATTTTGAGAGAGAGAACATGCGCACACAAGTAAGGGAGGGGCAGAGAGAGAGGGAGACAGAGGATCTAAAGCA
Source organism: Neofelis nebulosa (assembly GCF_028018385.1). Lineage (NCBI taxonomy): Eukaryota > Metazoa > Chordata > Mammalia > Carnivora > Felidae > Neofelis > Neofelis nebulosa. The sequence continues at coordinate 8,697,865 of NC_080797.1, forward strand.
GGCTCCATGCTGATAGCAGAGAGCCCGATATGAAGGTCAAAGTCATGACCTGTAAGACCATGACCTGAGCTGAAGTCGGACACTTAACCAACTGAGCCACCCAGGCACCCCAGAAAAAAATTTTTTTTTTAATTTTTTTTTCATGTTTTATTTTTGAGACAGAGAGAGACAGAGCATGAACGGGGGAGGGGCAGAGAGAGAGAGGGAGACACAGAACCGGAAGCAGGCTCCAGGCTCTGAGCCATCAGCCCAGAGCCCGACGGGGGGCTCGAACTCACGGAGCGTGAGATCGTGACCTGAGCTGAAGCCGGACGCCTAACCAACTGAGCCACCCAGGCGCCCCAAAAAAATTTTTAACATGAAATCAAAACTTGTTTTCTGAAGAGATAAAAGAAATTGATAAATTCCTAGCAAACTGACGAGCAGAGATATGACATCAACCTTATTTCAATATCAGAAATTAAAGAGACAACATCACTACAAATTTGCAAACCTTAAAAAAGTAATCAGGACATATCAAAAACTTCATGACAATAATAAATTCAACCACCTAAGTGAAATGGGAAAATTTCTTGAAAGATACAAATTTCCAAAACCAACTCAAGGAGAAACCGACTATGTGAATAGCCCTATATCAATTAAAGGAATCAAATTCATATTAAAATCCTTCCAAACACACTGGGGAGTCTGGGTGGCTCAGTTGGTTAAGCATCCAACCTGGGCTCCGGTCATGATCTCCCAGTTTGTGGGTTCGACCCACGCGTGGGGCTCTGTGCTGACAGCTCAGAGTCTGGAACCTATTTCAGATTCTGGGTCTCCCTCTCTCCCTGGCCCTCCCCTGTTCGCATTCTGTCTCTCTCTCTCTCTCTCTCTCTCTATCTCAAAGATAAATAAACATTAAAAAAAATTTTTTTAGGTTTTATGAAACTTGGCTATCCTTATTTTACAGGTGAGAAAATCAGTTCTGAGAGTTTAAGGGTCCTATTCAAAGGCACACAATTAGGGATGCCTGGGTGGCTCAGTTGGTTCAGTTGGTTAATCCTGATTTGGGATCAGGTCGTAATCTCCCCATCTTGAGATCCAGCCCTGCTTCGGATTCTCTCTCTCCCTCTCCCTCTGCCCACCGTCCATCTCTCTCTCAACAAACAACAACAACAACAGCAAAAGACACACAATTAGAGTTTGTCAAAGTGGGAATTCATGCTCAAACCATGGCGGTTCTCAAACCCAATCTGTACAATTGCTCCTGGAACCCAGTATATATCAGTACTTATCTGTGGTAGGAATAGCTAACATTTATTGAGCAATTTCTATGACAAGGCACATTTGGAAGCAATCTACCTTGAATGATTTATTTACTAGTCGGCACAACACCATGAGTTTGGTGCTATACCTATTGCCATCTAAGAAAGGAGGCTCAGAGAGGGTAAGTACCTTGTCTAGACAATTCATCAAGGTAGACCCGTGACTGATTCCAGAATTTGCTTAACCGATATACCATATCGCTTTCAAATTGTGAGTGGGAGGAGACCAATTTGGCTTTAATGGAACTAGGATATTATATGTCAAAACAAACTAAATACACGTGAATTTAAAATCTCAAAATGACATGACTTTAAAAATGTATAAATTTAAAAGTTTAAATACATGTGAATATTTGTCTGATGGGGAAAAGAGGTCTATTTATAAAAAGGCATTTTAAAAGTCAATACTATGGAGGGGCCCCTGTGTGGCTCAGGTGTCAGATTCTTGATTTCAGCTCTGGTCATGATCCCATGGTTGGGGGATTGAGCCCCGAGTCGGGTTTCACACTAGGTGAGAAGTCTGCTCGAGATTCTCTCTCTCTCTCTCTCTCTCTCTCTCTCCCTCTACCCCTTCCCAGGTCACTCTATCTCTCTCAAAAAAAAAAAAATTATGGAATCACACTAACATTTAAGCTTTTCTACCTGAAGAAATAAAAGATATTTTTAATTAACATATAAATACACTTTATAAAACAATAAGGAGACATTTATTCTAATATAAAATAGACCACGGATATAAACAGATAAAAATGACAGAAGAATTAGATAAGGCCACCAAACATAAACTAACAAAAAAGAAGAAACCTGATAGTAAAGAAAAAATGCTAATTTTAAAACAATTTTTTAATGTTTATTCTTGACAGAGAAAGAGAGACAGGGCATGAGTGGGGGAGGGGCAGAGAGAGAGAGAGAGAGAGAGAGAGACAGAATCGGAAGCAGGTTCCAGGCTCTGAGTTGTCAGCACAGAGCCCGACCGGGGGGCTCGAACTCATGAATCATGAGATCATGACCTGAGCTGAAGTTGGATGCTCAACCGACTGAGCCACCCAGGCGCCCCTTAAAACAATTTTTTTTTTTAATTTTATTGAGACAGAGTTCATGCTTGTGCACAAGCAGGGGAGGGGCAGAGGGAGAGGGAAAGAGAGAATATCCTAAGCAAGCTCCACGCTCGGCTGGAGCCCAATGTAAGGTTCAACCCCGCGACCCTGGGATCTTGACCGGAGCTGAAATCAAGAGTCAGGTGCTTAAACGGCGGAGCCACCCAGGCACCCCAAATTTTACAACAATGTTTAAAAATTTTCCTATGGCACAGAATTTTTTACAATTTTGAATTTAAAAAAATTTTCAGTCCTTTTGCTTCTGCTGTTGCGTTCAAATACTTCTTTGATGAGCCAGGGAATGGCTTTACTCATACGTTGTGGAACTGACAATAACATAATTTTTCTTTTCTTTCTTTGTAAATGATGTCATTTTTCTGGGGTTAATTTGGCCAACATGTGTCTTGAGAGCCTGAAAGATGTTTATACTCTTAATTCCAGGAATCATAATTTTATGACTTTATTATGAAGGAATAAGAAAAGGTGCACACCAAGATTTACATGGAGAGACATCCCTGGTGTAATTTATGATACAAAAATAGGAAGTAATGTGTACGTCCTTTAGAAGTTTGGTTAAACATGATTGAAAATGTGCAAGCATCACAAACTATATTTGAAAGACATTTTATGAAATTAAAAAATTTTTGACATTTTTATTTATTTTTGAGAGACAGAGCATGAGCGGGGGAGGGGCAGAGAGAGAGGGAGACACAGAATCCGAAGCGGGCTCCAGGCTCCGAGCTGTCAGCACAGAGCCCGACGCGGGGCTCGAACTTTCGAATTGTGAGATCACGACCTGAGCCGAAGTCAGATGCTTAACCAACTGAGCCACCCAGGTGCCCTGAATTTTTATGAAATTTTAAAGAATGGGAAAATGCTAAAGATATCTTGCATAAAATCCTAATTCACAGACAGCATGACGGAATTGTGTATAAATAAAGCAAAAATGAAACACGTTTATAAAAGGAAACAAAGAGGGGCGTCTGGGTGGCTCAGTCGGTTGAGCGTCCGACTTCAGCTCAGGTCACGATCTCGTGGTCCGTGAGTTCGAGCCCCCCGTCGGGCTCTGGGCTGATGGCTCAGAGCCTGGAGCCTGCTTCCGATTCTGTGTCTCCCTCTCTCTCTCTGCCCCTCCCCCGTTCATGCTCTGTCTCTCTCTGTCCCAAAAATAAATAAACGTTAAAAAAATTTTTTTTTTTTAATTTTTTTTTCAACGTTTTTTATTTATTTTTGGGACAGAGAGAGACAGAGCATGAACGGGGGAGGGGCAGAGAGAGAGGGAGACACAGAATCGGAAACAGGCTCCAGGCTCCGAGCCATCAGCCCAGAGCCTGACGCGGGGCTCGAACTCACGGACCGCGAGATCGTGACCTGGCTGAAGTCGGACGCTTAACCGACTGCGCCACCCAGGCGCCCCAAAAAAATTTTTTTAAATAAAAAATAAAAATAAAAATAAAAATAAAAGGAAACAAAGATAAAACTACAATTGTAACGATGCTTATTTCTGGGTTCTGATATTATGGAGTATTATTATTATTATTATTTCTTATTTTCCGCAATAAACATTTATTACTATTATAATCAGAAAAAAAATCCTTTTTAAAATCTTCATTCAACCCACTTCTCCCAGCTGGGAATGATTTGTATTTCCCCTGTAATGTTAGCTTAGAAAAAGAAAACATCTGCAACTCAGTGATTTGGCTCTTCTTGTCTCCAGCCAGATCAAACCTGACCCCAAATTGCCAATGATCTTGTAGGAATAAAATATTACCGATGTCCCTTGCCAAGGGACCAGAGCTTTTTCGAAGAATCGCTAAGAAATTGAAACAGAAGAGATTTAATGACTTCTTTCGGCTCAGGCATCCATCCCTTTGAGAGGGTTTGAGAGGAACGTTAGGGGCACGGTCCTCCCAGGAATTGATTGCTAGTCAGAGGCAGTGTGCCCAGAGCAGTTCTGATGCCACAGTAGCGATGACACAATGATAAAAGATGGTTACATCTGCCTGCTGTCCCCGCGTCAATATAGGCAGGAATTTCCAACAGAGGTCTGCGTAAGTCAGAGAAAGAAACGCATCATCACTTACGGATTTTTCTAAGCAGATAAGCCTTCCACCCACGTTTGAAAAAATGCAGGTAGGCTTTGGACAGTTCCTTTATGAATGAAATGAAAACAGAAGTGTCAGATGGGTCCAGCTTGATCTCAGAGGGCAAAGCGTTGCAACAAGATCGCCATCGATTTGCTAAGCTATGTTTAGTGACAGGCCCTCCAGCAACCAATCAGGATGAGAAATGGAATCTATTAGTGAAGTTGTTAAGCGTCCCTGGTCTCTGCAGGTGACAGCTGAGTATCTGCCTTTCTCTACAAACATTAAATCATCCTCACAAGAGAGGGAAAGGGGTGGGGGGGGGGGGATATACACCCAATCCTAGAAAAATCTGGACAGTGATCGCTTTATTTTGGAGATGACATCGAGAACAGCAGAAGTTCCAGTTAGAAACAGAGGGAGATTTATTTTCACGAGTTTTAAGCCTCAGGAATTATTTATAGGGCAACTCCTGAGACAAAGTAATAATTCACCACGGACCATGGGCTGTGTCTCTGTTCTGAAGCCTTGAGAATAAAATATTCATCTTTTATTATGTCGACGGCTGTGAAAGCACACGCTAAATGTTAGTAAGCCCTAGGAAGGGTGTCATAGCTTTCTATAGGCTTGCCACTTCCAAAATTAATACTCCCCCCGTGTGCCCAGGTTCCCGGATTCACCTGTCTTAACTTCCCAGCGTGGCGACTCCTTGGGCCATGCATGCGTCATGTGTGATTGAGAACAAAATTTTGTGTCGGGTGAAAAAGAAGAATGTTGTCCCTCCAGTAATTAACTTAGTGCCACTGATCCTTGTGGCAAACCAGAGTGCTGAAGCGTTGCCCCCTCAGTAAATCAGGCTCACAGGCAGTCAGTTATCTGCAGAGGTAGGCTGAGATGCTTTTTGACTATGACTCAGAAACATCTACTGTGGACAAAGATAAACGCATTTATCACTTGTCCGTGCACTTAGTCCCCATCCCCTTGCCGTCTCCAGCGTGTGCACTCGAGATCCGTGTCTCTTAAAATACGACGGTGACCCCTGGCGATTTCATTTATCCCTTAGCCTTCGGATCATTCAGGTTTTCGAGACGGAAAAAAAATAAATACATAAGTTATACCATTTCGGTGGCAGAAATTGCCCAAGCATTTCCCAAATCGTTGGATTACAATTTCCTCCAAATCCTTGCACGCTCCCAGTAATCATGAGTTTCATAAAGGTTTCATAGTGACTGCATCGTCTGGTCAGTGCCTCCTGGCTAACATTCCAGGAGCTCTGTCACTGGCATGCAATTATTGGTTTTTGTCAAATGTGCATTGCTAGCTCTTATAATTGGGTTGCAGCATATTCCCAGTCCCCCCCCCCCCCAAAATGGAAGGAAGTCCATCATCGATCATCAAAGCAATGATGAAAATTGTACCGCCCACGGAAAGTACCACCACCCCGCGTTTTTAGATTACGTGGGTCACACGAAAGAAGTCTTTCTACTACCAACTCTGGATCCGCATTTCTCGGATCACAAGTCTTGCTTTCTTGACCTCACTTGACACGGGCAGCTACACGTACAGTTTGAGATTCCAAATACACCTGTCCCCAGAGCTTTCAGGAAGTAGGCTCTCAGCTTGAATCATCGTAGATTTCTGCTTGCATTTTCAGATTCTACCCTAAGAGTCCTCATTCAGTGCAAAAGCTGTGTGCTCCCCGCCCTGGGGAGGACAAAAATGTGTGCATGGGTGGCTTGGAGATTGTTTTGTAAATGTAGGGCAAAACATTTGGATGGGTAGGCTCTAAATTGAACTGTTCCCAACAGTTAACCTTGAGGAGTGGTTCTGGGAGAGAGTGGCCTGAAAGAGAAAGAAGCTCCCATTTCACTGTGTGTTTTCGTACAGTTGTTCCACGTCATTCTTTCAGTAGACCTTTTCTGAGCCCCCTGCTGTGTGTTGCCCCGAGTGTTGTCAGACGCGGACAAGACATGCAGGGGCCCCTGCCCTCAGGGAGTTTATCTTCTAGCAGGAAAGACCACAGAAACAGACAAATCAATTAGATAAATATTCATTGGAGGAAGCCTGGGGAGGAACATAAACAGTCATGGGCACCTGCTTTGGAGGCGACCATGGCTCCATGGAGGAGATCGCGTTTAAGCTGATTTTGTTTGATGAGGAAGTGTCATGGCTTCAGGGGAGGGTTGATCCAAAGAGAAGGAAGAACACATTCAGAGCCTGGAGGGGAAGACTGGTGGGGGGCTGGGGGGGAGGGGGTGCTGGGATCCCACCGGGGGACAGAGTCTCAGGGGCTGGGGGTGAAGGAGGAGAGCTGCAGAAGTGCATCGGGAGGAGTTCACACACACCCTCCTGGGACACGTAAACCGCTTCAATTGTGTTCCAAGAATATGCTTTAAAGAAATGTTTTTGAAATTAAAAAAAAAAGAAAGAGCAAGCCTCACTTCCCTCAGTGTGACCTTGGACTTGAAGTACTTTGATGGCCGCCCTCTCCCTTGGGAGCGGGCTTGACAGGGAAGGAAGCTTAAGGTCTTAACGAAAGCCCCCCATGAAGCATAAACAGAACTCCGTCGAAGTCACCCACCGCAACAGAGGAGACACCCAGGCTTCCATTCATTTTCTGAAACCCGGGGTCCGAGGCTTCAGCTGACAATGGCCACACGGATTCTTCCAGCACCAGGGATTGGCTCCACCAACCAAGCATGCCTTGGTTGGCACCCCCCGTTCCCGCTGGCAGTAGGTGCTTCATAAATGTTGCCTGAGAGAAACGCAAATAGTCAACGGAACTGGCTGACACATTCGATGATATGAAGAAGCCCGTTACGCTGTAAACCTCCAGTTGCAAGGTGAGCCCTTTCACCCATTTTTGCAAAGCTTTCTTGAGCATCTGGGGTTCTGTAATCGTCCAGTTGATTGCAACCCTCCTCCCCGTGGATATCCTTGGAGCCACCAAGCATCTAGACTGATTTGTTGTTTATTTATGCCTTGGGGGACCAGAATGCTGCTCGGGGAAACAAAATGCCTCCCTCAGTTAAGGAGATTGAAAGGGTACTGGGGCTGGATTGACCCGCTGGCCATTGGGGGAAAGTTTGGTACTCCGGTCTTGCATGACCTGGTTCCCCATTGGGTTCAGAAGGTTAGAACGAACTTAATCATCCCTGCCCCATGGCACCCCTTCCACACGAAGGCAGAAGTGGCCCCCACTGGCTGCAGCTGCCCCCACAAATGAGCCCTGGATGCAAGCCAAGAGAGGTTTCCTTCTTACAAAAGGAAGATTTCCAACCCACTGAGCCCAATGGAGCCAGCCAGGAGCTACAGCCATCCAAGTCGAAGAAAACATCTCATTCTCTCCATTGAAGCTCAGGGTAAAATTCAAAAGGCAAAACCAACTCTTCCAGATGAGCCGGAGAGAGTTAGGGATGTGGTGCCACCGTCCCGGCGTGTTGGCTCGCTTGGCTAAGGTTTCGGGTTATCGTAGGAATTTCTGTCTTGGGTGAATGTACGCGAGTCGCTGAAACACTGGGAGCTTCGGATTCATTGGTGGGAAAACAGCAGAAGAAGTGCTCATCCCTCTCTGTCTCACTGGGAGAGCTCCAACTTCAGCTGCAAAATGACAGAGGACAGCTCAACCCCGGGTTATCTCTCAGGTGGAAAAAGGAGTCTCGGTCTGCCAAAAAGCCAACCACCATGGCACCCCTTGTGCCTCAGGGAATGAAGTCGGGGAAGGGGCAGCGGAAGGTAGTGTCCTCGTTCGAGCACCCGCAGAGACTACGGCGTCTGCATTCACAAATGTTTATTATTATGCACCCAAAGATTCTGCTCTAGGCAAAGAGGTAGATCCCCTAGCTTTTGGGCATTTGCTGGGTGCTCGGGGCCCAGGAACTGCACACAGAGGGGTGAATGACCACACAGGATTACCTTTTCCATGGGACACAGCTATGTAGACAAGGAACGGCATCAGTGCTGGCCTGGGTGGGGGAGCAGACCGTGGGTAGGGGTCCGAAGAGAGGCTGGGAGGGAGACAGGGCGCCCGAGGAGACACGTCTCAGGGAAACAGTAGCTCCCTAGAGGCAGTTGTGAGAGGTAAGAATGGAGATGTGGGCCAAAGGACTTGGAAGGCCGAGGCGAGATATCTCCGTGGTAGCCTGGGCACAACAGAAATGACTGAAGGATCTTTTTGACTGGGGAGGGTGGTTACAGAAAGTCAGGTTTCCGTGTTTGGGAGAGAAGAGCTCTGAGGGCGTGGAGTCCCCATAAGGAGAACTTTAACATAATCCAGCCCGGAAGGGGATAGAGAACCCTGACACAGCAAGCCTGGGTGACTAACAGTGGGTGACACCATTGGGCAGGAACTGGGGAAGCGTGGCGGCAAGGGGAGGCGGGGGGGGGGGGAGAGAAAGACTCCCAAGGAGAAGCGTCTGAAGTAAGGAACACATACATCAGTTACCAGATCGAAGACAAGCATGAGAGGGGGCCTCTCTTCCCGAAGAGCGGAGAAGACCGGAGACCATCTTACCACATGTTGAACATTGGACGCCATACAGATGCAGACCGGTCCCAGCCCTCTGGAGAAAACACGGGGTACGAAAGGTAAGGAGTTGCAAAGAGGCAGGACGTCAAGTGCCCCGTGGTCATGCTCTCTCCACGAGGATGAAAGCCCCATGAACACAGGGACCTGGGTCTGCTCACCGCTGCCCCACTGGGGCTCAGAACGGTCCTGGCACCATGATGGTGTCCCATAAACCATGGCGAGTGAATTGGATGTACAAGACGCTAGAAACTTAGGCAAAAGGATTGAAGGGAGAAGCGTCTTTCAGCTTAGAGTCTCCCTAAATACAAAGATTCCAGCGCAGAGAGAAAAGTTGCACTTGGTGAGTGAAAATATCCTCCACCTCGTCCATTCCGTCCTGCGTGTACAGGATGTTGTTGTCTCATCTTGATCAACCTTGACCGACAGAAGGACTCCTGAAATCCTGAGACGGGAGACCTCAGGAAAGTCCCTTCTGCCTCTGGTTCCCTCAGAAGCCTCCTGTGCAAAGACAATATTGGCTCAGATGATCCCCGAGGCTCCCTCCAGCTCTGCCTTCAACGGAAGAACCCAGAATTGCCTTTGTCCTCTTTTTAGGCGAGCTCCCGGGCTCCGAGCAGGACATGAAACCCAGCATCTGGGAGGTCCCCGGGAGCAGGGGCTCTCACTGCCGCTCTTCTTACATTGTTATGTTTGGAAAAGAGAGTCTGTGAAAATGATACCATTGATTTGCCCTATTTATTTTTTTTCTCAAAGGCTTTCGTATCAAATTCGCTCCCTCCTCAGATAAAATGTGTCCGTGGGAAGCAAAGCTTAGAAAAAGAAGCTACAAAAGTCTGCCTCTCTGAAGAGGGGTGTTCTGAAAAAGAGGGTGGACGGTCACCCTGCCAATGTGCGGATCTTGCCCCAGAACCCCCCAGAACCCAGCAGGAGGCCAGCTTCATGCTCAAAGTGTTTTTTTTTTTTTTTTAATTTTTTTTTCAACATTTTTTATTTATTTTTGGGACAGAGAGAGACAGAGCATGAACGGGGGAGGGGCAGACAGAGAGGGAGACACAGAATCGGAAACCGGCTCCAGGCTCCGAGCCGTCAGCCCAGAGCCTGACGCGGGGCTCGAACTCACGGACCGTGAGATCATGACCTGGCTGAAGTCGGACGCTTAACCGACTGCGCCACCCAGGCGCCCCGATGCTCAAAGTGTTTCAAGTCAGAGCAAAATGGCTTTTGGTGGCAATTGAGTTACTTTATGAAATAGAGCTTCTGTCCCCCTCGTGCATCAGAACCTCATCCCTGTACTGTAACCACGCAGAGGGGTGACTCTACCCTCTCCCTTCCCACGTACAATGTGCCTCTCAATTTCCTGTAATATCCTGAGTCTCCAGAGCGAGGAAAAATTATAACCATCCAAAAGTATGGCAGGAAACAGAGCATTACTGTTCCTACATCTGTCATGTGGATGGTGAAGCGTAAGCCGTGGTTCTATTTATTCCGTGGAAGGTTGGTTAGTTGAGATTTGTTTTGTTTCATTAAACCAGGAATTAGAAACAACACGAGACCACACACACACCGTATCTTCCGCCGACCTCGGACCAGCCACAGGCTGCCCCTGCCATATTGGCCTCTTCGTCTCTGACCTTGCCTCGTCTTGCAACATGTGACAGAAGGGATTTGGGAGCCCCGGGATTTACACCTGGCTCACCCTTGGTTCCACTCAAGGTGCTTCTGAGCTGTGAGGGTCCCCGATCACCCGTTCTGGCTGGCCGGCATTTTTCCCAGGAAGTCACGGGATCACTGGGGTATTACAAGATTAAAGTTTCCAGGCGTGGCTTTCAGGTTGCTGGGTAAATGCGAGGGTTGGCCACGCAGCCGAGCCAGGGGAGCTTCTGGAATTGGCCTCCTGCTACAGCCAGCAGCGGGTGCCCAGCCTAGAGATATACCTTAGAAAATGGGTACAAGGCCTTGGCTGGGGATTTTGATGGGGATCCACGACACCAGGGGATTGAGACACAACACTGCAAATCTACAGCTGTCTGAATATCGGCCAAAAAAAAAACCACAGGGAATGTGTCTCACCCTTACGGTGACAGAGCACTTTCCTCTTCTCTGTATGGGTGTGTGAGGTGCGGTAGATATGAGCCGGTACCATGAGAAAGTCAAGACAAAGTAGCACCCCTCAGCGCCCCCATCACACATGCCCCCCATCAATTCTAGTGTTTAACCACAGGCATGTGTGCGCCCCGTGAATGGTTGAATGTCACACGTCCGGGGCAGTCTCCAAGGAAGTCGTATTTGGTAGAAATGGAACAGGAGCCACAAACGCGACTGATGTCGGTTCTTCCGAGTTTTCATGTAAATTCTAGCGAGCTCACACATACGGCACGATGGGTTTCAGGTGTCGAATTTGGTGATTCATCGCTTCCATATAACACCCAGGGCTCCTCACGACAAATGCTAAGGTCACTTAGCATTTCTAGTAGCCACATTAGAAAGAGTAAAAAGAAACCGGTGGAATTCGTTTCCAAACTATTATCGGTTCGGCAGGTAAACCATAACGAGTGGTTATTAAAATATTTTACTTTTTTTGTATTAAATGTTCAGACCCACTGTGTCTTTTATACTTGCAGCACACGTAAACTTGGGCCAGCCCTAATTCAAGGTCTCCCTAGCTATACGTGGCCAGTGGCTAGAACACTGGACGACGTGGTTCTAATCTGTCACAGACATCACTGAACTTAAAAACTAACCCCCCCCCAAAAAAAAATTGTCAGTATGATAAAATGATGTTCATGTACGAGGCTCCATCATCAGAGTCTCCAGAAAGATCCAAACTCCAATTCTGGGGTGCAGTGTTTATCACTATAGCGGATAAATGGCGAGAGACCTTTTCCTTATTCTGGAAAAAGGCACTCTTTCTCTCCTGCATGCAGAATAAAGATGAACCAACCGGCCACCATTCGCTAAAGTACTTCGACACGCAGGCTATCCCCTGGACCTCTCCACTCTAAGAACCAGATCTAACCGCAAGCCTGTGTTACATGTAAAAACTAAGTCAGGGGCAAGCGCTCGTAACAAAAATCGTGTGCCCATTATACTGATCTGCTTCCAAACGCTTCTTGAATGTGTTCGGCATGTAAAGAATGAGTGTCTTTGCCAGCCCGGGTAAAGGTCACTAATTTCTAATTCAGGACTAAGAAAACGACTCCCCAAGTGCCCCTTAGGGAGAAGAAGATAAAAACAAGAAGTTCCCTGGAGCCCAGTGATCACGGCCAGAGACTCAGGAAGAACCGAAAGACGTTATTCCATTCCCATCCGGCTCATTGCGGATGTGCAGACAGGAGGAGTCGAGTATTCCAATGGGAGGGACACAGATGGACGAGAGGAGATTGTACAAGGCCGCCGAAAGGTAGCACCAAGCGTGACTAGACCGTAGCAAACACGGGGTCAAAACGCCGCCAATGCAACATTTACAGCTATTGTAACAACTCATTTGTGCTAATGCAACCAACGAATGGCTAATCTAGTGTGGAAGAAACGTCATTTCATCGCATGGGGGGGGAAGCATGGTTCAACTAAATAAGTGATTGATTGGTGGGGGTGGGGGCAAAGAAATACAGTCTAGCGGCGTATTAAATATTTTTTTTAACGTAAGGTAAATGAAATGGAGTGGGTTAAACCTGGCTGCATAGCTCAACTGTGATTCCGGAGCCCTCTGGCCAACGGTTTTCCCAGTGTGGACTGACTTAACACCCTCTGGTCTCACGGAAAATTTTCCTCTCCAGGTGACCCTCATTTCATCTTCCTTAATCCTAACACAAGTCCCTAGCAAGTTCCAAGGCACGGTTCCTCCTGTGGGAGGTAGAATGTATCATTAGTGTTCCATCTTTCCAGTTGCTTCTGAGAAGAATACTGAACCCTGAAAGAAAGAAAAAATGCAGTTCAAAAGAGACGGGGGGGGGGTGAAAGAACATGAAGTCTTGTGGAAACCTCCAAATCCACTGGTTTAAAACGGGATGTGCTTTCTGAGCGAAAGCACCACCTCGCTCGGGACGTTAAGGAGCCGAAATATGCTTCGTATGACACTGCTGTGTAGACTTGTAGGGGAAGAACCCGAAAACACGGAGACTGAAAAGTGGGTCTCGAACAAGAGTAACACTTAGGGCCAAAGCACTTTAGAGCCCGGATGCTGAGAATGCTGAGACGCGAACATTCTGGTGGCTTTTTGCCCAAGTCGTCAGGATCCAAAATGCCCTCGTAGAAGCACATGATTATTCCCCCCCCCACCCCCCCACCCCTGCCGCCTGGATGCAGAGCTTACGTGGAGCACGGTCCGCAGACGCCCCTCTGTTCCAGGGAGTGGGATTTGTAGAGCTCACTATGGTCACGAACTGCCAAGTTCTTTCATCTGTGAATGGAAGTGCTTACAATGGAGGTCTTGACATCTGTGGGTTCTAGGACTCCTCTGACGACGCTGGCACAGAGGGTCTCCTCCTTGCGCGAACTTGACCCTGGGGTTACTAACACTGTCTCCATTCACTCACTCAGCAGCTATGCGTTGAACCCCTTCCCAGAGGCGTGCACGGTACAAGGCACCGTGGGTAAAGAAGCAACCTGGTCCTCGCGGTCCGTGAGGAAGCCAGACGTTCATTAATTCATCAAAATGTAAAAGCGCGACTATGATAAAAGTTGCCGAAGGGAAGCACTCGGTGCTGGGAGAGAGTTTATGGGAAAAGCCTGCTTTAATCGGGGATAATCAGGAATTCAGCCGAGAGGTGTGAAAGATGAGTACCATTAACCAAAGAACGGGGCGAGGAGCATTCCAGGTAGAAGGAACAGCATGTGCAAAGGCACAGCGGTGGGGGAAGAACGTCAAATGCCCGGAGCATTTAAAAAAAAAAAAAAAAGGCAGTGTGCACGTGTGCCCTCTCTCTAAAAAATAAATAAATAAATAAATAAATAAATAAATAAGATAAGATAAATTTAAAAACTTAAAAAAATAAGGATCCTCAGATCACAAGCGATAGCAAACCCACACAGTGGGTATCGACTGCAGTGGGAGATGGCCTGCAAGTACGGTTTGATCCAGGCGCTCACGATGATGCTCCTAGCGTTCTGGCTCCTTTTTGACCGCATTTTCTCTACTTGGTCCTTCCCTTTGACCATTTCAGCCCCAGGCCAGGTTCTCTTATGGAAGTAAAACAGCGGCAGCCATTCCGAGCCCCACATCGGCCCGAGGCACTGCCGAAAGAAAGCAGAGGGGTTTTTGTTGCAGTGGCCCAAGGGGAAGCCCCAAGCTTCACTCTGGTCGCTCCAGCTGGGTAACTTGTCCAGCTATGACCAAGTCGCTGCGACAGGGGGAGCGTTAGAGGATGGAATGTGTCTTTGTTGCAAGTTTTGAGAGAGAGGCACACACTGTTTCCTCCTGGAGTCGAGGTAGGAAGGACAGTAGGAACCTCAACAACAGCGGACCGAGGACGAGAGGTGCCCGGAGTCTGCACGTGCTCTTCGTGGATTATCTGGTGCGTAACCCTCACAGCCACCCGAGGAGCCCTTTCCACACGTGAGGCTCGCCGCTGAAAGGTACCTTGGGCCACGTCCCGCAGGTAGTACAACTGGGATCCAGAGCCCCGACTCGGTGCCCCCGGCCACGCTGCTTGTCCACACCGCCTCCTCCGTGAGCGCTTCTGAGGCTGTCCCGTCACCGGGAGGGGAGAGCCTGCCTGAGAAGAGAAAAGTCAACCCCTGCCGGAGCGAGAAAGCAAGAAAGGCGAGAAATCGGGTCCCGGACGCATCGTTTGAATCCTTGGATGAAACCGGACGTCAAGCTAACAGCACCTCCACGTGAAGCTAAAACCATCCATGAGGCTCAAACCACCGGTGGGGTAAGAGAGGCATGCCAGCAAATTCCCTGCCTCCCCACCTCTCTTTTTCTCTGGCTCCTGCAAAGGCGATCTTTCTGTTAGTTGCGACAGAAGAAAATTTAACGAACACCGGAGAGAAATACAACCCTTTCAGGCCAGAACTTGGGAAAGCCCACGCCCTAATAAACCGCAGGGTTAGGAATCGATATCGCACGCGGATCCATGCAGGGCCCACCGCTAATCCACGTATGTGAACTTGCTGAACATTATCTGAGCTGTGCTGGAATCCAAGGACCCGGTCTGGAAAAGAGCAAAAATATGATAAATAACAATCGCCCGGTCTAATCGACCAGTGTGTCCGAGTTATCGAGTGAACCTTCATTTTCTTTGCCCGAGGGTGCACTCCTGTTTTGTTCTGTTTTCTTTGGTGAAGGACATCTTAGCAACCCGGTCTGTGAGGCAATGGGATTCCTTCAGGCTTGTAAAGGAGAGCAGAGATTGTGCTTCCTTAATAGACTATAAAACGTTTCTAAAGAGGGACGATCTCCTTGAAAGGACTCTTGCCTTGAATGGTAACACCCTTAAGAAACAGGAGAGCTTAGACATCATCGCTCTCACAAACAGATTCTGACCCCGAGATGATATGGGGGTCCCTGGCTGGGGCACTATTTACACAGCAGACAGGGAAAACAAAATAATTAGTGCTGAAGCCAGTCGCTGAAACACAAATCTCTTTCTTTTAAGCCAAGTTGTAGGTTTCTAACGACGCGGCTCTTGTGATAAATTGCGGACCGACTGTCTACACACATCACAGACGTCCTACCCAGCCATCTAAACCCTCCAGGATCTTCCCAGCTCCGATCCCCCTGACAGGGACGCGAACACTCCCAGAGACACCAGAAAAGGCAAAGAAACCCGACTCCTGATCGCATTGGGTCCCGGGGTCTTAAAAATCCTGCTGGAGCCCAGCCCCGAGGGGTGAATTACCATTCTGGGGCAGGAGAATTATCCATGCGGAAGCTAGAGTAATTATGCTAATGAAGGAGACCTCTTTTGTTGTGAGACTTCCAGAGCCTGAAGCAGCTTGAGTCCCAGATTTACAGAAGGTGCTAAAAATAGGGCCCTGGGGTGTGCCCCAGGGGGTGATGTCAGAGGTAGCCCGGAGTTAATCTGGGAACAAAGAACCAATAATCTGGGAGCAACTATTGACAAGCACCCACAGGAGGTCTAAGACTGGGAACCTCCTAATTTAGGGGGAGCCGGGGAGAGTGTTGAGGGTGGAAGGGGCAAGAGGGCAAAAAGCTTGGCTAAAGGGCATCCCCAGGACGATCAAGGTTTCTCCGTTGCCGATGGGAAGGGAGGCCAATGTGCATCCAGGTGGGTGGCGGGGCAGCGGGTTGGGGGGGGGCAGGAAGTGGACAGACGAGGGCCCCTCTCTCAGCGGCACCCTGGAAGGGCCCACACGGGGCACCCTTGGGAAGGTGCCATTAAGCCAAGGGACCCAGGCCTACCTAAAACACTTCTGATTTGTTTTCTCTCAAGTCTGTTGAGAGAGAGAGAGAGAGAGAGAGAGAATCCCAAGCAGCCTCTGCACGGGCTCCAATGTGGGGCTCGAACCTGCGAAGCTGTGGTCTTTCTGCGAAAGGTCAATGCCAAAACCAGACACAAATGGACTAGTGGTTTACCCAAACTAACCTTGAGTGGAGAGGACATGTTTTGACCCAGAAAATAAGGAATCACGTTTTTTTTCTTTTAAGTTCTAAAACCCACCCCTCTCTCTGTGCAGGAAATCTCCATGACCAAACCTACGGTTTTCCCCAAAACAACACAAACACAGATCCTCTTTTCCGTGAGCTTGATTGTGCCCCTGGCTTCACCTCCGGTTTCCTTCTTCCTTCCCTAGTTGTGGGTCTGCAGCAAAGAGGCCACACCCCCCTTCCGCCTCTCTCGTGATCACTTCCCTCTCAACTCTGAGGGTCATGACTCCCCCCCCTCACCCCCCACTCCTCACTCACTGCTTTGGGATGCCTCTGATCCCCTCATCAACGGCAGTCAACATCTTGCCTGGAATCCACGCGATTCTTGTCCGTAGTGGGGCAATCAGAATGTTAACTCAGGGTCGTAGGATCAAGCCCCACACTGGACTCCAAGCTGAGCATGGAACCTGTTTAGGATTCTCTCTTTCCCTCTGCCCCTCTCCCCCAGTCATGTTCTTTCTCTCTCTCTCTCTAAAAAATAATAAATAAATGAATAAATAAATAAATAAGAATGGTCTTTCTTTTGGTGGCAGTGGCCCATTAAGGGTGTGGTTCTCTAACGACTCCAAGACTGTGGGAGTGGTTCTCACCAATATCCGGGTTCCCTGGCGATCCCACTACAATGCAGATTGTTGGGCTCCACCCCCAGATTCAGCGGGTCCGGCTGGGGCCCAGGATTGCCGTGACAAGTTTCCAAGGGATGCTGATAGAACTTGTCCAGGCACCACTCTTCAAGGACCACTGCTCAAATATTGTCAACTCAAGGGGCGCCCGGGGGGCTCTATCAGTTAAGCATCCGACTCTTGGTTTTGGCCCGGGTCATGACCTCACAGCTTCGCGGGTTCGAGCCCCATGTGGGAGCCAGGGCAGAGCCTGCTTGGGATTCTCTCTCTCTCTCTCCCTCTCTCTCTCTCTCTCTGTCAGTCCCTCACTTGCATTGTCTCTGTCTCTCTCAAAATAAATAAATAAACTTAAAATATATATATATATATGTATATATATCTTGTCAACTCAGGCTGTGCATTAAAATGGCCCTGGGGCTGAGGCACTTATGAACACGTAAAAATGTGGAGGCCCAACCCTAGACCAGTTTAGTGAGATTATCTGGGCTGGGGTCTGGGCTATCCCTGTGATTCTAACATTCAGTCTATGGTGACCAGGTGTCGGGCTCAGTCCCTTGGACCTTTGTCCTTCAAGCTTGGTATTCTTTCCCTCCGCGTGGGAAATTATGAGCCCTGTCCTAGAGCGGTGGCTCTGGGGAAAGAGATAAGGTCAGCTTTGAGAGATATTTGGGATCTAGAAATAAATAGCTGTACTTAATGACCCATTAAATACAGGCACTGGAAGAGACACTTCACTTCTCTGGTAGTAAGTATAGAAATCATATTTGTAGCCCTTTCCAAATACTAGGAAGACCACAGTCAACATTCCTCCCCTGCCGTGGTTTTACACAAACATTGTGCCCAAACTTGGATCCACCAGATGGAGAAAAATTTCACTCGTATACTCAGAGATCAGAAGGCGACCTCCTTCCGGTATCTTGCCAGAAAGGTAATTAGGCCTATCTGGATATAAGATTTTGTTTTTGTTTTGTTTGTTTTACACCCTTGGAGATTTCTTTTCCTTTCTTTTCTTTTGTCCCCTAATAAGTACAAACATCAGTGATAATGCCACACTGGCTAGTTGCGTTTTGACACCTACTTTCTTTCTCTCTACGCGCATTCACACACAAAGAGCTTTTCTCATCCTTTTCTTTTACCATTTTTCCCTCTTTGCATTCAAAGCCGTCATTGGTTCCAGGAACAGGAGATAGATCAATATTAAAACATTTATCCGTAAAATTAATGATCACAACAGATTAGATCAATAGGCAGTGAAAGTCACTTGATAAATTTCAGCCATCACTACTATTGCTGAAATAAACAGAAATGCCCTGAGCACGATAAAAACTATTATCAAAGCCCAAAATCGAACATTATGGGGGAACGTCTTCAAGCATCTGCTGTATTCAGCACCGTTTTGGCGATTCTGGCTAATGCAATAATAAAAGAAAAGAAAATGAGTGGCCTCAGTTTGGAAATGAAAAGAGCAAATCATCTTTACTTGTAGATTATATAACCATAGGCCTGTGTGAAGAAACAAACTTCGACTGAGTCCATTTGAAGATCAAATTAGCTTTATTGAGTGATTCATGCATCAGGCACTGTCCCAGCTAGCACACAGAAGGGAGCTCTGACGAGCTGTGCAAAATGGAAGGCTGTCAGAGGCAGAAAGAGGGGGAGAGCAAGAAAAGAGAAGATGGTTTCAGGCAAGGTCACCTTCCTGTGGGGACTGGAAGGGGTCTATTAGACAGATTGCCTCGCTAGTGCTGACCAGGTAATTCCAGAATGACTGCCGAAGGTCCCATTCCCCGGACAGGCTGACACGTCAATTACGTTAGGCAGTCCCCGTGTGTTGATGTGGGGCTTAGCACAAGTGACTCCACTGGGGGCCTGTTTCTTTTTTTAACACACAGAACACCAAGAAAATATAGCAATGTTTTTTAAATTATTACATTCAAAGGGCAAAGTTGTTCTTAAGTTGAACAAGTACACAAAAATGCAAAAATCATCTTTTTTTTTTTTTAAGGGTATTTATTTATTTTGAGAGAGGGAGAGAGAGCGTGGCAGAGAGAGAGAGGGAGAGAGAATCCCAAGCAGGCTCCACACTAGGCATGGAGCCCAGCACGGGGTTCGATCTCACAACAGTGACATCATGACCTGAGCCGAAATCAAGAGTTGGGTGCTCAACCGACTGAGCCACCCAGGTGCCCCCCAAAATCATCTTTGTACCAGCAGGCGTTATTTATAGTTATTTATAGTTTTAAAAATTCCATTAATGGGGCGCCTGGGTGGCTCGGTCGGTTAAGCATCCGACTTCGGCTCAGGTCATGATCTCGCAGTCTGTGAATTCGAGCCCCGCGTCGGGGTCTGTGCTGATGGCTCAGAGCCTGGAGCCTGCTTCCGATTCCGTGTCTCCCTCTCTCTCTCTCTCTCTCTCTCTCTGCCCCTCCCCTGCTTGTGCTCTGTCTCTCTCTCAAAAATAAATAAAACACTAAAAAAAAAAAAATTCCATTAACGATCACATTAGAAACTTTCTATTTCTAAAGAATCAACTTAAACAACGGTCTATGTGAAGAACACAGGAGCAACATAAAATGTCTAAATATGTGAACGGAAAAACATAATTCACGAACAAGTCAATCTTTCTCAATACAAATAAATTTAACCTCCCATAATCCTAAAGGATTCTTTAATGAAAACGGTGAAATGACTTTAAACTTCATATTGAAAAATCAATGTGTAAGAATTGCTAAGATACTGTAGAAAAAAATGTAGACTAAGAAAGACTCTATATGTGAATTGGTGCTATCAAAATCATATGGTACTGGCATAAGACTGGTCAAAGAAATCAGTGGAAAGAGTTCAGAAATAAATCCAGGTATATATAGGAACTTAATATATGATGATGGTGGTGTTCAAGTTCAGTCATGAAAGAATGGTTTATTTTATAAATGAGACAGGAATAAATGGTTATTCGCTGGCATGAAACAATGGTAGTCCCTTACTTCGGGCCACAAAAATAAACGTCAGCTAGATTAAAGAATTTGTGGAAATAATTTGAGGAATAAAGATTATTAGGGGAAATTTTAGGAGAATATTTATCTAGCCATTGGGCATGAACGTTCTCATTAAGCAAGAAAGGAACCCCAAAGCCATTTAAAAAACAAAATACATTTTATTTCAAAAATCAGCGATGTCTAAATGGCAAAGGACACCACAAATAAAGTCCAGAGGCCCTACGAGAGGCTGGAAAAAAAATACTTGCGGGGCGCCTGGGTGGCTCAGTCGGTTGTGCGTCCGACTTCGGCTCAGGTCCGGATCTCGCGGTTCGTGGGTTCGAGCCCCGCGTCGGGCTCTGTGCTGACAGCTCCGAGCCTGGAGCCTGTTTTGGATTCTGTGTCTCCCTCTCTCTGCCCCTTCCCTGCTCATGCTCTGTCTCTCTCTGTCTCTCAAAAATGAATAAGCATTAAAAAAATTTTTTTTAAATACTTGCTAATATTGGAGAGTCAGCGATATAATACAAAAATAGATTTTTGAAAATAAATAATAATAACAATAATACTAAACAAGAAATTTATCCAAGGAAAAATGCAAACAGCCAACAAACATATGAGAAGAAAATCTGGCTCACCCGTGGACTGGCATATGCAAAGCCTAATGCCAATAAGATGCCTTTCTTCACCTTCCTGTTAGAAAAAATGTGAAGAATAGTGAGGAGGAGAAGGAGGAGGTTGGTGGTGATGACTCTAGATTGTTCTAGATTGTTCTAGATTGTGTCAGCTGCTCTTCTAAGCCTTTTACATAGAAAAGCTCATTTGAGCCTATCAGCAACCCGAGTAGTAAGCACCATTATTATCCCCATTGTATAGATGAGGAAACCATACACACGCACCTGAGATAAAATTCTCAAGGAACAATACTCATCCTACCATTCAGAATTACTACTGTATCCTATGTTACTTTACTTAAAAATCGCCGATCAGGACCCAGTACATTGATTTTATGACACAGAAATGGTTAACCCCACAGTCTGCAGAACATCGACCAAGAGAGGTGTTCATAAAACATGAAGAACAAAATAACAAGTTTCTGAGTGACGTGTGCACCGAGATCTCGTCTGCGGAAGAAAGGAAAGAACGGAGAATGCACTCTATAAATGAGGATGTACGTTGCAGAAATGGCTACTGTGTTGGTGAGTCTAGAAAAAGGTGTAGAAGGAGCCACATCTTCCTGTTGGTAACCCCAGGGGGGCCGGCGTAGTAGGACAGAGACTTTCACTGGGTGTCACACTTTTGTTTCTTATTCTTTTTTCTTATGCAAAGAAGAATGCTTCGCTTTTGGATTTCGTTAAGAACAATTCCACAAATTAGGACAAAGGAGTTTTGTGATCTTTTGTAAACTTCTGTGCTCTGGGATAAAATCTAGCTTGTTCCAACTTTACGGCGTCTCATGCTTGAACGTCCCCCGTTCAACACGTGGCTCCCATTTATGAAAAAACATAAATCTTTCAATTCTACCCCTAAAACCTACCGGGAGACAGGTAAACCTGATTATGGTGACTTCTTATCAAGCTAGGAGGGTAAATGATTATTCTCACCCACAATAATAATGCGATTGGATTGAAAGGCATGGGATCTCCACGGAAAAATATCCAAGAAAAGTCACAACAGATGTTTACAGGAGAGAGGTGTAATTCCATTTTAAGGCAGTTTCATTCATTCATTCATTCATTCACTCATTCATTCAACATGTACTTGATTTGATTTAGTTTCCCTTTTGACATACCCAAACTGCCACCTCTCTTTATGTTCTGCATTGTACATATAATAGCTCACTGAATTGCTAGAAGCTTCTCCTATAAACAGGTTTAGGATCTCCTTTAGGTATTCCTGCAACTGAATTGTTCAAGATTCTGGGGGCTTATTCAGCTCAAACATCAGATAAGCCTGGATCCTTCCTCCAAAGGTTAAAAGAGAGGAAACAATTAGAATGTTCAATCACCTTCCGGGGTTGTTGTAAGTGCTGTTTTCCAGCTCCATCTTCCAGGCACAGGCTAGGATTGTCCAATCCTGCCCACTTGGGATCTGCCTTGGCCAATGAAACGAGAGCAGAAGTGATGTCTCATTTAAGAACCCGGGGTGTGCACCTGCCACATCCTTCTCTACCTCTGCCAAGGTAGAAACGGGCATCAAGAAACGATCTCCATCAGTCTGAGTCCTCCTGATGGACATACAGAGTGAGTGAGAGATAACCTTATGTCATGTGAAGCCACTGAAACTTCGGTACTGCTTGTTAGCACAGCATGCTTGAGCCTATCCTGACCGATACACTCCATGAGCACTTGGGTCTCACTCGCCAACTCCTGGTGTCCATTACTGTTGTTCTTCCTACTGTGCCATGGAAAGTGGACACTTTGTCCACCACGGCGGTGACGTCTTTGCTGTCTGGACACCTGCTGGAGCCCAAGTGGTGCACACAGTGGGCTTCGTGGCTATAATATTTTTAGTTATGCTCTCGTTCTTAACCTTATTTTCAATGAAGCACACCCCCCTTGCCTGGGTGGCTGAGTACATAGCAGCTTCTAGCTTCAGCCATCAGCTACATAGGAATTCTTAGAAACGCTTGGGGCCAATGCTACACCCGGGTCACCAAGGCACCTGCTGGTGCCATGTGGAGTTTCTCTTTGGAATCCTTGAGGTCCTTATGGGGCGCCTGGGGCGCTCAGTCAGTGAAGCATCCGATTGTGGCTCAGGTCATGATCTCGAGGTTCGTGAGTTCGAGCCCCACGTTGGGCTCTGTGCCAACAGCTCGAAGCTTGGCTTTGGATTCTGCGTCTCCCTCTCTCTCTGCACCTCCCCTGCTCATGCTCTGTCTCTCTCTTTCTCAAAAATAAATGAACATTTAAAAAAAAATTTTTTTTTAAAGAATCTTATCAAAACCACTTTGAGTCACTTCATTATGATTAACTAATTTCATACACTGGGATAAGGGTTTTGGATTTCCATCTCTTGCCCCCAGAAAACCCCAGGTTTCACATACAATGAGGCAACCCCTTCCAAGGAGTTCGTACAAGGAGGCTCAGGGGAAACCAACCTTCATCAAAGCATAGAAGGTTTGGTTATATCCCACGCTGGGCTACAGCCAGCGCACAGAGGCTCCTGACAACCAATCGTGTGCATCTCTTTCCAGCTGCGCCTTCGGTGTTTCTTGCTGGTGACCTGAACTCAACCATGGACGGGAATATACACGCAGCAGAAATTAGCAATTGCTACCAATCAGGATGCTGGTTTTTCCCTGGAGATCCTGTTGTTAAACACTTACCAGCACACCACGGATTACATCCATCATCCTCTCCTTCCTCCTCGAGAGGGCTCCCTATTTGATTCTAACTGTGATAAGGAAAATCCTCCCACCTCTGCTCCTGTGACTTGATAGTCCCCGGCTGATTATTTTACCTTTCGCTTCGTTCGACACTCTAATAACAAAGAAACTGTGTTCGACACCGACTACGCAGCAGGCTCTAGGAGTACGACAACCGGCAAAACAAGTTCTCCCTTCTGTGTTAGAGCTTCACTTGAGATGCTCGAGGACATCTACCGCTAATGTAAGATCTTTGTACTATATCACATCCTTTTTTTGGTCACTTTTGTGTGCCTTAGTTTCCTCTGAGTTACTGAATTAGTTTGTGCGGTTATTTCAAGCTGTTACTGTTTTGTTTGGCTTGTAGCTCTTCCCTTTCCGAACTGCTCTGCTCCACATCGTGTAATTCTGGTCCAACTATCAATCAAGGTGCCCGTGTCCACTGCCCCCGTGAGAGATATACCGCTGAGGATACAAGAATATCCGACTTCCTTAGACACAGAGACGGTTCCAAGATAGGCACGTGGCCCCCCTGTGGTCAATCAGAATCCTTTTGCAGAGACTGATAGGGGATTCTGGAAGTCTGAAAGGTTATCAGTCCCTCTGAAAGTATGACATTTCAGCACCTTAGCAACCAGGGCCCCTGCCTGGGTGGGTCAGTCAGTGAAGCGTCCGTCTTCGGCTCAGGTCATGATCTCACAGTTCGTGGGTTCGAGCCCCACATTGGGCTCTTTGTTGTCTGAAGCCCAGAGACCGCTTCAGATCTTCTGTGCCCCCCTCTCTCTCTCTGCCCCTCCCCTGCTCTCTCTCTTTCAAAAATAAATAAACATAAAAAAAGGAAACTTATAAACCTAGAAAAGTCACAATAAAACATGGTGATATTGTCTATTTAAACATCCATCCATCCATGCCTGAAATAGAACCAACTCTTGGCATTTTCAGTTACATCAGCCAATCAATTCCTTTTGGCTAACTTGAGTTGAGTTCTTACCAGGCGAAATTGATAGAGTCCTGCTCAATGTAGCAAAGTACTACTTTGGTAGGGAGTATTACTACTCAAATCTTTGCAAGCAAGTCTTTGACTCCCTTTCCACTCTTTTCTTGGGGACCATCCGTGGAAACAATGACAGCAAGCCAACTACGCTTGTGACATTGTCCTTGTCACCTTCTCCTTCCTCCTTAGTCTCTGCTTCTCTCTCCTCTTCCCGCTTCTCAGCCCTAGACACGGGTGTCTTCTCAAGTGAGGAAACTCACCATGAACATAGGTACCCGAGCTGCGTCCCGATGCTTTTTTAGCTTAAGAGTTCTTTTCTCCACTCGTTTCTAGTTTTTTAGTATGAAACTCAACTTTAGTTATTCAACATGGGGAAGAAATAGGAACATAGGTTAAAGTAAAGGAGTTTGGAGGCAAGTAGTGGTGGGGTGGAAATAATTGCAAGAGACTGAGAAGTAGCAAGGAGTTGAAAATAATGCAGCTATCGGCGATGTTTGGGAAAAAATTGAAAATGCTTATTCTCTTTATCTGGGGGAAAGCTCAACTTCCTCTAATTTGAACAATGGAAGGAGTCCAAGGGGCCGAATCTGGGGATTCTAAGTCATCACTGTCTTCCATTCTGGGGGAGTCAGTTCGAGATGATGTTCTCAGTAGAGCCAAAAGGTAGCCAGGAATCTGCCGAGATGAATGGTAGGTCTGATTACCTACAAAGAGTGTAAATCTCCTCCCTGATTTATCTGCTGAATTATGAGCTGAATTGGGATGTTCTACTTTTAATTTGGGGTGGTCTTTTGAAAACAGAACTTCTGGCAGGAAAAAAAAAAAAAAAAAAGAAAGAAAAGTAGAAACACAAATTACACCCAAGGTAAAATACATTACGGAGATGTCCCAGAGCCTTTGCGATCCCTCCACACGGGTTGTGGAGTTCTATGTGTGTCATGTGTGTGTACCTGTGTGTGCCTTTGAACTAGCCACGCCTCTGCTAGAAAAGATTTGCACTCAGAGAGAATGCAAAGCACACAGGGTCTTTATCTTGCCCGTGTTTCCAAACACAGTGCAATTTCCTTGTCTTGTCTGATTAGGCTGATCTTAAGCAGACTGTGATTTAGAGGGGGAAAAAAAGTATTTCTAACAGTTTCCAACCGTTTATCTTGATTAAAAGGATAGTCTTTATATCCAAACAAGCCTGTCTTATTTAGACCTGCAGAAAGAAAAGGCCTTCATCCCGAGTAATGGATGATCAGTATTTTCTATAATCCTTTATAAAATCTGAGTTAGGGGCACCCGGGGGGCTCAGTCGGTGAAGCGTCCGACTTCGGCTCAGATCATGATCTCGCGGTCCGTGAGTTCGAGCCCCGCGTCGGGCTCAGTGCTGACAGCTCGGAGCCTGGAGCCTGTTTCGGATTCTGTGTCTCCCTCTCTCTCTCTGACCCTCCCCCGTTCATGCTGTGTCTCTCTCTGTCTCAAAAATAAATAAAGGTTAAAAAAAATTTTTTTAAATCTGAGTTAAAAGGATATCTTGGAAACACGCAAAGAGATCCAGAAATGGGCCTACTTCCGTGTTGAAACAAAACCAAAACCAACCGAGTAACAAAAATGTACGACCCTCCGGACCCTCAAGTTCCTACCCTCTTCCTCCCTTTCCTTCTCTTTATACTTGAAGGTCATGTTGGCTCCATTGGCCTCCAGTTCATTCAGCCCCTGTCACCCACCTGCAGCCAGATTCCACTCCCAGCAAAATTTCAAAACCACATCTTCCCGGGTCAACAGTCCCCCCTCGTTGCCAAATACAGGGACGCTCCTCGTCCTCATGCCACAGATTAAGTTCCCGAGTCTGACACTGTTCTCTCTCCCCTGTGCCCCTGGGACACGGATCCCTCTGAGTCTTGCCCCTTTAAAATCATTACCTGTCTAGCACGTGCCAAGAACTCTGCCAAGGATTTTACCTGTGTCCTCATGTACGTACCACCACATGCCCGTGGAATGTGCCAGAAACGTCCTTTCTCAGAAGAGAAACCAGTCGTGGAGAGCCTCAGCCAAGGTCACAAAGCTGGACCATGGCCGTGTCCACTGGGCTTCTTCTCAAGGCCAGGGTCTGCTCAGCTATGACCATGAGGACCAGAAGAGCAAGCCGGGACCTACCTCCTCGGCGAATGGTTGTCTTTATTGTCTTAGGCAGGACGTAGGATTTCTGCAAATGCTTCCTTTGTATTAGGTACCAGGAAAGCTTTACGTATACTCTTCCTCGGGTGATCAACAAAAGAAGCCCGTGAGACTGTTAGTATTACCCCTGTTTCACAGTTTAGGAAACAATGGTTGAAAGAGGTGGCCCCAAATCGCAGAGCTCCTTGGTGGCAGGGCTGGGAACCGAAGCCCTTCTCCCCGGTGCCCCTGTGGGAGCCCCCGCCCCATGCCTTCACTGCCAATCCATCCCAGCTCTACCGAGGAAGACCTTGGCCACCCCCATGTATTCAACCCTACACTGGCAGCCCTGAGTCTGCATTTCCAGCCTCTTCCAAGTCCAAAGCTGTTCACCCACCTTACGACGACAGGCTCCATTTTTATACTCCTAAGTCATCTCAACCAAAGGTTGGGGAGGGGGGGTCGAAAGACAAAAAATTACATAGTTACCTTTCCACCAAAACTGAAATGTCTTCCCCCTTCCCTTCCTTATCCAGTGACAGCACCACCATCAGGCAAGAAAGGCGAGAGTCGTCTCTCCTCTGATTTTGTCCCCCTCACCCTCCTCGTCAAGGTGGCCCGCAAGTTCTACAAGCTACATCTTACCGTAAGTTGCATCAGCCTGCCTTCTCTTGACTCACATGCCCCCCCCCCCCCAATGTCACCCCTGCCTTCACCTTTTCTTGCCGGGATTCCTTCGATCACCTCCGGACTGGTCTGTCTCCAACAGAGCAAGCCTCCAACATTCACATCTACAGGGCTGCAGAGTAATCTTTCTGCATCGGAATTGTCACCCTGCTCCTTAAGCTCTGAAGTGACATGGCTGGTTGCCTTCCCTATCTCTATCTCTATCTCTATCTCTATATCTCTCTATATCTCTATTTCTATCTCTCTCTATCTCTATCTCTATCTCTATCTCTATCTATCATCTCTATCTCTATCTCACTGGACGGCAGCTACACGTGTGCATGGATTTGGCTCTTCTTCCAGATGATGGATGGGCGATATTCCAGACCTGAGTATCGTCAACACGTCGAGTTCCCCAACCACGATTGAAGGTGAGCCTGGAACCCAGAGGGTCTGATCAGGATGACAGGGTGATCTCAGGGTGCTTGTTGGATCATTACCAGAGGAACTAAAATTTGCGCTTGTCTCTGGACATAAGCGAAAAGTTAAGTATTGGCAGCCACTTTGCAGCAATAAGGCAAGTCAGCCACAGGTTAAAGATGGCATTTCACAAGGCTCTAAGGTCTAAGCAATTTTTTTAGGAAGTCATTCAGGAAAACATGCATATGTCAGGACTTCTGGGTCTTATGGACTCCCACAGATTTGCCAATCTCCCCCCCCACACACACACACACACATTTACTACACTTCTGTTTCCTGTTCCATTTGCTCTCCCAAACTCGACAGAGAAACTTCCAACCTATGGAAATTTCCAACCTATGGATGTCGATAGAACATCCCATGGAGATGTCCTCTCTCTTTGGACCTCTTAAAATAGAACTCATCAGGTGTCTCTACCTTCTATGCAGATATCCCCTCCAGATCTGACCTTCTCCTTTTACGGCCCATCTGGGTTAATGCCACGTATCTTCCCCGTGTCACGGGCTCAAAACCTTGTCATTAATCTTAGACCCAATCATTGTCAATTGCCCTTGTCATCGTCTAAACCACTTCTCTGGCATCTCCTCTTTGTTACACCCCAGTTCACTATCAATCCTTATTCCCCTTCAGTGTATCCCCTATCCTCTGGCAAGAACAGTATTTCTGAAATGTAAATCATATCCTACATCTTCCCTTCCTAGAAACTTTAATGGTTTTTCCATTGATATCACACAAATGTACAATGTAGATGTGAACAGAGGGCTGTTTAAGGTAGAAGAGAGGGAAAATGGGGAAGACTTTCTCGGGCTAGACTGCCCGCAGGAAGGTGAACTTCGAGTCAGATTTTGTAGGAAGAGATGGGATTAATCTTACCTAAACCGGGGAGGGCGGGGGGCAGAGACGTTGTGAAGAACAGAATTGACAGAAATTCCTTTCTGATCCCAGTGCCTCGTAAATTACCGCATCGAAATCAGAAAATTGGTATTTGTCAGACTTTCCATATCAGATGACAACGCTATAGAAATTATTTTTGACAGTCTAAGTGTTTCCACTGAAAAATTGAGAAGCAAAGCAGAAAAAAACTGTACGGGCTCTGTTGTCAGCATTTTATGCTGTTGTGATACTCTCGCATCAATGATTTGAAGGGAAAGGAAGTGTGGACAGTTTTGCTACTGAGAAACAGGCCAAATACTTAGGATTTGAATTGAAGAGTTACTTTTGACTGTTGCAGACTTAAGAACGTATTGGAGTATTTGTTCCAGGAACACATTTTGAGATTCTGCCAAGCAGAATCATGATCTGCCAGGATCAAGGTGGCAAAGAATTACTTCAAATGTTTTATAAGTAGGTGTACATCAATCCATCGACAAAAATCCTTGGACTCATTTTGTTTCAATTCCTGCATTATTTATTTTGTGTGTGTGAGGCACGTCTAAAGGAACAATCTGTTTTTCAAAATATTCATGCCAAAATAATGGAACACCCATGTCAGCTCAATGTTACATCAACCTCTGAAGTAATCAGTACATAGACTATAAATTAGGATTTATTTTTTCCAGCACTCTCGGGAATATATGAAATATAGAGCAAGTGTTATTATCAGATTTATATACTTTTTTAATGTTTTATTTATTTTTTGAGAGAGAGAAAGAGAGATGGAGTGTGAGCGGGGGAAGGACACAGAGAGAGAGAGACACAGAACCCATGAAGCAGGCTCCAGGCTCCAGGCTCCGAGCTGTCAGCACAGAGCCCGACGTGGGGCTCAAACCCGTGAACCACAAG
Source organism: Neofelis nebulosa (assembly GCF_028018385.1). NCBI lineage: Eukaryota > Metazoa > Chordata > Mammalia > Carnivora > Felidae > Neofelis > Neofelis nebulosa. Next base: position 8,727,516 of record NC_080797.1, read on the forward strand.
ATCATGACCTGAGCCGAAGTTGGACGCTTCGCCAGGCGTCCCCTTCATCAGATTTATATTAATACGTTTAAACCTGAAGCTATTTAAGCAATGATCTTATTCTTTTCCACAAGCTATCAAATTCCCAGCCTTTTTTTTTTAGGGTTGTGGTGGCATTTTAATATTAGATAGTGTTATAGCAAGGGATCAAGAATGAAGAAGGTGTAACTAAATGGAAATGACATCAGTAATAATAATAATAATTCATCCAGCTCATTAACTCCTTATTTAAGGCAGAGGCCTTAATAACCAATGTGGAAGCCATCTTGGTCATTTGCTAAGGAGACCTCAAAACCAATGTGGGATTTCCAGTCTCCGCGCTGAATTTAGCTTCTACGTGGGAGAAGGAGAGGTGTATTACAGCACCTTCACATGCTCGTTCCATACACACACGTCGAATCTTTCAACGGCTATGAATCCCTCTGAATTCCTTCACCTACACAGTCCCATGGACTCTGCCACTGGGAGAAGAAGTATTAGAAATATATGGGGAGGAAAGTGGCAGAAAACACTGGCAGGTACAGCTTTTTAATGTGGTTTAACTCTGCCCACTAGAGAACGCACCCCAGAGATTGGGTGGGGACAGCCAGGGAGGGAGCAGAGGTGGATGCGACATGAGGGAAGGTGGCCATCCATAGCATTTCTTGCCCCACCATTCTGGGGTCTGTCACTGCACGGGTCTGACCGCGTGAGGCCGCCGGCCCCTGGGCACTTTCCTATATCTCTCACTCATCTGACCTTTGAGCCACGTTCCTCCAAAGGTCTGTCCCCAGCAGGTTGAGACAGATGGTTTCAAGGACTTCAGCACTGCGCCCACCTGACTATTCACCCACCCAGGTGATGTTGCTGTTGAACACTGCCCAGTATCCAAAGGGTGGGGACTTTAGTCTTCTCTTTGTCCCTTCCACAATTCTGGAGGCTAAAAGTCCAAGAGTAAGCTGCCACATGGTTGGGTTCTGGTGAGACCTCTCTTCCTGGCTTGTAGATGGCCATCTTCTGTGTCCTCACATGGGAGGACAGAGTGATGATGCAAGCTTCCCAGTGTCCCTTCCTTCTGGTGTCTCTTCTTACGAGGGCACTAACCCCATCATGGAAACCTCACCTTCATGAAATTCTTTGATCCCAATCATTACCAAAGGTCCCACTCCAAATACCATCACATTGAGGGTTAGGGCCTCAACTTCTGAACGGGGGGCAGGGGCGTGGGGGACAATTCAGTCCCCCACAATATTACTAAATATTTGGTGTGCTTTCTCTAAACCGAGAGAGGAGAGGAGACCAGAAAGAGAGAGAGAGAGAGAGAGGTTGTTACTCTTTATCATACACCTAATATTCTGTAACTACTTTCATTGACAGATTTTTTTCATAATTAACTTACCATATGAGTGCATAGAGATCCTTTTTACTGCGTTTTCATATCTTCTTATGGTAAATGGTACGGAATGTATCCTTAAACAATAAAGTAAGATTTTAGTTCAAAAGACAGTTTGAACAAGCACATATGTATGTATCCCCTTTTGCATATCCTGTTAAAATTACAGATATATATATATATATAGATATATATATATATTTGAACTATATATTACATATAATTGAATATATACTTGAACTATAAACGCATATAAGTTGAAATCATATATATTATACATATAATATATGTATGATTTGAATATACGAATGGTCTTTGACTTATGGCTCAACTTAATGATTTTTGGACTTTACAATGGTGTAAAGGGAATACGCGTTCAGGAGAAATCGCACTCTGAACTTTGAGTCTGGATCTTTTCCCTGGCTTAGCAATATGTAGTTGGTCCTCCCTCAGGATGCTGGTCAAGGGCAGCGAGATGCACCCCCAATCAGCCACACGACCGTGATGGCAAGCAACTGACACATATACAACTATTCAACGCTGATACATTCTTTTTTTTTTTCAGTACCATATCCAACAAACTATATGAGACATTCAACCCTTTATTATAAAAAAAAAAAGCGGGCTGGGGCGCCTGGGGAGTTCAGGCAGGTAAGCGTCCAACTCTTGATCTCAGCTCAGGTCTCGATCTCAGGGTCATGAGTTCAAGCCCCGCATTGGGCTCTGTAGTGGGTGTGAAACCTACTTTTAAAAAAAAGAAAAGATAATAAAAATAAAAGAGGTTTTATGTCAGATGATTTTGCCCAACAGGAAGCTAATGTAAATATTCTGAGCATATTTAAGGTAGTCTAGGCTGAGCTATGATGTTCAGGAGGTTGGGTGTATTAAATGCATTTTCAACTGACAAAAGTTTTCCAACTTACAATGGATTTCTCTGGATGTAACCCCAATGTAAGTGAAGGAAGATAGAGAGACAGATAGATATAGATGGGTAGATATTTGAAATCATAATAGCCTTAAGCCTCTGAAAAAGAAAAAGTGTATCAATAACAGAATAGAAACGGTAAATTCTTAGTAAAAGGAAAGCATAACAATTGATGAAGAATTCCAAAATACCAGGTTTTCCCAACACAACGACTACAACAAGAGGACTTCCCCAGGAAGTCACGGGATATTTTACTTACAAAATCCACCTTCAAAAGCTGTGATCGTCAGGACTCTCCTAGCCCTCCTCCCCTCCACCCTCAACAGGGAGGTTGGCATTAACAGCTAGACTTTTGCCTCCCAGATGAAACCAGAGAATGGACCCCCTAAGGCGGACATCTCTGGGGGAGAGCTCGCATTGGCAACATTGCGTCCTACGAGGGGCCTACAGCAGCCTGAGGTACTTCCAGATCTCCGCAACAGACATGGCGATGTCTGGGGTTGAAAGGGGAAGAGAGGTGGTTCTGCCCCGGGATGAATTAAACGATGGACTCCCACCTCCAGAAGGCAGGTCTCCTTCTTATGGCGGTTACCTGCAGACACCCCGGCTCTCTGTCCACACACCTCAAGAGCATGCTGCCTCCCAGCGAGCCCAAGTCAGGTTCTGAACTTGCAACTAGCTCTTCCATTCAAGGAGCCTACAAGGCAGAAGGGAAAGCAAAATGGCGCCTCTTTGACAGACAAGCCGGGCTCAATACTAGAACCGGGGAAGGGGAACTATGAGCCAGGTGTAGCAGATGCTCTTGGTGTCCTGCCCCTAGCCCTCCTGCCGGTATTCACCTTTCTGAGTCGGCCTGACGCCTCCCTACCGCGAGTTCGTGCAACACCTGGCTTTCTCGGGCTGCAGGAATGTTCTCAGCTTGTGCACCGGCTGGGAGGGCCAGAAGCAGCCCTCCCTCCGTCGTTCATCGCCACGGGTATTAGTGAGGGAAGGGGCAGCTTCCTCACCTGCCAGGTGTCAAGTACATTCTGCATACTTTTGCAGAGATCCCCAGTTGTCCTTGGAAGGAGCCTGCTCGGTGAACACACCTGTACTGGCTTCCTGTTCTTTCCTGCGCCGCCCAACGCCCTCCGCCCCCTAGTGGCGCTTCCTGGAATCACCGCCAAAGTAAACGCTTTTGAATCTCTCCTCTCAGGGTCTCCTTGGGGGGAACCTGACCCAAGACTCTAGGCCTGGAGAGATTCCCTCCTCTGTGAAACGTTTATGTTTTTTGCAAGTGTATTCAGCCAGAGTGCCTCGCATTAATCCGAGAAAGGCTCTCATTTTCAGAAATCTTTAGAAATACTAAAAAATAAACAAAAATTGGGCGCCCGGGTGGCTATAAATAAATATTAACCGAAATACGTTGATTATTATGTTGTTTTCGATCCGCCTGTAAAGATGAACCACTTAATCTTTTCAGGAGATGAACTGGTAACAAAGCATTGCTTCGGAATTGACCGGTGGAGACCACAGGACTCACATCATCAAGGAGTCCGGGAGCTCTCCTTCTCGAGGCCTCGTCCCCCTCCCCGCACACCTCACATGTAACCCCAAAAACCCCGGGCAGAGAGAGAAACGGCAAGTGAGGCCAGTTCCCTAAGAGGATCTAGGCCTGATTTGCCATTTGTCCCACTGCTGCCACCAAAACTGGTCTTGGAGCTTTGCTCTGCCTCAGGGGAAGCATCCCTGCCCTAGGCCACTGCCAACAGCTGGTTCCCAGAGCCAGCTCAGGAGTGTTCCATGCCCAAGCTCTGAGGCTGAGATTCCCAGGCTGGGCCTTGGGACCAATGTGCATGGCCATGTGGAGCCATTCGGGTGCTGAGTGAAGAGTCGCAAACATTTGCTCCATAGAGATTGTCAGATTTGCCCAGGCTGAGGGGACCCTGGAAGCATCTCTTAATAAAACTTGTAATGTGCAACCTCACGAAGCCCCTGCTACATAAGTCAATGAAGGCTTTGGAAAACGTCTGAAAAACTAGATGGGAAAATGTGTATGTTTCCATATCCACGTGGTGAAATTGGGGTCAGCTTTTACTTTTCTTTTAGTTTCTGTACTCTCTAAATATCTTTCATTGGGGCACCTGGGTGGCTCAGTCGGTTGAGCATCTGACTTTGGCTCAGGTCATGATGTCGCGGTCCATGAGTTCGAGCCCCGTGTCGGGCTCTGTGCTGATGGCTCAGAGCCTGGAGCTTGCTTCAGATTCTGTGTCTCACTCTCTCTCTGCCCCTCTGCTGCTCATATTCTGTCTCTCTCTGTCTCAAAAATAAATAAAACATTAAAAAAATGTTTTTAATAAATAAATATCTTTCATTTAATGGGGCGCCTGGGTGGCTCAGTCGATTAAGCGTCCGACTTTGGCTCAGGTCATGATCTCACTGCTGGTGGGTTCAAGCCCCACATGGCTCTGTGCTGACAGCTCAGAGCCTGGAGCCTGCTTCTGATTCTCTCTCTCTCTCTCTCTCTCTCTCTGCCCCTCCCCTGCTCATGCTCTGTCTCTCTTGGTCTCTTAAAAATAAATAAATGTTTGGGGCGCCTGGGTGGCGCAGTCGGTTAAGCGTTCGACTTCAGCCAGGTCACGATCTCGCGGTCAGTGAGTTCGAGCCCCGCGTCAGGCTCTGGGCTGATGGCTCGGAGCCTGGAGCCTGTTTCCGATTCTGTGTCTCCCTCTCTCTCTGCCCCTGCCCCGTTCATGCTTTGTCTCTCTCTGTCCCAAAAATAAAAATAAAAAAAAAATAAATAAATAAATAAATAAATAAATGTTTAAAAAAATTATTTTTAAAAATTGGATTGATGTAGCTGTTAGAAATGACCTTAAAAATGTGCTTTTTCCCAATTATATTCAGGTTTTCTATTTTCACTTTTTCTGATTATTCTATTTGATTCTATTATTCTAATTATTATTATTATTCTAATTATTCTATTCTATTCTTTTAATAATTTTCTAATTATTCAGCTGCCAGTGGTGCTCCAGGGAAAACACAAAGGAGGGCAGGCTCCGATGGGAAGCCAAGGAGAGGGACCTAGCTTTCGGAGATTCTCTTAATGAGACACCAGAGGAGACTCTAAGTGTTAGTGTATAAAAAAAAAGGGGGGGCACCTGGGTGGCTCAGTCAGTTAAGTGTCCGACTTCGGCTCAGGTCATGATCTCACGGTTCGTGGGTTCGAGCCCCGCATCGGGCTCTGTGCTGACAGCTCAGAGCCTGGAGCCCATTTCGTATTCTGTGTCTCCTTCTCTCTCTGACCCTCCCCCGTTCATGCTTGTCTCTCTCTGTCTCAAAAATAAATAAATGTTAAAAAAAAAAAAAAAGCAGGTGGTTGAGCCTAAAGAGTTGTTATAAAATAATTGCTTCGAAATTCTTTTTAATTTTTTTAAGCCTATTTATTTACTTTGAGAGAGAGAGAGAGAGCAGGGGAGGGGCAAAGAGAGAGGGAGACAGAGGATCCTAAGCAGGCTCTGTGCTGTCAGCACAGGGCCGGGTGTGGGGCTCGAACCCACCAACCGCGAGATCATAACCTGAGCTGAAACCGAGAGTCAGACACTTAACCCACTGAGACACCCAGGGGCCTCAGTTGTTTCAAAATTCTTAAAGAACACACTGATATAATTGGACTAAAGGTGTCCACATTCTGCAGCGGAAAACTCTAAACACTGTATGAATAAAATCTCTGTCATTCAGCCTTGGGAAGTAGAAAGTGGCTCCCCAGCCTGGCTCTCCGGTTCCACTAAGACCATCAAGGACACAGGCTTTTGCTTCCTCTCTGTGGGTCAAAGTGGGGCTGAGGACGCTGGGCTTCAGGTATGCAAAACTGAGAGCAGGGAAGATCAACAGATATTTGAACAGGGACATCACACCAAATCTCTAAATCTGGACCAATTGGTTCACCAGAAAGCCCTATTTGCTTCTGTTTTAAACAATTCTAATGATATTGATGATCTGGTTTCATAACCCATCACAGATTTCAAGGGGCCAACAAGGAAATGAGCAGGGATGCTGCTAGAAACCAGAAGACTGATTTAAAAACAAGAAAGGGATGGGGCGCCTGGGTGGCTCAGACGGTTGAGTGTCCGACTTCACCTCAGGTCATGACCTCACGGTTCATGGGTTCGAGCCCCACGTTAGGCTCTGTGCTGACAGCTCGGAGCCCGGAGCCTGCTTCGGATTCTGTGTCTCCCTCTCTCTCTGCCCCTCCCTTACTCACTCTCTCTCTCAAACATAAACATGAAAAAAAATTTTTTTTAAACAGCAAGAAAATGACACATGGGTTAAAAGTAACAGGTATTGATTAGAGAAGACATTGTAAAACTTTTCAAAAGCAAACAAAATCCTTCAGGTGAAAGCAGTTTAGGCTCACTTAGGAAAGAGGCAAAACATTTTAATCTCTTCACCCACTTTTAAAGATACCCCAATGACTGGTTTTCATAATGAAGCCTTCGGGTAGTCAACAGCATACATGTTCAATATCCTCATGGCGTGAAACGGAGGGAGCGTGTATTAGACGACTTCCCATCAAAAATGATCATGTGGGGGGGTTCTGACCCCTGCCCCATCCTGCATGACCCCTGCCCCCCCAGAACCCCTGCCCTGTCCCTTCCCACCCCTGTGGCCCCCCAGGCAGGACCCCTGTCCCCATCCGGCAGGACCCCTGCCCAGCCCCTTCCGATCCCTGCCCACCGCTTGCAAGACCCCACCACCCGCATGGCCCCGCCACCCGCAGGAGCCCTGCCCTCCCCCCACACAACCCCTGCCCCCCGTAGGACCCCTGCCCTCACAGAGGAATTTTTGGGGTGGGAGAGATGGTCCATACCTTGATTAGGAATGGGGTGACACAAATGGATACATTCACCCATGCACCAGACCCCACGCCGAAAGGGTACAATTTATTGCATGTAAATTATACCTCAGTGAAATTGATTTTAAAAAGCAAAAATGAGGTCCAAGTTAAAACTTGGCCCTTAGGCACAAGAGTCGGCCATCTGGGAATTAACTGATCTTCGCAAAGCCGGCTTCCCTAGTGATCCGGGCTACTTGACATTAATTCAAGATACATCTATTGCACCAGCCACTGTGTTGGGTCCTAAGGACATGGAAACGTTGGAAATATCTTCCCTGCTCTGGAAAGTTTCCAAGCTTGATGAATGTGGCTAAAAAAGATGATTCCACTTGAAGATTCTATGCATAGTTGAATATGCTGTCGGGGGAGTGAAGCCAGAGTGAATCTCTGACACGGGCTGCACTTGTCCCTCACCTCTCCTTGAAGGATTTGCTGACCTACACAGCTTCCTACCTTTGGAACAAAACCCTTTGTTGAGCAGCCTTTTAAATGGGAATCACCCTACCCCCACCAAGCGAACACCCAAGGGAGTGGCTGGCAGGGTAGAATTTCCTCTAGATTTGCAGCAAAACACAGGACTTGTCACGAGCTGTGGGATTCCGGTAGCTTTGCCACCACCTAGTTGGTGAGAGAGGGTGCAGGGCATTGAAAAAGGGTGCTGTAATCCCGAGACCCAGCCAGGAGGAACTAGCTGAACGCTGAAGAGTCTGAGACCGTCCAGGAAAATGTACCGAAAGTGACAAAGTAGGAAGAGATTAGATTTAAAAAAAAAAAAAGCATCTTGGCCATAGCCTGGCACATAGCAAGGTTTCGTCCGTGTTTGTTGAATGAATAAAGAAAATACACGCATTAGCTGTCATGGCTACCTTGGCAAAGAAAGGGGCTATAAAGCTAAGACTCGAGCCCAAGGGACAAAGGGAAGCGATTCAGTCTCTGAGTTCAGCAGCCCAGTGTGCTTTCCCTCAATCCCCTTCCGCCTCCCCACCCCCCAATTCATCCTGATTCCAGAAGGCTTCCTCTCTCATGCAGAGGGCGCCTGGAAGTTTCGGTTTATCTTAGGACTCGGAGCCTTAAAAGCAGCTGACTTTGCCCAGTGCTGACCTTGGCCGGCTATGTACGGGCATTGGGTCCCAGAAGGAAACAGACCCGGTCAGGTTTCCAGAAGGAAACGGAGGCGAGGCCAGATTGTAATTATCTCCATGCAGGGAATGTTTGCAGTTGTGAGCGCATTTCAGGGAACTAACTGGAAGGGCACTGGAGTCTAGCAATGAGCGTGGCTGTTCCCACCCACAGGCCTACGGTCACCAGATTCAAATAAAAATACAAAGGGCTCGGTTACATTTGGATTACAGAAAAAGCAATGGATGTTTTTTTAGGATACATGTCCCAAATATCACACGTACTTATACAGTGACACCTTGGGCCACGAGTAACTCGCTCTGTGAGTGTTCCATGAGATGAGCAAACATTTCTAATAAATTTTACCTCGATAAACGAGCGACGTCTGGCAATACGAGTCATATGTGACGCTGAAGGTCATGTGGTCACAACTGAGCCAATGTTTCTTCTCTTTCTCTCTCTGTCTTTCTCTCCCTGCAGGATTGTGGGTGATCATTGCCCATGCTTGGATGCTGGGTCTCAGGCCGTATATGACAAAAATTTATTAATACGATACTGTAGTCAACATCCCTGCGAGTATATACAATGGCCCCCCAGGCAGAAAAAGGTTCCTTTTAGCCAACAGATAGCAGTGTTTCCATTAGTGATAGTGAAAGCCATCCCACACAGTAACCCTCCTCTCTCTCGTCTCCCGCACGTCAGCCACGAAGGTTTTCGAAGGTGAGCGCAAGGGAATTTGTTTATTTTTCTTTATATTTTATATTTTCCTTAGTATTTCATATTCTATTACAGAATTGTAACCATTTTTATGTGAATATTTTGGCGTTGTGGACCGAACCATCTGAGTTTCCCTTATTTCTTAGGGGGAAATTCGCTCTGATAGACAGGTGCTTTGGGCGACAAGCGCGTTTCGGGAACGAATTACGCTCGCAAAGCAAGGTTTTACGGTACTTCAAAAGTATTAATTGCTTACCTGAAATTGAAATGTAGCTGGCTCTCCTGTGTTTTATCTGGTAACTGGACCAGACCTGCAGGGAGGCACAGTGTCAGAGCTGGAGCCCGGGTGAAGGGTCGCCTGAGCCAGGAAAAAAAAAAAAAAAAAAAAAAGATGAGACGTTTCTTTCCTCTTGCCCTCCGATCACCCGCCGGCACCTGCCATGGGCTGAACATAATCAAAAACCAGCTTCTGAGGGCCTGGTTGCTACAGCCCTCAGGTGTGGGTCTCCTTCAGCAACGAGGTAGACAGGAAAGGTGGAAAATGGATACGGAGGCGGGAAATGAACAGACAATAACCCCCGGAGGTGGAAACCGTATTTTACTAGAAGCATTTTCCATATCCATTGAGAAGCATTGGGGGATTTTGTGTGTGTGCTTTTTGCTTAAAATCACGAGTAAAACCAGATTGATAAAAAACAAATAAATATTTAAATTTTTTAATGTTTATTTATTTTTGAGAGAGAGAGACAGACAGAGCTTGAGAGGGGGAGGGGCAGAGAAAGAGGGAGACACAGAATCTGAAGCAGGCTCCAGGCTCTGAGCTGTCAGCACAGAGCCCGACGCGGGGCTCGAACCCACGAACCGCAAGACCATGATCTGAGCGGAAGTTGGATGCTTAACCGACTGAGCCACCCAGGCGCCCCTAAAAAATGAATGTTTAAAACAGTGGCCTCCAAACAATTAAACCATAATGATAGAGTCCATATGTGTGGACATATTTACACATATACAGGAAGATTCCTCTTTATTTTTTGAGGTATAATTGGACAACATTATATTAATTTGGGGTGTACAGCATAATGATTGGGTATTTGCACCTATCATGAACCGATCGCCACAGCAAATCTGGTGAACATCTGTGGCCATACGTAGCCAAAGAATTTTTGTCTCGTGATAAGAGCTTGTAAGATCCACTCTCGGCGATTTTCAAATACACGACACCGAATCGTTACCCATAGGCGCCGTGCCCTATGTTCCAACTCCATGATTTTGTAACTGGGAGTCTGTACCTTTGACCACATTCGCTCACTCCCCTCACCCCCCAGCCCCCCTGATTCTGGCACCCGTCAGCCTCTCCTCGGTATCTACAAGGTCGGGTTGGATTTTGCATTAGATTTCACATCTACGTGAGATCGTGTGGGATCTGGTTTTTCTGCCTGTCTTCTTTCACTGAGCAGAAAGCTCTCAAAAGATCCATGCTTGTTGTCGCAAATGGTAAGATCTCGTTCTTTTTTTGTGGCTGAAAAATACTCCACAGTGCCATACTGGTTTAATTGCTACAGTTTTATAATCAGGGAGTGTTTGAAATCAGGGACTGGGATGTCCCCAGGTTATCTGTCTCAGGGACGCCTCTTTCTTTTTGTGGTTATTTATTTTTAAGTTTATTTATTTTTGAGAGAGAGAGAGAGAGAGAGAGAGAGAGAGCGAGCACGAGTTGGGGGAGCGGAGAAAGAAAGAGAGAGAATACCAAGCTGACTCTGCACCCTCGAGCCCGGCGAGGGGCTCGAACCCACGAACTGTGAGGTCATGACCTGAGCTGAAGTCAGATGCTTAACCAACTGAGCCACCCAGGCGTCCCTCAAGGACACCTTTGTTTAAAGGTGGACGTGTTCAGTTCACAGGAAGCCAGAGAAAGGACGATAATGAGCAAGGATGCTAAATTGCCCCTTGGGCACGTGGAAAGTGCTTGTTTTACTCCAGAGAAGTATCTCGAGAGAAAAGCAGTTCCATTGGTCATGATCTTTGCCAGAAGTTCAAAACCAAGCACTATGCTGGATTCAATTTGCAACCCTAGCTGCAAGATTCAGGCATGTTTGGCATTTCTGATTTTTTTCAGCAGTGATAATTCTCAACAAATTATGTTATCATCTCTGCATCTTTGCCCCACGCGAAACCAAGTTATAAATTATAGACAGAGAACCCGAAGTCGGGGGCGGGCTCAAAGCGAAGCCACAGAGAGACGGCTGACTTTAAGGAAGAGGGCGGGGGACAGGAGGGTTAGGAAATGGTGGGAAAGCCCTAGGCGGGCACCTCATGTTATTTCCAGTTCTGCCTCTCGATCTCAGTCCCGTTGTGCAAGCCACTTAGCCTCTCCAGGCTTCAGATTTCTTTTCATCTCTATGTTGAGGAGGGTGGTCTTGAACCCCTTGTCGTGATCTAAGCGTCTCTGTTTCAGAAACTCAATTTTTTTTTTTTTTAGTGATATTTGTTTTGAGAGAGAGATACAGAGCATGAGCAGGAAGAGGGGCAGACAGAGAGGGAGACACAGAATCTGAAGCAGGCTCCTGGCCCAGCACAGGGCCCGAGGCGGGGCTCAGACCCGCAAACCTTGAGATCACGACCTGAGCCAAAACCAAGAGTCAGACGCTTAACCGACTGAGCCCCCCGGCCGCTCCCACGAAAGCCTGTATTCTTATTCCACTCATGCGTTTATTACTGTTCTGTCTTTTCATATCCTGGCTTCACCCGTTGACTTTCAGCCTCTCACGTCCCGTGGTCCCAAGCACAAAGCAAGACATCTTCGATGATTTCCAGAGTTATGAATTCTTACAAAGAATGTTAAGACTCGATACCCCTCCGGGAGCAGCAAAAGAAAACGTTCGGTTTCTCTGAAATTCGAAGGAGCAGCCTTGCGTTCCGCACAGCCCGAAAGAGCAAAGGAGGAGCGAGCGCCTAGGCCCGTGGTCTTCCACGTGAACTGCACAATCTCACAGTGCAGATCTGATCCTTGTTGTTCTGTCCCAGCTGAGGAGTTCTACATGCCTGCGCTGTCCCCCTAGATCTCAGATTGCACAGCCTGGAAAACGATCCCACGGAGATCGTGGGGTAGCCTCACACGAATCCCTCCTCAGGAAAGAGAGAGCAGCATAGACTCTCCTGCATATAGACTGGGTTTCAGATGACCCCACGGAAGGACCACATTTCACGAGAAAGCGTTCCAAATGATAATGAGCCACCAACGTCCCAGGGCGAGGGTAACGTTCTCCAGCTTTTGAAGTCTGCGAGGAATTGGAGAATCCAACTGGAAGGTCTACGGGCGACCTCAGGCGACGACCAGGGTCCCGCAGGCCTCTGTCCTTGGTTCCCGACTCTCAAATCACCAAATTGAAACAGACCGCTGCTGGTCAGGCTTCCTAAAACTGTATCTGGAGGGAGACGTGGGGCTCGCCTCGAGCTGCCCGCCCAAGGGTGAGTCTGATGGGAAACGCAGCCGAAAGAACAGCCTGGAAAGCCAACTATCTGTCAGGCACTTTCACACTCCAGTGTTGCCAGAAGGTCTATAAAAATGTCATTGTCTCTCAGCGGCCCGTGATTATATTACCCTTTACGTTGGCTGTTGGTAATAAAGAACAGAAAAGAAGCAAGTATCATTTTTGCACGGCTCTGGCCTTCCTCTGGCCTTTCTCAAACAATAATAGACTAAATACAAAGAGACAGAAGTCATTACTTGCCTCTTTAACTAGCGCCAAGGAAAATGAATAATTAAGGCAACGTTACTTGAAAGAAATTTACACCGTTGCTTTTAAGTTAGAACCAAATAAGAGGTCTTTAAAAATACATCATTTCCCCGTTCTCTTAACATAGCGTTTGCGCGCTGGCATAATATACCACGGCTGCTACTGTTTAGATCTTACCAGCACTTTTTTAAAAAATGCTTTTAGTTTCCATTATCCTATTATAGGTCCCAGAGACGCAGGGGAGAGATTGACAAGGTGGGAAGGCAGGGACCGCTGTTTACACAGCTTCCTTCCCCTCTGGCCCAGCGGCTGCGTGTTTGAGCAAATCCCAAACACCTCTCTCTGACTCCCCTTGAGCAACCACCTCAATCGCCAGGAGCCTAGCTAACATTTCTAGCAGGCGCTCGATTTGTTCTTTAAAGTCGCCAAGAAGAGGCACGTCCAGGTCCCCTTGCCCGGCACCGGTTCCGAATCGGTGCCGGGCAGGGCTGGAGCGTCCGAGTCTCCTTGCTGTCTCTGGTTCTCTTTCCCTTTCTCTCTCCCTCCTTCTCCCTTCCTTCTCCCCAGTGGGGTCTTCAGGCCAGAGGGATGGGACAGAGCCGACACCGGACCCAACCCGACACCGGCCTCCCGGCTTCTGCCCAGGTAATGATCTTGACCGGTCGGAGCCAGCAGGGCAGGAAGCCCGGGGCTCCAGGCACCTCAGCTCAGCCCGGCGTGACCTCAGCAGGCCATCCTGAGGCCACAGGCACCCACCGCCTGTCCAGAGCTGCGGTGCCAGACCCAGAAAGAACACGAAGCCTGAGTGAACCCAGGCTTGTTCCCATGAGGCTGTCATCAGACAGGGATCCTGGGTCCTTGCTGCTGACCCAGACGACGGTACCCGCAAGGCCGGAGGCGTCGGTCCTCAGGAATGGTTTGACCTGCTTGGTCCAATAGATGGCCTGTGTCCTCTCTTCTTACACGCCCCGGTCTTCCAATCCTAGCCACGTCACATGGCCCCTTTCCTCAATGTCACAGGCCAGCTTGGGTCCCCCAATCCCTGGGGCTTCAGAACGTGACCGTATTGGGAGACAATAGTCATTATGGAGGTGATGTAATAAGATGAGGCCATCAGAGTGAGCCCTCATCCAGTGATGACGGGTGTCCCTGTAAGAAGAGGAGGGGACACCAGGGACACAGAGAGAGAAAGGGATGACCACGTGTAGAGGCAGCAAGCATTTGCGAGCCCAGGAGACAGATCGCAGAGGAAACCAGCCCTGGGGCCCCTCATCTTGGACTTCTCCGGAAGTGGGAGAAAGTGATATTCTGAGGGCGAAGCCGTCTGGTCTGTGGCGTTCGGTTATGACAGGCCAAACACAAATAGGCTTTACAAAGGTCAACCTTCGCTGCTTCCAGAAAAATCACTCTATCGGCCTCTGAGGGCCACAAACTGGGTGGCTTAGGATGACAGAAATCTAACGCCTGCAGGTTCCAAAGGCCAGAAGTCTGAGTTCACGGGGAGGCAGGGTGGGTTCCTTCTGAGGACTGGGAGGCAGAACCCGGTCCACACCTTTCACCGAGATTCTGGGGGTTTGCTGGAAAAATACTGGTTGCTTCTTGGATTGTAAAAGCATCCCACCGACCTCAGCCTTCATTCTACGTGACATTCTCCAGGCAGGTACGCCTGCCTCTGGGTCCCCATTTCCTCTCTGCATAAGGACACCGGTTGTCCTGAATCAGGGCCACCCTAATGATGTCAGCTTAAGCCGATCCTCTGCAAAGATGCTATTTCCAAACGAGGTCCCATTCACGGATACGTGCGGTTAGGACTTCAACGTCTTTTGGGCGGGTGCCATTCAACCCCCAGCAGCTACGTATGAAAACTTACATCCCGGGCTGTCAATGGCCAGATGGCAATTTATGAGCGAACACATAGGTTGCACCCACTCCATTCTGCCCCTAAATCTTCCCAATCTGCGCGTCGATGTGTTTTTTTTTTTTTATTGTATTTTTTAATGTTATTTTTTTTTGAGAGAGAGAGAGCACAAGCGGGGGAGGGGCGGGGGGAGGGGCAGAGAGGAAGGGGACAGAGGATCCGAAGCAGGCTCTGTGCCCACAGCAGACAGCCCGACGTGAGGCTCGAACTCACGAACCGTGAGATCATGACCTGAGCTGGTCAGACGCTTCACCGGCTGAGCCACCCGGGGTCCCCCCCGCTATGTCATCACAGAACAGAACGTTTCTGGGCCCGACCCAGGGGGGGTCCCACTGCAGCTGTCTTCTGAGGATCCCTACCGCACGACGCACATCCAAGACCCGAATTTTCCCCCTGGCAGAAGGAGGTGCCTTCGTTAGCAGGCAGCACAAGACGAACCAATGGGCTTTGCATTAAGGAGCCTCCAGGTTGGGCACAGAGCGAAGGGGAAGGAGAAAGGGCCCTGCCGAGATCCCCGTGCGCGTAGATTCAGGCTTTTTCTCATCTGGGTATCCGTCCCCACGGAGGCTCGGACTTGGCCTCCAGAGAAGACAGCCGGCGGTCCGGTGGTTCAAAGCCGCCTCTGATGACGGTCCTGCGGCCACACGAGGCTCAAGCCAGAGAAACATCAGGGGACAGCACAGCCCCTTCCGACAGGCCCAAGACAGGAAGAGAAGGGGGGAGGCCGACGGAGGCTCTGAGAGCCACCTTGAGTCCTTTGCCTTGCCTGCCAGGGATTAATCACACGTCATCACAGGAAAAGCACGCGTTTCGGAAGTGCCCTTCAGTGAACTACACCCATCTGTGCTTTCACGGAGTGAATCCAGGTGATTAAGGCAGGAGGGAGAACGTGCATGAAGAGAAAACCCACAAAAGTGGTCTCATTCCACACGTGTTTGCTCTTTCAAAGCAAATTCGGCCGGAAATCCAAATCACTGAGGCCAACCCTTGCGGGTAATTTGTTCCCGGGGGGCGGATTCGGGGCCGTTAGCCCCACAGCCCGTCCGTGAAAATCCCATCGTTTGAAATACATTCCCTGTATTCCTGCTTAACGCTAGGCTGTGCATCCAGAAGTTATCGGTAACGGGGACGCGAGCGGGGAAGGACAGGAGGTGACTTTGGGGCGTTTGAGGCCACCAGGAAGGAAATCAGCTTAGCGGCACCCCGAGATTATCGCTCGGAGAGTTTGTTTAAAATGCACATGTAGCAGCAAGCTGTGGGGCCGTGGTGTGCAAGCGTGCGCGTGTGTTTTTTGGGGGGGGTGAGAATCCGTTGTTCTCAACACCACCAACCTTCTGAAGTGTCCGTCGCAAGGCGCCTCGCTGCACGTTACTACTTTGTGGGTAAAAGGGATAAAATATCAACAAGGTAAATCATTTAAAAAAAATTTTTTTTTTAATGTTTAGTTATTTTTTTTAATGTTTTTATTTATTTTTGAGACAGAGAGGCAGAACATGCGCAGGGAGACACAGAATCCGAAGCGGGCTCCAGGCTCTGAGCCGTCAGCACAGAGCCCGACGCGGGGCTCGAACCCACCGACTGTGAGATCATGACCTGGGCCGAAGTGGGATGCTTCACCGACGGAGCCACCCAGCCGCCCCTGATTTGCGCAGTCTTAAAAAAATCAAATAAGAGGAGAAACTCTGCCCCTGGAGGAGCTCCCGTCGATGAGGGAAGGCAAGACTGACACGCAGGACATGTTTTGAAATAGGGGTTCACCTGTGCGACACAAGCTATTTAACTACGAGATCCCTGGAGGGAGAGCCAGGAGTTGTCCTGGAGACGTCCCCACAGAGGTCAGGACTTGCGGGGGGCTTTGAGGAATGGGTAAGATAGTGACAGACAGAAGGAGAGGCAGTTAGGTGACGTGTCTTGCCCCTGCGTTCGTCCCCACCACAAGGGGGCGTATGCATTTTCTCAGGGTCATAAGGTCGCTGGGAGGTTTGCTCCCAGGCAGTTAATAAAATCCGAGGAAGAAACCGAAATCTGCATTCCGCTTCCAAAACCAAGTAAACATTGTGCTTCCTGTAGCATAAATACCAATCGATACAGAGCAAAGAAAAAGACAAAAAAAAGCAAGCAGCCTCCGTACAGGTGGGTATTTCAGCTCTTCATTGGCTTGTGATCATTTTCTGGTATTCCATGCTCTCATCCTCAAATTACAACCAATTTAAACAGAAGCCCATTAATTCTGTAGGAATAGTATTTTTCTAATGAAAAACGGATTAAAAACTGCCTTTCTAATGGCCCTAGACTGATCCCTCTTTTTAGTTCTAACAAGCTGCCAAAAGCCTCCGGCTTAAGGGCGCTTCCTGATGGGCAAGAACGTTCAAGTGCTTCTGGGCAGCTTCCCTGTTGCAATCAAGGTGCGTGACACCCTCAGCACCCTCCCCTGCACACAACGAATCCCCGACCAGGATGCCGCTGGATGAGTGATGCAGCCACCTGTCAAAGGACCTGGCTGATCTCTGCACACAGACCACTTATGCCACAACATGGCTCACCCAACACGTAGCGTCGAGAAAGTAAACGGATCTATTCCCAGCGGGGCGAGACTGCCTGAGCAAATACACGAAGGCAGGGAGGGGGGCAAGGCACATTTGGAAAGAGCAGGAAATCTGCCTTGCCGAGATCGAAATGTTCTCCCCCCACCAGGGTCAGGCAATTCCTCCTGAATCAAACCCGCGTTTCCACACACCATCAAAAGCTGTTGCTTTGGATGTGAATGTTATTTTAAGAACAACAACAACAACAACAACAACAATGGTTCGTGGCTGCATACATTTGAGGAACAGTTGGAGGAAAATTAAACAGGTCTTTTCCTTAGCGAGGGACTTATCAGGACCTTTATACCGTGACTGTGCCCAGTGAGTCTCCTGGAGGGCTGAGGGCAATCAGCATTTCTCAAAATCCTCTCAGCTAAAGGTTTTTTGGTTTTGGGGTTTTTTTTTTGTTTTTGTTTGTTTTTGTTTTTTGGGGGGTGGGTGGTGGTCCTCAGGACACGGTTTAGGAAAGAGACTTAGACAACTGAGTATCTTCCTTGGGTAAACGTAGTTCCTGGAAAAGTGTATGATGCCCCCCCTCCCCAACAATTCTGAGAACAACAGAAGTTAGTTCCTTGGAGTTTTGGCACCTTGGTGGGCAAAACTCAACCTAGCAGTTGTATTTCTTTACGGCTCAAATTCGATCCTTCCTTTCCGTTGTAAGGGTCAGGCTGCCTCCATCCTTTATGCCTCCAAGTTAAGTGCATGGACCAGCTGTGTGGACGTCCCTGGGAATTTGCCAGAAACGCATTATTATTGCACGCTTCGGCCCAGACCTCCTGGAGTCAACTCTGGTCTTGGACAAGTCCCCAGGGGAGGTGCATGCACGCACTACAGTTTGGGAAGCTCTGGTCCCCACTGTGGCACGGGTTCTCAACATCAGCGTGCGTTGAGAGCGACTGGAAGAAAGGAAACACGGAAGGTAGGTGTGACTTTTGGGTGCCACCTCTTTGACCGTGAGTTTGACCAATCCTGAACACGAGCCGTCTTTAAGGACCCACCCGCCTTCAGCTTCCCCTCACCTGTCGGCCTCGGGCTGGTTGGGAGGTTCACGCCATCCCTTAGGCTCAGCTGCCCCGTCCAAGGAGACAGCGTGCGGGATCCAGAGAGACGTGACTGTTTTCATGCGGTGGCCGCGACCCGCGGTCCCCCAAATCGCCCGAATCGGCGTTTCCTGACGCGCCTCCCCTGGTGCGCGTGACCAGTGCGAAGTGTTCTTCGCGCTTCGCCAGTGGAGGAAGCAGATTATGGGGAATCGCGCGTTTGCTGTGCCCAGTGGGTTCAAGGCACATGTGCGCTACCCGATGACGAGTGCTAGATTGAGCTGGCGTCTGGGATTAGGTTGCAAAGCTCTTGTCCAGGATTAAGAGTTCAAGCGACGGTCGTGACGCACTTTTCATCAGGGCGAGCTAACCGGGGAGCAAGCTGTGGCCTTGGCTCTAATGAGCCTGTCCAACTAGGAAGAGGCAAGATGACTGGGAGAGGAGGAATACGTATACTGGCTAAACAGAGAGAGGGAGTTTGCTCTCCTAGAAAAGAAAAAGAAAGAGGGGCGCCTGGGTGGCTCAGTCGGTGAAGCGTCGGACTTCAGCTCAGGTCACGATCTCACAGTCCGTGAGTTCGAGCCCCGTGTCGGGCTCTGGGCTGATGGCTCAGAGCCTGGAGCCTGCTTCCCCTTCTGTGTCTCCCTCTCTCTCTGCCCTTCCCCCGTTCATGCTCTGTCTCTCTCTGTCTCAAAAATAAATAAACGTTAAAAAAAAAAATTAAAAAAAAAAAAAGAAAGAAAGACACAGTGCTCTGGTAGGGACAGAAACCAAAGTCCACGTTTTTTCTTGGCCACCCCATCTGGATCATTAGGACACGGTGAGCAGGGAGGGCAGAAAACATGTAAAACATTATTGTTTGAAGTGAGACCCTGAAGTTTTTCAAAGCGATTTTTTCCAGAAGCCTAACTGATTGGCACAGTCTCAAACCTCTGTCGGTCATTGAAAAGCCCCGAGTTAAATCTGTTCTCTTGCCAAGGAGCTGCACATGCACATCTTAGTATTATTATTAATGACAGACTTGGAACCCTTTCTGCCAATTGGAACTCCCGTAAAGTTCTTGGAGAAGCATCGGTGTGGCGGGAAAGATTCCTCGTCTCTCTGGAGGACGGTCTCCCTTCCTGCTTCCATGAAAGCCCCCCCGGTTTCTTGCATCCCCTTGGTCTGTGGTAGTCGCCCTCAAAAGAAGGATTCTGCGGGTTAGCGCTGCCCGCGAGGGTGGCGACTGTCTAGGAATCCGGAGATCCAGCTGACTCAAATGTCAGCGTGTCCACACCAGGAGAGCAGCCCCCTTTCTTGATGAACCGAGGAACTTTCTGGAGAGGCTGCCTCTGTGTGTGTGTGCGTGTGTGTGTGAGACCCCCCGGAGGGAAGGGGACCTCTTATCTGATCCCTTAGTAACACCCGTGGAACTGAAGACGACCCTTGAGCTCTGTCCTTAATTTCTCTACAGCGACCCTTCATTGCAGTGACTCACCTGATTCCCCAGTGCACCCGGCCAGCAACTCACATGGCTTATTTTACTATCATTTAAAAAAAAAAAAAATCTCGGGATACAAACCGTCTTCACTGGTTGGGTCACATGCACACAGGACGGCCACGGACTCTGGTCACCGGCACAGACCAAGAAGTTGCCGGATGATCAAAGACAGTGGCGTGGGTGCCAAGATTTGATGCTGGGGAAGCACGGAGGTGTGCACCTGGTCCGCGGTAATCCTGGAAACAGTTTCAGAGGAGATGCGTTAGGTTCGGGCTTAAAAATAATAATGAGTCACCTAGGAAGCCGAGGAGAAAGGATATCTAGATCAAGGCGGGGGAGGGAGGGCGGAGTATGGGAAGATGAGAAGAGGAAGCCTTAGCACCCTCGCAGAGAACAGCTCAGGAAGCCTGGAGGAAACTCTGTGTGGGCGAGGCAACAGAAGCAGTCACTCCAGTGGGGGGCTTGGAGCCCCAGCGCCTTGCAAGTCAAGACGGGGAGTTTGGATCCCATCGTGGGGTCGCTGAAGGACTGAGAACATTTGACACGGCCAGCTTCACTCCTCGGACGCATCCCTCCCCCAGCCCTTTGGAGGATGTACTGGAAGGCGGTGAGACCGTCGAGAAGGAGAACAGTAAGAGAGCCATTGCAACCGTCCCGAAGCCAGGGTGGTGGGTAGTAGGGAGAGAGGGGAGGAAGGGCTAAGGAGTGTGACTCCCTAAGAAGTTCCACAGAAAGTTTAGGGATGGGGCATCCCCTCGGTGGGCCAAGTAACCCAAGCTCTTACTTCCAGGGAGTGGGCTTGGTGCAGATGGGAACCCCCCAGGGGCAGGGGGTGCCGGCCCCAGGGAGAGCAGCTGTCACTCAGATGGGCCCCATCCTGCAGAGGTTCACGTCTATGGGATGCCATAGCCCTGTCTCCTTGGGGCATCGGGCCACAGTGCCGGCCACGGGGTCAAGTTCCCTGTAAATCCAAGAAAACCTCCACGAACCTTTCGGATCGTGATGTTAACCCCCACAGCTCTTGCTTCTGCTGGTGGAAGAGACTCAAAGAAGCACATTTCACGTTCCCCAGAACCTCCCCGATGTTGGAGATCTCCCCTCAAAGGGCTTCGAACTGAATCTCTTTGCCCCTGTGTCCGCAGAGGCCCTGAGGACTGGTCTCTCGGGCCCGCAATCCTAACCACCCCAAGCAAGCAGCTTTGGGGTCCACAAACTGCAGAACAGCTGATCACGGTGAAGTCCTATCAGCTAGTGGAGACATGTGTTGCTCATCAGCCAGAGGCCGTGGTGTTTCCAAGACGGCCACATCGAACCCTGCTCCCTGCCCCCCACATCACCACCAGCACCACCCCTGCGTAGACAAGCATTCTAGGATCAGTGGGAGAGTGGTAAAAAAAAAAAAAATGAAAAAGACACAGCCCTCATCCTAACAAAAGCTTATCGTCTAGCTGGGAGAAGCAGAACATTCACATAGGCACAAAATGACTTAAAAACACATTTACAGAGAGATGTAATCAAAAGCAGACGTGGAAAAAAAAGAAAAGAAAAGAAAACCCACTTCCTGAACAGAAACATAGACCCAGGATGTGCACTGCGTAAAGGGCAAAGAAAGCCTCCCTTTCAAACTTCCTCATCTTTTTTTATGCTTACAGCTCATCTTGTTTCTGGAAAGGTCTTGGTAATGCACAGAAGAATCAGTTTGCTGAAATCAAAGTAGGAAGTGAGAACACAAATGCCCAACGTAGGTCGCCCTGTCCGTTCCGTATCCTTCAAATCTACGTCTTCCGTTTCCTGGCGAAAAGAAAGGCGTGGTTTGTTCTGTAGTTCCTGGGATCAGGCATCAGGAGGACACTGATTCCTATGATTTTATTACTGAAAGCATCAGCTCCGAAGGCAAGCTGGTTAGCAATGAACAACCTCAAACTGATCCCAGACCTACCCAATCAGAATCTGCATGGGAAGAAGATCCCAGGTGACTCACATGCACGATAAAGTTTGAGGAATGCTCTTCCAGAAGCCATCCTTCCGCTGGAATTTCACAGGCCGGATCCCGACTGAGGAAACGGGCCATCCACCCACCGGATTTTTCCAGCAGAAGTATCAAGTAACTGAATGTCTGTGCCTTATGGCAACCCTTGAAAGGCCAAAGGATACAGCCGAGCTAAGCCTAAGGCAGGACACCAAAAGCACAATTTCCAAAAGAAACATTTGGGAAATTGCACTTGGTCAAAATTTAAAACCTCTGCCCTGAAAAAGACCCTGCCTGGGGCGCCCCGGTGGCTCAGTCGGTTAATTAAGCGTCTGACTCGATTTTCAACTCCGGTCACAATGAGTTCGAGCCCCACCTCGGGCTCTGCGCTGATAGCCTGGAACCTGCTTGGGAATTTTCTCTCTCTCCCTCTCTCTGCCCCTCCCCCCGCTCGCTCACATGCACGCACGCACGCACCCATCCTCCCTCTCTCTCAAAATAAATCAATGAACTTTAAAAAAGAAAAAGAGAGTGGTTCAGTCGGTTAAGCGTCTGACTTCGGCTCAGGTCATGATCTCACGGTCCGTGAGTTCGAGCCCCGCATCGGGCTCTATCCTGACAACTCGGAGCCTGCTTCGGATTCTGTGTCTCCCTCTCTCTCTGCCCCTCCCCTGCTCATGCTCTGTCTCTCTCTGTCTCAAAAATAAATAAAAACATTTAAAAAAAATACCAAATGCTCACGAGGACGCAGAGAAACGGGCTCTCTCGCACGCTGCCGGTGGGAACGTAAAATGGTACAGCCTCTTAGAAAATGTTTTTTGCAGAGTCTTGCCAAAGTAAAGCCCTACAACCCAGCCATCGCACTCCTGGACATTTATCCCAGAGAGACGAAAACTCCCGTTCACGCAGGACCTTGTACAGGAATGTTCCCAGCAGCTTTACCCACAGCCCCAACGAGGAAACAACGCAAATGTCTTTCGCCGGATGAATGGAGACGTCAACTTGGGTACTTGGTACTTGGTAAGAAATAATGCTACTCGGCTGTAAAAAAGGAAGGCGCGATTGACGCATGCCACAGCTAAGAAGAGTCTCAAGGTCATGTTTAGCAACAAAAGCGAATCTCAAAAGGTTACGTACTGTATGATTCCATTTATAGAAAGTGCTCAGAAGGACAAAACTATAAAGAGGAAGAACGGATTTGTGGTTTCCGAGGGAAACACACACACACACACACACACACACAGCCTGTGTAAGGACTGGTGGAAAGGTTGTTAGTTTAGGTAACATTATTGTGTCGGTGTGAATCTCCTGGCTTTGACGGTATTACACTTATAAAAGATGTCACCAGTGAGAGAAGCTGGGTGATGGCTTCCTGGGCCTCTCTGTAAGATGTTTGCAACTTCCTGTGAATCTACAGGTCTTTCAAAATAAAAAGATAAAAAAAATAAATAAGTAAAAGTGAAATCAAACAGCAAGTAGGCCAGAAACCAAGAAAATGTGATTTCAGGCCACTGATCTGTTGGTAAACCAGCTCTTGAAAAGAAAAACGGAAACAAAAACACGCTCATTCTTAGTGTTTGTTAATTTCCGTGGTGCAGATACTCTCACTAATTGATGGGTAGCTCATTTCAAGATCCCAGTAGGTTAACAACCGGTTTGCAAAATTCCCGAATGTGTTAACAATCGACTCTCAAAAGCCAGTACAGGACAGCTCAGACTCACCTGCCGAAAAGGATTAAAAATCCATATTCCTGGGGCGCCTGGGTGGCTCAGTCCATTAAGCATCCGACTCTTGATTTCCGCTCAGGTCATGATATCCCAGTTCATGAGCTCGAGTCCCACACCGGGCTCTGTGCTGACATCGCAGAACCTGCTTGGGATTCTCTCTCTCTCTCTCTCTCTCTCTCTCTCTCTGCTCTTCCCTTGCTCCCACTCTCTCTCTCTCTCTCTCTGTGTCTCTCCAAATTAATACATAAATAAATATTTTTTAAAAAGTTTCTCTCTCTCCCCCTCTGACCCTCCCCCTGTTTATTCATGCGCTCTCTCTCTCTAAAAAAAATTTGTATTCCTGTACCCCAAGCCAGAACTATTGAATCAGAATCCTGAAGGTTCGATAGGGAATGTGCATGCAGGGCAAATTCCTTTGATTATCTTTATGCTCCCTGAAAGTTGAGCGCACTAGTAAATGGTAAAGCACAGCTCTTTGATGACCGAGAAAAGCCAGGGTTCGATTCAAGTACTATTGGTAAAATCTTTTTATCTTATTTTTTTTTTGAGTCTATTTATTAATTTAGAGGAGGGAGGGGCAGAGAGAGAGAGGGAGACAGAGAATCCCAAGCAGGCTCAGCACTGTCAGCACAGAATCGGACACGGGCCCCGAACCCACGAACCCGTGAGAGCAAGACCTGAGCCGAAATCGAGAGTCCGACGTTCAACCAGCTGAGCCACCCAGGCGCCCCGAGATCTTTTCCTTTTAAAGCAACATTCGTGGTTTTTTGTTTTTTTTTTTTTAACATTTGGCCTAATTCAGCGGTTCCCAGCTTTGAGCGCCTGTTGGAATCGTTTGAGGCGCTTTGAAAAATACCAATGGCTGGTCCTTCCCCAGAGATTCTGATTCCGTTCGTTAGGGATGTGGCTCTGGCATCAAAAGTTTTAAAAACTCCCCGGGGTGATCCCAGCGTGCAGGCCAAACACGGCTGGAATCTGATTCACAGTAAGTCATGAATTTGGTTAAGTGCTCTACTTTATTTCAGATGAAAATGTCATTCTTTTGGAATCGGTAATATAATTACAAGTTTCATAAATCAAAACAACGTTCAAAATACATAGTGAGGGGCGCCTGGGTGGCTCCGTCCGTTGAGCGTCCGACTTCAGCCCAGGTCATGATCTTGCGGTTCGTGAGTTCGAGCCCCGCGTCGGGCTCTGCGCTGACGGCTCGGAGCCTGGAGCCCACTTCGGATTCTGTGTCTCCCTCTCTCTCTGCCCCTCCCCTGCTCGTACTCTGTCTCCCTCTTTCTCAAAAATAAATAGACATTTAAAAAATTTAAAAATGTATATATATAGTGAGAAGTCTTGATCCCATCTGTTTACCCTGTCTGCCCACACACCCCTACACACACTTATACTGGTATTTCCTCCCGTAATTTTTTTTTTTTTTTTAGAGACAGAGAGAGAGTGAGAGAGCACTCGTGGGGTTGGGGGGCAGAGGGAAAGAGAGAGAATCTCAAGCAGGCTCCACATTCGGCATGGAGCCCAACACGGGGCTCGATCCCAGGACCCTGCAATTATGACCTGAGCCGAAATCAAGAGTGGGACGCTCAATGGACTGAACCACCCAGGCTCCCCCTCCCAGGATTTCTTTCTGCAGACTCTTTATAGGCAAATATAGGTGCCTGCAATACATTCATATTTATATAAATAATAGAAGGCTATAAATATATACGCAGATATATAACACATATATATTACAATGTGTGTTTCATATCATTAGATATGCAATATTATTACCTTATGTATGTAACTACCTATATATGCAATCTGTTCATATTTACATAAATCACTTCCAAGGGGACAATGCAAGGCTCTAAATATACATATAGGTATCTAGTATACGGGATAGTTGACCCTTGAACATGAGGGTCAGCAGTGCTGACCCCACTACCCACACAGTCAAAAATCCACATATGACTTTTGACTTTCCCTTCCCCCAATTAACTGCTAGTAGCCTACAGCAGATCAGAAGATTTACCGATAAACACATATTTCGTAGGTTATGTGTATTATATACTGCATTGTTACCAGAAAGTAAGCTAGAGAAAAAAGGCTATTAAGAAAATCCTAAGGAAGATAAGAATCCGAAGCAGGCTCCAGGCTCCGAGCTGTCCGCACAGAGCCCGACGCGGGGCTCAAACCCACGAACCGTGAGATCATGACCCGAGCCGAAGTTGGACGCTTAACCCGACTGAGCCCCCCCCAGGCGCCCCGTGGAGTTTATTTTTTTATGATTACCTGAAGAATGTGTTTACGTTTGCTCTCACACCAATTCAGTTAACCCAGGCACCAACACGCACACAGCCCTAGCTGCACAAACTTCAATCATATGTCGTATTAGTGTGTGCGAATGTGTGTGCATAAGGGGTGGGAGCATCTGTACGTGTGGAGTTGCGTTACCCAAGCTCCTGAATAAACCGATCTGTTTCCTGAGCCTGAAAATCAGAGCAGTCAAGCCTGCCCTCATTCATTCATCTGAACAGACCCTTTAGAACTGTGCTACCAGCCCAGGTCCCTACCTACGACAGCCCACACTGGCTTTAGTCACCTCTTGATCCCATCCCTAAAGAGAAGTTCGAAAGAACTTTCCTCTGAGTCAAAAGCTATTCCTCCGGAACTCGACGTAAGCGATGTCAGAGGTCGCAAGTCAAGCCAATTGTCCCCCAACAAGTTTTTTTCGCGTCTACCAGACCTTGGGTTGAAACCAACCAGCATGTTCAATGTCGAGAGGTGGCTTATAAAAAAATGCAGGTTCCAAGTTCCTGCTTGGACCGCTGAGCTCACACACACTCCCTTGTGGCAACGACCTGCTGTTCTCTGCGGGTTTGCTGTGCCTTTCAGACAGGCGACCTGGCCTCTGCGTTTCCCCTTTCTTCAGGAAACTTCTTGCTGTAGAATTCGCCCTTCTCACTGCCCTGTCAAAGCCAGTGGGTCAGCAAGTACCAGGCTGAGACATTTTCCCCAGTGCTGCCCCTTTCCAAAGCTTTGCCTGACCCCCACCAGCCTGTCCCGGGTTCCACCATGTTTCCAACACCCGAAGGGTCAAGTCTCAGTGGTAGTGACATACGCCAAGGGCTGAAGCAGTTCTTAAAATTTACTTGGAGGATGCTTACATGTGCCACTCCGGGGCTGATTTAACACCGGGCCTTGGCATCTAATGGCCCTTTGTGATTAATACCAGTCATTTGTTCAAAGTTAACAGCCCCGGAGTGACAGCCATAGATAAATTAACAACATTAGAAAAACACTAAAGCAAGCATTTATAGAGTGGGTCATTGAAGAATATGATAGTAATATAGATCGGCTGACGCTCCGCTATTAATAAATTTAATATGTTGAAGCCATTTTTACCCGGTACCTTTTTAATTGTCTTGAAGTTGTCTATATTTATCTTGATTAAAAAACAAGCCAACTCCTAGAGACATTAATGGGTTTTATGTGCTCAGAAGTGACTATTATAAGCAGATGTGGGAAGCGGGTGGGGGTGAGGCGGGAAGGGGCCCGCGTTGTGTTTCTATCAGGGCAGTTTGTTACAATGAGTCCAAGGTGTTGAGTAATGGGCTGCGATAAATTAGGGGGCTGTTTACCACCTAACTCTGCCAAAGAAATGGAGCCAAATTTGGGTTCTGCCTTCCTCTGCTCAGGCCTGTGCCTCGTTAAAGAGTCACTTTGTGGAGAAGGAAACAGGGCCCCAGACTGTTGTCGCAGCCCCGGGACCCGGTGTTGCGAGGCCATTTGTAAGGACACCAAACTGGACTTTGTCACCTTAGCATGAAAATTTCAGCTTCTCCTGCAAGGGAAAACAGGGACTTGGGGTCTCATTTCCTTTTTTTTTTTTTTTTTTTAATTTTGCTTAATGTTTGTTTATTTCTGGGAGAGAAAGAGTGAGTGGGGGATGGGAGAGGGAGACAGAGGATCCGAAGCGGGCTCTGCACTGAGAGCAGCGAGCCTGATAGGGGGCTCGAACTCACGAACGGCGAGATCATGACCTGAGCCGCAGTCAGATACTCAACCGACTGAGCCCCACGGGTGCCCCGAGGTCTCATTTCTGACGAGCCATCTCCAGTCTCTTGCATTTAGTTGGCAAAAAGCAATAACATCACCTAGAAGTTACAGGACTGCAAAGGACCTCACGGCCACATCCTCTGGAGGAGACACTGTGACCTTGCGGGTTAAACACACGGAACCTGAGAGGTGGGGTGTCGGGGCCACGGTGGAGGGTCTGACCCCCAGCCCCTAGAGGGTCTCTCCTTTCTTGTCTCCCACGACAGGGGAAGGAGGAATCAGACTTCACCTCACAGCAACCATTTGGGAATAACCTGATCCCGCACAAGGGGACAATAAAACACACAATTTATGAGCAATTGTGGGGGGCTCAGCACCTTCTCCCCGCTAATGCCTCTCTTTCCCCCAAAACAACAACCAAGTCATGTGGATGAATTACAGCCGTGTATTTGTGTGACTTTCTTTTTTCTTTCTAATTTTTTTTTTTAACGTTTATTTATTTTTGAGAGAGACAGAGTGTGAGCGGGGCAGGGGCAGAGAGAGAGGGAGACGCAGAATCTGAAGCGGGCTCCAGGCTCCGAGCCGTCAGCACAGAGCCCGACGCGGGGCTCGAACTCACAAAGCTCGAGATCATGACCTGAGCCGAGGTAGGACGCTCAACCGACTGAGCCACCCAGGTGCCCCTATTTGCGTGACCTCCCGAGTCCCTTGTTTTGAGAGCCACCAAGTCCCGGGAACCCCATGCTTTCCCCCTTTCCCAACAGACACCGTGGTCTGAGGCCAAGGCCAAGGGCGGAACGTCTACCACACAGAAGGCTCCTCCTCTGTCTTGTTTCTCGGATTTCAAACGCACGTCTTCTGTTCCTTACGGGCTCTGGGACTCTGAGATGTAAATTCTCGGGGTCCACTTCTCCACCTGCAGCCACAGCGTGATGGATTTACTTCAGATCTCGCTGCTGACTGAAGTCTCCCAGGCGGGGGCCACCTGGGAACCGTGGTGTCAGCTGTCACGGGAAGGGGGCAGTGGAAGCAGGTCACCTGGCCAGCGGAGGAGGAGAATCTTCTAAAGAAAACCCTGACCAAGGCCACCCGTTGTGTTAGCAGCAGGGTGGAGATGATCAGGCCACCGGGGCCCTTCCCACGGGCCCTGACGGTCATCCCCACTCTCTGTGCGAGCGGCACAGATTCACGGAACAAAACAGGGAGAGAAAGTCAGAAGGTTCGCTTCCCGCTCTGAGCCGTGGCCCTGCGCCGCGGGACTTGGGACACATCTCCCCACACCCGTGTGAGACGAGCGGACGAGCCACCCGGACCCACAGGAGGAGGAAATGGACCAGAGCCGGCGTGTGGCTGCAATTAGCAGGGGCCACAGCCGGTTGAGACATTTGCCAACGACCCAACCAGGCAGACTGGCCCCAGAGTGACCAGAGCAAGAAAGAGCCACCAGACTCACCTCTTACCACCCGACGTGAGAACTGAGACCAGCCGCAATCTCCCAAAGACCTAAGTGCGAACTGACCCCCAGAAAGTATAAATTGGGCGAGGGTGGCATGGGGGGGTGGGGAGGGGGTAGGCAAAGCAAAAGGAAACAGGACAAAAATAAAAGCCAAACGCAAGAGGTTAAAAAATAATAATAAATGAACGGACTTCCACGAAATGATTCATCAGAGCTAAGAAATGCCCGCGTGCAATGCACACGGGGCCCCCCCCAAGCCTCTGGGTGCAGGAGAAGTCCTATCTACATACTTAGGCCAGATTTGGGGCGCTGACGCCCCACTTTCTGTGCCAGAGGGAATTTTTCGTCCCCAAATAGGTTAAGCGCCCCCTAGCGGTGCTGGTGTTAAAAATCGCCCTCTGATCTTGTAATGACTTCATTTGCTCATATGTTTCTTGCCGCCTCTGACTGCCCCCCACCAACACACTAAATGCTATGGGCGTTTGGACCTTGTCTGTCTGTCCCCTGCCCGTGGACCTGCGGAGACAGCTCTGGTCCTTCATAAGCATTTGCGGAATGAAGGAATGAACAAACAAAGGGTCATTCACACGCGGCTGCCCGAGGCCCTCGCCCTGCACCCATACACCCACCTGAGCTCGGCCTCCCCAGCTGGCTCCGGGGACCTGACAGGACCTGGGTCACAGGAGAATAGGCCACACCACTTTTCAGTACAAAAAAAAAAAAAAAAAATCAGAATGAGAATACGTGCCATGATTGGAATTCGGCTTACGATCAAAACAGTGCCGTGGAAGGGTGGGTTGTCCTGCTTTGGGGGTTCTTAAAGGGATCCCCAATATAGGAATCCCCTCTTCCCACCTCGGGACTCAGGGGGTGAATGTGAGAACCGAAATATCACTGTTAGGACTGGCAGGGACCAGACTGGAGTACATCTCTTGGTGCGAAAGCCTGGCCTTCTTCTGAAAGCCTGCGACGAGGCGGGCTGGCCCCTGCCGTGGTGGACGGGGCCGGCCTCCTCGCTCCCCACCCTGCGCGTTGGGATTGGCGCATGCTCGGATAAGACTGAGCCCCGAAGAACCCCAGCCCTCTGCAGGTGTTCTGATGGTTGTTACCGATTTCAGATTTAGTAATCACGTACAGTCGCTTCATCTCTCCAAAGGCAAAGGAGTCAAGGATCAAGAGAAGCCAGGCACCTCCGAAGAATCCCCTTGCCCAGAATTGAGGGGGAGAAATCTCTCCCACGACCCCTGCCCCATCCGACAGCCTAGGTAAGCTATCTTATGGACTGGCTTCCACAGAGAAGAGCGGTGGCCTTGAGGTCTCCCTCTGCACTCGCTTCGTGACCTTGGGCACATAAAGTCTCCGGGCCTTGGTTTCATCATCTACAGAGCCAACACGATGGGTTCGGGGGATATGGCCTCCATGCTTCTTTCCACTGTAATGCTACAGCTGGCATAGACTTCT
Source organism: Neofelis nebulosa (assembly GCF_028018385.1). Lineage (NCBI taxonomy): Eukaryota > Metazoa > Chordata > Mammalia > Carnivora > Felidae > Neofelis > Neofelis nebulosa. The sequence goes on from NC_080797.1 coordinate 8,757,985, forward strand.
CTCGCCTTTGAGACATTCCCACTGAGGCAGCAGAGAACAACCATGTGGAGGGATGTGGATTTTACCTTATGTCCTCCACTGGACCATGATAAAGGTACTTTATTCCACCCAGGGCTTTGTTCTAAGCAAGGAACACACTCAGCTCACTCTACTGAGTGAGCATTCTTATTACCCCGCATTACGGGAGAAGGAGAAATCCTGCTCCATCAGCAGGATGGGAGGACGCTGGTGGGACACTGGATGATATGTCTGCTTCCCCTAGCCTCCTGGCCTGACCTAGCCCAGTGACGTGAGTCTTACACCGCCCACTACAGGTCAGGGCACCAGGCTTTCCACCCATTGCCTTCAGGAGTTATACGGGGTTACACTTGAACCACGGAGACCCTTGTCAATGACAGCCAATGGGCTTCCAAACAGCAGGACTTCACTTTCTCATTCAAACTAAGACCCTTCCTTATCCAGGGCTCAGTTTTAAGAATTGAAGTCATAAGGGGGCGCCTGGGTGGCTCAGTCAGTTGAGCGTCCGACTTCAGCTCGGGTCATGATCTCGCAGTGGGTGAGTTCGACTCCCACATCGGGCTCTGTGCTGATGGCTCGGAGCCTGGAGCCTGCTTTGGATTCTGTGTCGCCCTCTCTCTCTGCCCCTTGGCCACTCACGCTCTGTCTCTCTCTGTCTCAAAAATAAACATTAAAAAAAAATAAAAAAGAATTGAAGTCACAAGCAACTGGCCACTCAGTCTTGTCCTATTGGTGGTCCCTCATAAAATGCCATGTGGTAGCCATTAACAATTATATGTAACACGATATTAAAAGAACAATGTCTCAGCTTCTATCTTGAATGGATGACTGTGCACATGCGTGGATGTTCATGCATACACATTCAGGTCGATTCACTTTTTTTTTTTTAATGTTTATTTATTTTTGAGACAGAGCATGAGTAAGGGAAGGGCAGAGAGAAAGAGAGACACAGAATCCGGAGCAGGCTCCAGGCTCCGAGCTGTCAGCACAGAGCCCGACGCAGGGCTCGAACCCACAAACTATGAAATCAAGACCTGAGCCGAGGTCAGACACTCAACCGACAGAGTCCCCCGGGCGCCCCTGGGTGGCTTCACTTTTGAGCAGAGGTAGATTTACTTTTCAAATTACTTATCATTTGAAAATGATTTATAGCTGAAAATGCATATTGACTTTGTCTTACAAGCTGCAGAAAGTGAAATTCAACCGAATATTATCCTTCGGTAGAACCATGAAGACATTCATCTGCCTCTGACTGATTTTAAGATGCAAGGATTTGTCAGACTCTGGGAAGTGCGGTTGGCCAAAATCATACATCTGTCAAACGGGGACAGGAGATTCACATGGTTGAGAAATAACTCCATCATCTGACACGGCTAAGTAAACACGTTAAGGAAATTGACTTTCTTCGTGACATAAACGGGAATATGTCTCAAATCTCTGACAAGGCTTCACAGAATGTTCCAGCTGTCTGAGGAATGTCTCACCGCCTCCACCCCTATCCATTCCCACGCCAGTTCAGGTGCTGGGTTCTGCCTTCTAAACCTCCATTGCTGTTCAGCTCGGTGCTCAGGACGCGTCCTCCCTGTTGCAGGAGATATGACCGGTATCCTGGGCTGTTAAAAGGCACAGCCAGAAGGAAGTTGGCCACGTGGGGCAATGTGAATGGGCTTGACGAAGCCTGGAGGCCCAGGCTGGCATCCTCCACTAGACGATGCAGTGTAGATACTCAGGCAGATGTAGAAGGGAGGATCTCACCACCGGGCACCAACACAAACAGCATGTTGGCTCTCTAATAGGACCGTCACACAGTGCCCTACTCCCACGGTTCCCCTCCTCCGTGCTTTGGGCAGCGCTCACAGATGCTGGGCCGCCGTGTAGATACGGACCCTGACCCTCCAGCCGTGACAGCCCGAGCCAGGCACTCTGGTGCAAGCTTCCCCAATTTCCTTGAGGGCCAAGCCCCGTATCCCTCACCCTGCTCTGTCCTACACAGGACCACCTTCTAGCGTCCCCAGGCAGCCTGACTCCTCCCAGAGTAACGGACAACCTCGGTTTGCGAGGGTAACTTGTGGCCAAAACAGGCTTGTAATCCAACGCACTCGTACATCAAGGCGAATTTCAAGGGCCACTGGCTCAGTTGTGATCACGTGACGTTCAGTGTCACACTCGCCTTGCGAGGCATCGCTCGTCTATCAGGTTAAAACCGTATTAGAAATGTCTGCTCGCCTTGCGGAACGCTCGCAGAACAAGTTACGCTCCATCCAAGGTTTGACTGTATTTTTCTCGTCTGTTGTTCAAGCTTAAACTTCACTCTCTGGTTTCCTCCGGGCTTGTCTTTTGTTTCTCAACGTGTGAGTCAAAAACTTTTTTTTGGTCTTCCTTTCCTTTTACAACTGCATCTGTGTTCAAGGTGATATTGATGTGCCCCACTGATTGAAGGGCAGCTCACCCACGGGAAAACGAGGCAAAGCAACGCGAAAAGACTAAAATCTCAAGAGTATTGCGAAACAGACTCATTTGCCATCATGTGTCTCAAATACGCTTGACCCATTCACCATCTAGTCTCTGTGCGTAATGGCAAATTTTGGTTTCTTTTTATGACCCAAGCTTTCCTTTTCCATTGTTTTCTTTAAAAAGGTAAAGTGTTTAATATCTTTGGCATCAGGTCTATTTTGTTGTTGTTGTTAATTTTCTTACTGTCCTCTTCAGAGGTGTGTTTTCCCTATTTTTAAAAAGGCAAGAGCGGATTTTTAAAATTCACCACATCGGTAGCGAAAGAGTCAATTCTCAGTCACTGCCACCCGAGTTAACCCCTCACGTTCCCAGCTGCCCTTGAGAAGATACAGAGTGTCGTGGGGGCTTCTGGGAAAGACTTTCTTATAAAGAGAGAGGAAAAAAACCATACCAAGGGGTTCCTTCCCGTCATCCATGCTGCCTCACTCTTTCTCGGTTTTGGAAGCAATTCTGCATAAATGCGATGCTTGGAGCTGTGGCAGCTGTGTTGCTTCCACGATAGGATACAGCTGAAGTCAAAACATCAACCCAGCGGGGACCGCAGAGTCAAAGGTTGGAAAAAGCCTGATGGTGTTGTTGGTCCCCAGAGTCAACCTGCAAGCCCCTGCCTGCAGAATTCTCGCAATATGACCCAAGCGAGCACCTTCTTGTCGTAAGCAACCCTGACTTGTGACTTGTGACTTGCAAAAAAAAAAAACTTGCAACCTAACTGATGGTGTCACTCAAATCGTTTAGTTTGTGTGTGTGTGCATTCTGTTTAACCCAAATCCACTGAGGATTCATTTTGTTTTCTGTTCTGAAGTTTGTTCATACATGATTAATGAGTTTTCCCTTGAACTTTTATTCAGTGATTCATACTTTGCTTAATGTTTCCAAGTGTCGCCTTTACCGTATATTAAATTCTTAGCTATGCTAGCATTTCTTTTCTTTTTAATTTTTTTTTAACATTTATTTATTTTCAAGAGACAGAGAGAGACACAGTGTGAGGGGGGAGGGGCAGAGAGAGAGGGAGACACAGAATCGGGAGCAGGCTCCAGGCTCCAAGCTGTCGGCACAGAGCCGGCACAGAGTCGAACTCACCAACTGCGAGATCGTGACCCGAGCCGAAGTCGGACACTCAACCGACTGAGCCACCCAGGTGCCCTTACTAGCATCTCTTGAAGCCTCAAATTCCTCATTAACAAAATAGTAATAAGAAGAAGAAGAATACAATATAAAGTTGAGAGATAATTCTGGTAAACTTCCAAGCCTGGGTCCCTGACACATCGTAAATTACCATATATGATAGCTATTATTATTACTTATTACCATTGCTATTATTACGTGATTTCTGGTCATAAACTTCTTCATTGGTTTTGTTTTCTTTGTCTTCTGTCTTTGGCCACATGTTTTCATCGTATACTGTTTTTCATACTATGTATAGTTAGCTATATACTTGGCAAAGTTATGTTTAATCTCTTTTTCTTTAACTACGGAGTCAAGAATGGAGTGGTATTTTTGAGTCTTTCCTATTTCAGACAAGCACTTTTTAAAAATTTTCAGCGGCACCTGGGTGGCTCAGTCGGCTGAGCGTCCGGCTTTGGCTTGGGTCATGATCTCGCAGTCCGTGAGTTCAGGCCCCGCGTCGGACTCTGTGCCGAGAGCTCAGAGCCTGGAGCCTGCTTTGGATTCTGTGTCTCCCTCTCTCTCTGCCCTTCCCCTACTCATGCTCTGTCTCAAAAATAAATAAACATTAAAAAGAAAAAGGGGGCGCCTGGGTGGCTCAGTCGGTTAAGCGTCTGACTTCAGCTCAGGTCATGATCTCTCGGTTTGTGAGTTCGAGCCCCACATCGGGCTCTGTGCTGACAGCTCGGAGCCTGGAGCCTGCTTCGGATTCTGTGTCTCCCTCTCTCTCTGCCCCTCCGCTGCTAACGGTCTGTCTCTCTCTCTGTCTCTCAAAAATAAATAAACACTAAAAAAAAATTTTAATTTCACACCTATTACCTACTCCCTCTTTTAACTTGCTGTATTTAGTCAGTAAAGTGTAGAATTTCAGTCCCATATCATTATAATTAAATATTGCTTTTATAATAAATACTTCTCCATTAAGAACAATTTCTGACATTTTTATTTAGTTTGGAAGCCAGATTAAACAATTTATTCGAACTGGAATTCATGTTTATGTGATGTATATGCTTATTACCTGCACTCCTAATTTCTATCAAGATTTTATACAATCTCAAGGTTTCTTTTCCTATCTTCTCAGAGATGGTTGCAGTACATTTTAAATAACCTTTTTAAAGAAAGATACATGGGCAGGGATGCCTGGGTGGCTCAGTCAGTTGAACATCTGCCTTCAGCTCAGGTCACAATCTGGATGAGTTCGAGCCCCGCATCGGGCTCTGTGCTGACAGCTCAGAGCCTGGACCCTGCTTCGGATTCTGTGTCTCCCTCTCTGTGTCTGTCTCTCGAAAATAGATATTAAAAAGATTTTTTAATAAAAAAAAAAGATGCGTGGGCAGATATTACTGACCGTTTCTCTTGCAGAGAATGTCTTCATGTTGCCTTCATATTAAAAAAGAAGAAAATTCTGAAATCACAAGAAGAAAGGAAAAAGTATAAGATAAGGTCCAAGAGAAAATGCAGGAGAAGGGAAGGGTCCTGATCATGTAAGGTCCTCATAAGCCTTTGAAAAGATTTGGGCTTTTTCTGTAAATACCCAGAGGGGTCATCGAAGGGTTTTGAGCTGAAAAACGGAATGCGAACCTTTCAGTTTGGGTTTTGTTTTTTAATTTTTTAAAGATTTTATTTTTTTAAGTTTTATTTATTTATTTTGAGAGAGAGAGAGAGCACGAGCAAGGGAGGGGCAGAGAGAGAGGGAGGGAGATTCCCAAGCAGGCTCTGCACTGGCAGCACAGAGCCTAACCTTGGACTTGAACCCATATACTGTGTGAGATTACAATCTGAGCTGAAACCAGGAGTTGGCTGCTTAATGGACTGAGCCATCCAAGTGCCCCAACTTTTATTTATTTTATTATTTATTTATTTATTTTTAAAATTTTTTTGTTTACTTTATTTTATTTTATTTTATTTTTGAGAGAGACAGAACGCAAGCAGGGGAGGCACAGAGAGAACTCGTGAAACTCGTGAACGGGAAAAACACGACCTCAGCTGAAGTTGGTGGCTGAACCCACTGAGCCACCCAGGTGCCCCCCCAACCCCAGCTTCAGTTTTTAAAGGATCATTCTGGCCAGTGGGATTAAAATGGGCGGGAGGCACCATAATAATCCTGTTATAATCGGGGCAAGAGACAAAGACGCTGGCCCCAGGGTGGCCACAGTAGAGTTTCTGGATCTGCTTCGAGGGTAGAGGCAACTGCATTTCCTAAGGGATCTCATGGCACATGTGAGAGAGAAGACTGTAGCTCTGAGATCTGGGACCTGAACAACCCAAAGAATGGACCTCTCGTCAACAGCAGTGAGGAAGGCTGTATGGAGAGTAGGTTTTCTGAAAGGGAGACATGTGGAGCTCGGTTTTAGACATGAGGAGCCCAGCACGTCCATTAGATATTTACGTGGAGACGCTGAATGGGCCGTTGGATACAGAAGCCTGGAGTTTGGGAGAAACACTTGGCTAAGACATACCAGTTTGGGAGTCATCAACATCTAGATGGGATCTAAAGCCATGAGCCTTGGTTGACTCCAACAGTTTTTTATAGATCCCTACATGGGATTCTTATTTTCTTTGCATACATATTTGAATGGGAATATGGGGTTTGTTTTTTTTCCAAGACTCTGGGTCTATAAGGGAGGAGAATTTTTCATGGGTCTTGGTCCCACTCACTGCCTACTGTAGTCTGTTGAACTTCTCACATCCTCAGCTGGAGAGCGGGCTTACACATCTATCTCCTGCTCCAACCTACCCAGAAGTGCAAGGTAGGTAGCACAGTCCGGTGACTGAAGTGGAGTTATCTCCCACCCCTCCTGCCTGACACTCTGAGACTTCAAGGTAACAAGTGCTTAGACCCCCCCCCCAATTCAGCATGCACCTTCCAGGGCCCCTCCTCGTTGCACTCGGAATCTCGTCACCCACCACAGGCAGACCCTCCCACCTGCTTTCTTCTTTCCTTTTTCCCTTCCTGATACTTTCCTTTTTTTCTGGAAGTTACATCCTTAAGAACTGCAAAAGGCTGAACCTGTAGAGTCAACAGATGCCTCCCCAGGCTCGGAGTATGTAGTGAGATATGAAATATCTCCCCGCCTCTGTTTCAGTGGGAATATTACTCATGACGAGGTAAGGTCTGAGCTAGCCAGGAGGGAAAACCCGGTTGGTTTTTCTCCCGCAGGCCCCATCCACCTTGCTCCACGTTCGGGCTTTAGGTTGTACACGGGGCTTAGTTTTAATCTCACTCTGCCTTCAGAAATAGTTTAGTGGCGAGCTGAAAGAGATCCATGGAGATCTGCTAGTCGGCCGCCATTTTAAGCCATTTCCACTGCAAAAGAAAGTCATGGGGCATATAGTTCCCGTCAACGTTGTCAATTTCTCAGCTCTCATCACCAAAGCCAGCTTGCTCAAGTCAACAGAGACATTCCAAAGGGTTGATAGCAAGTCTCCTCTCCCAGATCCCTGAACATTTTATAACAGATCTCATTTATCTCTCCAGTCATAAATAACAGAAGCAGTTCCCTCTTGGGATTTCGCTCACCCGTGGGGGGCAGGGGGAGGGGGATCTGTATACATTTTCCCAACAAGGTATAAATTCCACAGCCAGAAAGAAAAACATTTCTTCCAGTCTGTCAATACATGCATAAATATCCAATGTAGGCTACCTAAAATTAGAATATGCAAATAGTTAAGCAGATTTGGCCTAGGCCCCATTATTCCTCTTTCCTCAACCAACCCCTCCATCTCAGTAATTAACATTTCCTGGGCACGTTACCCATATTTGAAATGTTCACAGCACCCCACCCCCCTCCCCCCCACTCTTTTTAACCTCAAAGGCGGGAGAAAGCAAGATACCCCTCTGTCACCTCTCTCTTTCTGGGCTGTGGCGACTGAAAGGAAAAAAGTAAAATGTCACATTCACACGTTATGGTTTAATATGTTACTCATAGAGTATAATTTTCTCTGCAGGATGCAAACTAGGCCCAATAAATAACCGAGTAATGGATAAGGAACCCATGATTAGAGTTCACCCTCCATCAGAGGCTTGCCAGAGGTGTTGAGGAATTGTGTTGCAAAGAGGCAGCTGGGAGCCAAGATTACCATTCTCAAGGATTTATAGTTGAAATACATAGTAACAAAGCAAAATGAAAACAAGGTCAAGGCAGCAGCAAAGGTCGGGGGTAAAACACAGAGCACAGATGTAAATTTGTCTTCCTCTGAGTTACTGGAGTTTTGCTTCATTTGAAAGCCCTCTTTTGTTTTTCTGACAATGCTTTTTCTCCTGCACGGACTTCAGAATACCTCCCAGAAGCCTGTAACGATGCCCTGCACACAGCAGTCCTTCTATAACGCTTATTGAATTGAACAGAATGGATGCGTAATGTTCTAGATTAGCACATATGTGGGCACACGTGTGGTCTGATTCTTTTCCACAATGGCTAAGACCCAAGAACAAGAGGGGTGCCTGGGTGGCTCAGTCAGTTAAGGGTCCAACTCTTGGTTTCGGCTCAACTCATGATCTTGTGGTTCATGAGTTGGAGCCCCGGGTCGGGCTCTGTACAGACCGTTCGGAGCCTGCTTGGGATTCTCTCTCCTTGCCCCTCCCCTGCCTCTGCTCTCATTCTCTCTCTCTCTCTCTCTCTCTCTGTCTCTCTCTCTCTCTGTCTCTGTCTCTGTCTCTCTGTCTCTGTCAAAATAAATAAGTAAACTTAAAAAAAAACAGCTAGTTTCTAAAGACTTTTTCACAAGAACTTGCAACAAAAGGGCTGTACTTTCTAGTGGAACTGGCCCATCATGATGGTGCCCTACAACCTCCCATTCTGCCCATGATCCCCTGCGGGAAAGAGAACACTCTTCCGACCTAGTGTTGAGACTCCTAGTTTCCAGTCTTGGCGAGACGTGAAAATTGGCTCTTTGGCTACAGCCTTTGGAAGAAGGCTTTGCCTTTGTGGATTGTCCTCACACAACTGATTTTTGGCCACTGGTTTCTGCGGACAATCTCTTTTCACACCTAGATGTTTGCTCCAGCTTTCGCTTGGGATCATGTGTCAGGGGAGAAGTCACTGCTGGGGAGCTGGGACAGTCAGGCACTGGGAACTCAGGTTTCCTCTCCAGCCAGGCAAGTCTCTTAGGCTGGGAATTGCAGAGGGGGACATCGTGTCCCACCTGAGCTCTGCCAGGACCATTAGGGATTGAGACTCATAGGTGCAGAGACGGCAGTGAGAGCAACCACGTTGGTCAGTCAGCAAAAACAAGCGACACATGTCCCCTGACCCAGTGGAGAGTCAGTGAACAGAGCCAGGGAAGCCAGCCTGTTCCTGCCGAGGTCCACGCTCTCTCCAGTGACTTCTCTGGGGAGGGGAGAATGGCTGAAGATTGGGTTAATCACCAATAGCCAATGATTTAGGCAACCACGCCTATGTAACTAAACCTCCGCAAAAATCCCTAAGCAATGTGATTCAGAGCAATTCTGAGTCGGTGAACACAGAGAGGTGCTGGGAGGGTGGTGCACCCGGAGGGGGCATGGAAGCTCTGTGCCCCTTCCGCCATGGCTGTTCTTGAGTTGCATCCTTTTTAATCAACCAGTAGCAGTAAGTAAAGCATTTTCCTGAGCTCTGTGAGCCAGTCTCCAGATTATGAAACCTGAGGAAGGGGTTGTGGGAACCCCAGATTTATAGTCCATTGGCTCAAAGTACAGGTGATGACCTGGGACTTGCAACTGGCTTCAGAAGTGAGGGCAGTCTTGTGGGGCGGAGCCTTTACACCTATGCAGTTTGGCACTAACTAGGGTAGCTAGTGTCCAGATGGAACTGGATTGCCAGACACCCAATTGGTGTTCAAAGAGCTGAGGAACTGATTGCCGGTGTGGAGAAATCCCACACGCATTCGGTGTCAGAAGTGTTGTGGGTTAATGGCCCTCTCCATTAAAATCCCCTTCAGTCCCCTGTTCCAGCTGGAAAGTCTCAGTTATGGTGAAAACCTTCCTCACCCTATCGGGACTTGATCTCAGCCTAGAAACCCATATCCTTTCCTGTGTTCCCGACTCTGATTTGGGAAATCACCCGGCTCACTTGAGAGCTCGACTTCGATTTCTGACTGCCCTACCCTCCATTTCCATCTTGCTATTTCTCATGATTTCTGATTAGCCCCAATGTCATAGAACAATCAGAAGTAAGTGATACTTTTGACACGACATCAGGTGACGCGCCAGGGATGACAAGGTTTTCATAAGTCACGTGCCTGTTATGGAATGTTCATTCTCTCTGAAAAGACCTCATCCCCCAACCCCCACCTCACCTCTTTCTTCTAGTCCAGTTGCCTGTGTTCATCCTCTGGCCCAATCCCTCCCAATACCAATCACCCTCCAGAGAGAGACCATTGCGGGGCACCTGGGTGGCTTCATCAGTTAGGCGTCCGACTTCAGCTCGGGTCATGATCTCATGGTTCGTGGGTTCAAGCCCTGTGTGGGGTTCTGTGCTGACAGCTCAGAGCCTGGAGCCTGCTTCAGATTCTCTGTCTCTCTCCCTTTTTGCCCCTCCCCTGCTCATGCTCTGTCTCTCTCTCAAAAATAAATAAACTTTAAAAAATCTTTTTAATTAAAAAAATGTAGCAGGAGTGACTCTCCGTGTTCCAACGCTGACATGCAGGAGATCCTCCTTTCTGTATTTTGCTGAAGTTCAGTAAAATCCAACTTTGAGCCCTCTTACCACTAGAGGTGGAAAATTCAGTCATTTCAGAATTCCTCTTCCAAGAATTGCGACAGAATGAGGAAGGTTTGTGCAATATTGCATTGATCAAAAGGGCTTCGAGTCCCCAGTTCATCACAATCCTACTGTCTGAGTCTGTGTCTCAGACTCGCTGTCTGAGTCTACACGGATTTGTTGAAATTTGGAAGCTTTCAGCTTCCATGCCACCTCTGGATGAAGTTTAGGGATCAGTGCTTGGGCTGGAAGCCTCAGAACCTAGGGTCCAGCCTCTCCAAGTGTCCTAAAAAGCGCCCCCCCCCCTTACTCCCTGCTGTGTCTTGACACTTTAGGAAGAGGCCTGTGACTTTGTGGCCTTGCCGTGTCTTGACTTCTGCCCTCCCCTTTTGTTGCAACAACAAATTGATAATCTCACTCCCTCTCTCCTGGTATTCTTCAAAGAGGATTCCTTAAGTGGAATTTCATCAATAAACTCAGGATTTTGCAAAACAGTAGCTGGAAAGGAAAGCGGTTTACAGGCAACTTCTGCTACAGTTGAAATCCTTTTCCAAAGCAAAGAAGCAGAGAAAAGTTGTTTCCTTTGGTGGAATGGATGTACGGGAGGGAAAAACAGGAGGGAAACAAAAACCACCTGTATTTCTTAAAAAGCGTGCTGTTATGACAGTATCTTTTCATGGAAACTCTTGGCAACCTTGTGGCTCAATGACTGTAGCCTCCAATTTTCAGATGAAAACTCAAAAACTAAGAAGCCTTAAATAACTTGTCCCCGTGTAACCAACTGGTTGGTGGCCAAGAAAAGATTCAAATTCAAAATCTGACCCACCTCAAGCCTACGCGCTCTCTCTCTTTTCCGTACTAGTAGCTTTGGAGAAACGCAGAGAAAGCGGAGGCCAGCCTGAGGTACGATGTCATCACAAACTAATGGCATGAGACGGGAATGGAGAGTCTAAATTGGAATTTCCCTGGTGTGGAGAAAAGGACAGTAGAAGGAGGTTTATTTGAGGAACAGAAACAAAAAAATCTGAATTCTCAAACGGGGGAATTTAGGAAACAAGGTGCCCTTAGACTTCATGCTCGGGGTCTAGGACTGCCCATCAAGGAGCCATTCAACTTGTTCCAAGAGGTAAGACATATTTCACAGCAGGACTTTTGGGCTGGGATGTCTTTTTTTTTTTTTTTTAATGGATTCCAAATGAGAATCCTGTCTTCTTCGTGGGACAATCTCTTGTTTGAATGCCAAAGCTTTGCTGTTTGATGGAGGAAATGTTGTCAAAGTATGGTTCCCATTCCATACTCATCAGAAAACACATGGGAGAAATATATAGACTTCCTGAATGCACACACACACACACACACACACACACGAAGAACTTTCTTAAATAATTTGATGATGACATTTGGAATTGATCTCATACATATTAAACCCTCTGAAAAGTCCACGTCCATGAAGAGAGGGTTTAAATAATTAGGCTCCATTGCCTACAAAGGTCAAATACACCCTCTTGTGGTAAAATGGCATATTTTATTTCCACATGATTTCTATATGGAACTCACCAGATGATAGTCTGAAGAATAATGAGTATTTGAGAAGAAACCACGAGAGTTACAGTGCATTTTTTAAATTATCGTGATATTCCTCTTACGGTCCCTCATAATCTCCAATTTTCAGAGGGAAAACGGGGACTCTGAGCACGCACACAACTTGACCAAGGTAACCCAACTAAGGAACAGAAAAGCAAAGTGAAGCAAAGACTTTGAATATCCTGCCTCTCTATTACAGCAGCTACGTCCCTAAGAAAAATGATCCTTAATAATTATGGCCATTAAGGCTGGGGAATGGATGACGTTGCCTAAAGGTTAATGCGGTCATGTGATGAGTGAGCTGTCGTAACCCAGAAAGCGGCCAATGACCCAGCATGGAAGGACCCCCTTTTCATTACTTGGCCTTCCAGCTCATATTTGCCGTGTGTCTGTCAATCACTTATGGTGCCAACCTATCAACATGTTGTTGTTGTGTGTTTTTAGTGTTTATTTTCGAGAGAGAGAGAGAGAGACTGTGTGAGTGGGGGAGAGACAGAGAGAGAAGGGGACAGAGGATACGAAGCAGGCTCCAGGCCCCGCACTGACAGCAGAGAGCCTGCTGTAGGGATCAAACTCACGAACCTCGAGATCATGACCTGAGCTGAAGTCGCATCCTTTAACCGACTGAGCCACCCGGGTGCCCCTCAACATGTTTTGGGTGCCTGTCGTCTGCTAGCTGTCCTTGGAGCTGGCGATACAGTTGTGACCGAGGCGCCCAAGATCCCTGGCCTCACAAAGCTTACATCCCGCATGGTGTGTGGGTTTTCTGTCACTGTGCAACAAATTACCACAAACCTAGAGGTGTAAACACTCATTTGGAGAATACATGTCTTGAGACCAGAAGTCTGGATAGAATCAGCTGGAGTCCCTGATAAGGACAAAATCAAGGGGTCAGCGATCTGTGCTCTTATCTGGAGAAAGAATTTACTTCCAAATTCCTTCAGGCCATTGGCAGAATTTGGCCCCACAGACTTGTAGGACTGACGTCCCGAGTCCCCTGTTGGTTGTCTGACTTCTATCAGTTCCTGACGGGTTCTCCCGTTTCTTCACAAAAGGTCCCCTCCGTCTTCAAGGCAGCAATGGCACACCCAGTCCTGCTCGTGCCTTGACTTCCTCTGACTCTCCTTCTGTCACCAGCCAGAGAACACTCTTGGCTTTTAAAGGGCACATGTGATTAGAGTAGGCCAACTTGGATAATCTCCCTTCTGCTCTATGACAGGATGCAGTCACAGAAATGTATCTCTTCATATTCCCAGCCCGCCCCACTATCAGAAGAGGAGCTCATCACACAAAGGTGAGTCACTGAGAGTCATTCTTAGAAATATGGCCTCCCCAATGGGTAAGACAGCAAGGAAGACCAGAGACTGATTCTTGGCTATGAAGTCTACAGAAGGAGATAAACGGAATTAAATGCAACAGGGAGACCTGAATATTGAGAACCAGTTGTCGCGAAGCAAGCTACAAAGAAGAATGTTCTAGCCCATGAGGAGTTTTCAGAAAGGCCCCGAGGCAGGATAAAATAGTGTATTCTAAGAGTGGAAAGAATGGGGCGCCCGGGTGGCTCAGTCGGTTAAGCGTCCAACCTGAGCTCAGGTCACGACGTCACGGTTCATGGGTTCATGGGTGCATGGGTTCGAGCCCCACGTTGGGCTCTGTGTTGACAGCTCGGAGCCTGGAGCCTGCTTCGGATTCTGTGTCTCTGTCTCTCTCTGCCCCTCCCCAATCTCTCTCTCTCTCTCTCTCTCAAAAATAAATAAACATTAAAAAAAATTTTTTTTAAGAGTGGAAAGAAGCCAGCAAGGGTACAAGATAAAGAAGCGAAGCAAATTAAGGAATCCAAGCAAATTACGTCATTCCAATCAGACTCAATATTATATATGCACGTAAACATTAACCAATACATACACATAAAGGAGGGCGTTTCTATCTTTTCTGCAGCCTGGAAGCATTCCAATAAATATAGGCATCATGTGTCCTGTTCTATCGATCTCAGCTGTAAGACCACCTGAGCTTGGTTTCTTTTCTTCGATAATGGCACCGTAGTTATCTTTTCTGTCTCTCCTGTGTTTGTTCGAGTTTTTATAGCTTGTCTTGGGTCCATTTCAGAAGTGTATATTTCAATAAGAGATGTTCCGCGTTCTCTAGATTTTAAAATGCATCGCCATATCGTTGTACATAATAATCTCTAGTATTTTCTTTAATCTCTTCCATATTGGTATCTCTGTTCCTGTTGCTGTCGTGGCAGGATGTTGCTTTCTTTCTTTTCATGTAACCAGAATCAGCAGGGAAATATCTATCCCATGAGTCGTTTCAGACCAACTTTTCCTTTCGTTTCATCTCGTCCTTTGTTTTCTAGTCAATCGGTATAAGCTTTTATCGTTACCAATACCCACCTCTTGCTTTCATTTGGTTTATTCTGTTTTTCTTTTCGTGACCTCGGAGTTTATATTAGTTTCATTGGATGATGATCAAAGAATGTGGCCTACTTTCTCTACTCTTGGTGACTTACTAAAGTTTTCTTCTGGTCAAGTACCTCATTGAGCTTTCATACGTTTTCCACAGATGTGAAAAGAAGAATCACGTTTTCTCCTCAAAAAATGTCCCATCCTCCCCGTATCAGTGTAGGTGTGCGTGTGTGTGTACCAAAGAATGTATACGTTTTGATCACGCATTACTTGATAGCTTGTGTTGTTCAAACACGATGTACATCTGCTTCTATCTCATTGTTCGATTTGCCGATTTTTAAAATGTCCCATTATAACTGCATTTTTTTTTATAAATCTCCTTTTGTACTTTTAGTTCTTCAGGCATTATACTGTTTGATAAACGGTGCTAACACAGTCAGTTCTCCGTCTAGACAAAAACAAAGCCAGACTCATTCCATGAGCAGTCATTTACTGCACATGAATTAAAGACTTAGGTGCAAAAATAAAAATCCTTGGTGGGAAAGCCAGGAGAATATAGCTCTAGAGAGCTTTCCAAGGATAGCTACAGAAATCCAGAATCCATAAAGATGCTTTGGCTACATAACATTTTTAATGTTTTGTTTGACAATAGAAAAAGAAAGAAAGAAAAGAGAAAAACCCCTATCCATAAAGACCACAGACAAATGAGGACAGGTGTAATGGCAGATGTCCTGGGAAAATCCCTTTGGCGAGGTAGGTCCGTCCATGGGCAGGCCAGCCTCTGAATGCCTGTCAGGATCAAAGAATCACATGCCATTTGCAATCAGGAAACCCCCTAAAGGTGACCCATTCTCAAGCACAGACCACCTCAGGAGCTGGGTGGCTCGGTCATTTAAACGTCCAACTCTGGATTCTGGCTCAGATCATGGTCTCACAGTTCATGGGTTCAAGCCCCGCGTAGGGTCCTGCACTCTCTCCCTCCTCTCTGCCCCTCCCTGCTCATGCGCTCTCTCTCTCTCTCTCTCTCTCTCTCAAAATAAATTTTTAAGAACGTAAAAAAAAACAAAACGAACAGACAACCTCATCCACACCAAGTTCTTGCTTATAATCTTTGTACCAGCTGGAAATTGCTGGCAGAAGCAATGAGGGAAAAAACCCGTTGCTTGAGATAGGCTGATTCAGAAACATGTCTGAGACCCTCTCCTCTGCGGGCATGGTGAGAGGTCGGAACCCTTTACACCTGTCGAGTTAGGGATCATCCCCTTTCTGCCCCACTGGGACTAGGAAGAAGCAATATGGCATTGAAACTTACTGTTTTTGCACTCACGTTCGTGAGTCTAATTTCTCTGAGTCTTTTTTGCTCACAGGAAAAAAGATCTGCTCGCAGACATGAGAACGAGACCACGCATCTCTCACCCAACGAACAGAACCAGTAAAACGCGTTGACAACTCAAACGACAGGCAAAGGGTTAATATCCCCAAGATGGAAAGAGCACCTATAAATCAAAAGAGGAGAAAACAGGGGCGCCTGGGTGGCTCGGTCGGTTGGGTGTCCGACTTCAGCCCAGGTCACGATCTCACGGTCCGTGAGTTCGAGCCCCACGTCGGGCTCTGTGCTGACAGCTCAGAGCCCGGAGCCTGCTTCCGATTCTGTGTCTCCCTCTCTCTCTGCCCCTCCCCTGCTCGTGCTCTGTCTCTCTCTGTCGCAAAAATAAATAAAAACATTTTAAAAAATTAAAAAAAAAAAGAGAAAACAAACAAGTTGGTAGAAAAAAATGTGGAAGGTCTACTAACAGGCAGTTACCCAAGAGGAAGTGCAAATGGCCCATGAGTTTATTCAGAGATTCTGAACCTCACTCACAGTCAAGGAAATACACATAAAGCAACGATCAAAGAGCGTTTTCCCTCCCTCAAAATTGGCAACAATTAAAAAAGCCAGAGTGTCCAGTCCTGGAGAAAACTCTGAACAGAGGAGTACTCTCCTGCGCTGCCAAGCGAGTGTAAGTTTCTACAATACTTTTGCCAGATATCCTGGCAATACCCACTGAACGTCAGAACACGGAGCCGTTTGTGCCTACAATCCAGCCTCGGGGAACGTCACCTGTAAAAATAAAAGCCCCTGCGAGATGAGAGGTCCAGTGTCACTGATTGCAGCAGCGTCCTCTACAAACATTCTGGAAACAGTCTACGTGTCAGCAGTGAGGGGAATGCTTCCATCATGCATGATTCAGTTGTTCTGGGGACCAGTGCGTAAGCATTAGAAAGGGGGAGGCACGTCTGTACCTATCGGCCCATGTGGCTTTCCAAGGAGAGTTGTCTGAGAATATTAATGAAAGAGAAAAGAAACTACCAAATCAAATACAAAGGAGAAGGAACAAAGAAATAGACGCCATTAAGGACCAGAACGGAGAAAGAACAATTTATAGGAAAAATAATAAATGTATGTGACTAAATTATGAGGATGTATGTGTACTTGCACCACGGTCGTCTCCGTGGTGGAGAACCTGAACAGCGAGATGTGTCCGCAAGTGTCTTAAAAAGTTATCCTTGGGGCGCCTGGGTGGCGCAGTCGGTTAAGCGTCCGACTTCAGCCAGGTCACGATCTCGCGGTCCGTGAGTTCGAGCCCCGCGTCAGGCTCTGGGCTGATGGCTCGGAGCCTGGAGCCTGTTTCTGATTCTGTGTCTCCCTCTCTCTCTGCCCCTCCCCCGTTCATGCTCTGTCTCTCTCTGTCCCAAAAATAAAAAAAATTAAAAAAATAAAAAAAAGTTATCCAACCCGACCCCCAAAGCGTGCCGAATCAGACAGAATAATGGCAGAATTTTAACGGACTCAGAAAAAGAGCTCTGTAAATTGCTACGTAAATTGATGTGGAGCGGAAGGAAGAAATCCCATCTGGGGAAGCCAGCACGACTGGGATACACAAGTCTAGCAGAAAAAGCACAAAATGGGAAAACTAGGTAATCTGCCTGGATACCAGTAAGGCAAGACCATCATAAAAGCCTTAGAGCTACCAAATTTGGTTACGTAACATAAAATCAAAGTACGCGTCAACATACCGTAACTTTGTGTGTGAAGGTAATTCCGTGCATACTTCAGTTCTTAAATAACTTCACGTTAATGCACTATCCGTTAAAATCCAGGAGGTTTAGCGTTTGTTTTCTCTTGGTGTGGGTTTGTGTCGGGGGGAGAGGGAGCGAGAGAGGAATCTTTACCAAAATTCTGACACTCATGCCAAGAGCAAACATGTAGGAAATATATATAAGAGAACATTTTTAAATGATTACTACTGCAGGAGATTTATTTCACCCAAAAGCAAACTATATTTAAAATAATTAAGACCAAGGTGCAAGAATAGACAGGCAGATAAAGAAGGAGATTGAAAATACACAATGCATGGGGCGCCTGGGGGGGCTCAGTCTGCTAAGCCTCCGATTTCAGCTCAGGTCACGATCTCACGGTTCGTGAGTTCGAGCCCCGCGACGGGCTCTGTGCTGACAGCTCGGAGCCTGGAGCCTGCTTCCGGTTCTGTGTTCTGTGTCTCCCTCTTCCCTCCGCCCCTCCCTTATGCGTGCTCTGTCTCTCTCAAAAATAAATAAACCTAAAAAAAAAAAAAAGAAAAGAAAAGAAAAAAGAAAACCCACAATGCACAGGAGAAACAAACAAAGTGACACATGTAAATTTTCCGTTCAGAAAAGAAAGCCTAAATTTTTCAGAAACGGTATGTAAAAATTTGGTGAACGATTTGGACAAAGACTCTGTTCAACCCAGACCTCAAACTTAATTTATTGGTGATCAAAGAAATGCCACGTCAGGCATTATACACTCTTTGCCTATCCTATCAGGGAGGGTACAAATACTGTGGTCCCTCTGTTGGTGGGATTTTCTGTTTTGATCCTTGACCACACGTCTCATGGCTTAAAAACTGACATAGTAACTCTCTTCCGACAAAGTCTATGAAGGACTAGGTAAGTGGGTACAGCCAGTGACAACACTCATTAAAAAACTAAAGGAAACAAGTTTTCCTGTTAAAATACAAATTTATAAAATGCACCCAAGAGTGAGGAAGCAAGACACTGGGGAGGTAATCACAGAGCCACTATGGAAAAAGGAAGGCATCAGTTTCAGGGGATTTTACAGCTCGGTTCAGTATAACCTGAAGGAACAGCTAATGCCTATGAATATTTGAACAATCCCAGACGACAAGAAGGAGAGAGAGAGAGCCCCTCCAGTGAATTGTAGGGAGATGGCCAATTCCTTAAGGGCGATCAGCAAGGACTTCCCTCTCCTACGCTGAGTGGGAGGCTCCCTGGGCCCTGCAGGGTTCCCCCACCCCTCCCAGAGTCCTTCCTTGGGAAAACAAAAAACCCCTGCAAGAACCCTCAGCTGCCTGGGGGTTTAGTCAAGGCTTCAAAGCACCTTCCAGCTCTCAGAGCAAAGGAAAGGCCTCAGACCAAGAAGGCATGCAGATTAGCTGGCCTATCCTGCTCAATTACATATGCGTAAATTTCAAAAGACTTTTCCAACACATATTTTCAGAAGCACTCTGCGGTTGCTGGGGACCTCATCTCTCCGAATTGCGCTCTCTTCAGATCCGTGCTCCGGATGATTTGCAGCTCGGACCAATAAACACGCTCTTTGGGAACCTAAAAGAAACTACTTTCACGCCAAAGAAAACGTCTGCGTGACTTTATAGATCAGTCGAGGGGCCCGCCGCCGTCCTGACAATACCAAGGCCCTTATGCGGAGTATGACAGGTGCGAGTTAACGCCACGTATGTGACGCCCTGCTTCGGACATCCCGGGTCAGGGATGTAGTTTTCTTCCCGCCCTCCTAGATGTTTCGCGCGTTTTGTTGCTGTGGGTAATTAGCTCCTGTGTTTCCACGTTCACCTCCAACCAGCCGTTGGCTGGTGTACAGGAGGGAGACTGAACTCAACGTCTGTCTGTGGGCTGCCGTCCGGAGGAAAACGAACATCTTGGTGGTGTGATTAGCACGGGTGCCCGTGTCTTCCGCGTCCTGCCCTCGACAATGGTGTTTGTGGTTTATTTCACCAATAGGTTCTGGGTCTTGGTCAGGAAGTATCTCGTGGTTGTTAA
This sequence comes from Neofelis nebulosa, assembly GCF_028018385.1. Classification (NCBI taxonomy): domain Eukaryota; kingdom Metazoa; phylum Chordata; class Mammalia; order Carnivora; family Felidae; genus Neofelis; species Neofelis nebulosa. The sequence continues at coordinate 8,777,447 of NC_080797.1, forward strand.
TGCACCGTGACCTTTTTGTTGTCGTTGTTAGCAATCTTGCAAAAATATTTTAGTAAATGGGAAGCTTTTCTTGTGGTCTTTTCCTCCAAACTATTCATAAAGGTTATTATTATTATTATTATCATTATTATTATTCTATTTTAGAAAGAAAGAGAGAGAGAGAGCAAGGGAGAGGGGCAGAGGGAGAGAGAGAGAATCCCAAGCAGACTCCACGCACAGTGCAGAACCCGACTCGAGGCTTGATCCCTCGACCCTGGGATGGTGACCTGAGCCGGAATCGAGAGTCGGACCGACCCTCAACTGACTGAGACACCCAGGTGCCCCAATAGGGTGGTTATTGTTCATCTGTTGCTAAGGCTGAACCATCTTTGGGTTTCTGGAGGAAAAAAACATCCTATATCAGTATCCTTTTATCATACTGATTCTCCTAATGATATTTTTCTTAGGATTTTGCTTTCATGTTTGTTTATAAATGACATTTGCGCGTAACTTTCTTTTTTTATGTGCTACCTTTGTCCAGCTTTTTAGCTAAGCTCCGGTAACTTCATAGAATGAAATGGAAAGTTTCCCATCATTTTCTAGGCTTATAAGTGCATGTGGTCTAGAGACCGTTTCTAAAAGGGCTGTTAGACCCTTGCCTCTGTCTTAACCAAACATTCTAAATGAATACTGTTGATTATTTTTATAATCCGACGGGATGCATACTTGATTATCCAAACTATGCTGAAGAATGCCTAGACAAGATGAAATGTAATGACAAATTAAATGAAAACTGAGTTTGTGAAATCATCTGTGTGGAATACTCCCAGATAACTATAAACACTTCAGTGAAATGAGCTGGAAAGAAACACCCCAAAAGGTTAACAGAAGTTATTTCTGAATGACAGAATGGCCAGTGAGATTTATTTTCTCTTCCGACTTTTCCTGCATTACTCTACTCTTTCCACCACCAGCCTGGAACCTGTTTGCAATTAGAAATCAATTAATTAATGATTTGTTAAAGATGCTGATGTCCTGGAAGTGAGAGCTGAAGCTCACGAACATCAGTGATACTTACAAATACTTTTGTGGGGGCGCCTGGGTGGCTCAGTTGATTAAGCATCCGACTCTTGGTTTCAGCTCAGGTCACGATCTCCCGGTCCATGGGTTCGAGCCCCGCGTCGGGCTCTGTGCTGATGGCTCAGAGCCTGGAGCCTGCTTCAGATTCTGTGCCTCCCTCTCTCTCTGCCCCTCCCCTGCTCACGCTCTGTCTCTCTCTCCCCAAAATAAATAATAAACATTAAAAAAATGTTATAAAAAAACTCTTGTGCAGAGCAGCACATTAACGAGGACACCGATTTGTGTTCATTGTCTCAGAAACCACCCTCTAAGGTGGGGTAACAAAGGTTTGCCCGGAGAGGTTCAACCACGCCTTTCGTCTGGAGCATCAATGGTATCTGACAGGAAATTGACAGGGGAGGGTGCAAGGACTGAACGTACCCCAAAAACCACAGGCAGTTGGGGGAGGAGAAGCATCTCCCTGGGCACAGTGAGGGCAGTGACCACCCTCACCCATTCCAGGACCACTGACTCATTTTGCAGACGTTGCAAAGAAAAAGCCAGCAATTTAGCGGCCAAGCCCTACGGTACCACGATGCCGATCGTGTGGTGGCAGTCACTCCATGCAGAAGCAAAATGCACTTTTTTCAAAGCGACCTTGACAGCAGATTTCCTCACTTCGTGGTTTGATCTGGCCCAGGCATCCTCAGGCCTCTCGGCTTTAGTTACAGGGTAGCCAATGGGTCCCCCCGGCGTCGCTCTCCACACCACAACGTGGGGAGCTTCCCAGCCCCAACCGAGGACCTCGTCAGTCTCGACCTCGTCCTCTTTTCCATCCCAGGTGTCGCTGCAGCCTCGAGGCGGTGGCCCCGGGGCTCCCGAGATAACGCGGAAGAGAGAAACGGCCCATCCATCTCTTACAGGTCGTTTCTCTGGGATATCCAGACATCATTAACCCGGCGAAAAATTCAGGAAAACCAGCTGCATGCCTTCACGTTCCCACACAAGTCAACTCACCCTCCTGAGAGCCAGAGCGGGTGGCGTTCGTCCATGCCTGGCACCCTCCAGCTCGGCCCGCCTCTGCCCGCAGGTGCCTGGAAAGGCTGGACCCGGTGCGGTGCCCTGGTGCTGAGCTCCCCGCAAGCCTGCGTGTGCAGGGAAACCCGCGGGTCTTCCCCTGGTAACCTTGGCTTTGCCATTCAAGTCTCCTCCATCAGGGAGGACAGATCCCTCCCCTCCCACACACACAACCCCCCATCTTCTTTACCTCATTTTCCCTCTTTCCTTTCTCCCTCCCTTTTTCTCTTTTCTTTTCTCTTCCTTCCTTCCCCCTCCCTCCCCTTTTCTTTTCTCTTCTCTTTTCTTTCCCTTCCTTCTTCCTTCCCTTTCATTTTCTTTTCCTTTCTTTTCCTTCCTTCTTCCCTCCCTCCCCCCTCCCCTTTTCTTTTTTCTTTTTTCCCTTCCTTCTTCCTTCCCTTTCCTCCCCTCCCCTTTCCTTTTCTTTTCTCTTTTCTTTTCCTTCCTTCTTCCTCCCCTCCCTTTCTTTTCTCTTTTCCTTCCTTCTTCCTCCCCTCCCCTTTTCTTTTCTTTTCTTTTCTTTTCCTTCCTTCTTCCCTCCCTCCCCTTTTCTTTCCGTTTCTCTTTTTTTTCCTTTCCTTCTTCCTTCCCTTTCCTCCCCTCCCCTTTCCTTTTCTTTTCCTTCTTAGCAGAAAGAGGCACCTAACAAATTCCTAGACTGTACATTGAATTCTAGCCCAGCTGTTTGATCCTTTGGCTCCCATCTCTCCAGCAGTTTCTACTAGTAGGCAGTTCTCAGTGTGCCCTCCATGTAGCTGGACAGCTCCTGAAAGACGATTACAACAATTGACAACATTTAGTGCTTTCTCTGGCACTAGTCCTTACTGTGCTAAGCACTTAATATTTATTACACTTATTATAATATGTAGATGATTTATATTTACATAATATGCATGCTTTGATATATGCATGCGTTATACTTAATATTTATATCATTTCTTACAATCGTTCATAGGTAGAGTCTATTATTTTTCCCATTATACAGATGCATACACTGAGATTTTTAAAAAAAATTTTTTTAATGTTTATTTTGGAGAGAGAGAGAGCGTGCACGCACACATGAGCAGGGGAGGGGCAGGGAGAGAGGGAGACACAGAATCCGAAACAGGTTCCAGGCTCTGAGCTGTCAGCACAGAGCCCGACACGGGGCTCAAACCCGCGGACCATGAGATGACGACCTGAGCCAAAGTCAGACGCTTAACGACTGAGCCACCCAGGTGCCCCTAGATGCAAAAACTGAGATTTAAAGAAGCTAATTTGCCTGCCGGTGGCTAGCTAGTGGGTGGCAAGCAGTGGGCCAACTACAGAGCTTAAGCCCTCCCTACAACTGGATGCTGAGCGGGGCCAACACATGGTCTTACTCATCTTGAGACCCAGCAGCCTGTCGAGGTCATAGAAGATATTCAAGATATATTCACTGAACACACGCCCGACACATTTAACTGCAAAGCGAGGCAAAGCCCCCCTGGATGAGGGAGCAGAACCCCAGGGCCTTTCTTGCCTCCTGTAGGTCTGGTTTGATTTGACTTTTTTTTTAAAAAAAGGAAAGAAACGTGACACGGATTTATCCTCAAGGATCCTAAAGCAATAATCGTTACCAATTTTCTTTTCCTTTCGCACGGCCACGACGCTGGTTCGGAGCAACGCCTCACAGGCAGGCTGTGTAAATAACGTCCTTACCGTAAATCAGAAGATTTCCGATGGGGGTTGGGAGGGGCGGGATCTGAAATCCGATCGATACCGCAACCCCCTGCCCTCACTTCATCTGAGAAGGCACCGAGGCCTAGAGCTGTAACCGGGCTGAGGTCCTGCCAGGGCCACCAGGAGGACCCAGGCCCCTGGCCTCCCTGCCCCCTCTCTTGGGACCTCCCCGAACTGCCTTCAGCCCCCTTCCTTCTTGGGCCGTTTTACAGCCTGCTAATAAGCAGAACTAGGCTCGTTCAAGAATCTAGGAAATTGCACATTTTTAAAGCATCAGATTGACTGGGAGCTGCGCGTTTCCTATAAATCTGTTTCCACTCAGTCTGGGGCGGGCCAGGCGGGCCGGTCGCATTTAGTGGCCACTCGCACCACCCTGTGGACACCGCGTGGTACTGCAAGCAAAGGAGGGAAGGCGGGGAGAACTGCAGCAAACATCTGGCTGCCATTTGCTTAAGGATATTTTCACAAATGAATTTTGACCCACGTTCTTTTCTGTGTCTGCGAGCTGAGCGTATCAGCTTGACTTGAGCAGTATTGCCACTGGGAGGTGAGGGAATTTCAGAGGAAACAGGGGAAATCCCGCTAAAGTTCATGACTGCTCACTTCCCCTAAAACTGTTGGGGGCGGGGGCGGTTCTTTAGAAAAAGCAGATGAGAACCGTCCTAAGAACTTGTTCCTTCTTCACTAATGCTATTTGGAATCTACTTTGGAATGACTTACACCTCCCCGGCCCCCACCTATCTCCAAGCTCCGCATTTAGAACGTCCCCCCGGATTCCCTGGCCTTCGTGCTGGTTTGACCATTTCCCCAGCCAGATTTTCATACTACAACCAGCATCCCTGATTCTCAGGTGGATTCACAGAGCAAAACGGTTTTTAAAAGCCCCTCACTGGGGCTCCTGGGTGGCGGCTCAGTCAGTTAAGCTTCAGACTCTTGATTTCAGCTCAGGTCATGTTCTCAGGGTTCAGTTTGTGAGATCCAGCCTCTCTCTCTTGCTGTCAGCGTGGAGCCCGCTTGGGATTCTGTCCCTCCTTTGCCCTCTGCCCCTCCCCTGCTCCTCTCTCTCTCTCTCTCTCTCTCTCTCTCTCTCAAAATAAATAAATAAACTTCAAAAAAACTTTTTTTAAAGCCCCTCACTGACTCCTAGAATCCCAGAAGTACACAGTGAGATGCACAGGTCTGCATAATGGTCTACAGCGGCTCTAGAATCTTCTAGATAACCGAGAAATTCAACTTGCAGAGGTTATGAAAATACACCATAAATGCCCTCAAACTGCTTTCAAAATGTGAACTAATAATTATGAACAGCAAGTCGGAGACGTAACATTTATGAATACATTTAGGAGCCTTCCCCGAATCCTACAAATTAGTCTGTATTTTACTGATGGACACAATTTTTCTCGTGCTGATAGGAAATGGCCGTTTGTTCCCATAAATGGCTACAATCGATCAGCGGCGAGGATGTTTTCTTCCAAAAGTATGGAAAGCGGCTGAAAAAAATAAGACCAACTGTTACTTCAAATAATGAGAAGTCCAGAGGCAGGACTTTTTAAAAACTGGCTCACCATGGTCATCAAAGACTCTGAGATAATAGAAAAAAAAGATATATATACATAGATATATATATAGATATATATAATAAAATTATATAAATATATAAAATAAAATTACATATTAAATATATAATAAAATTATATATTAAATATATATAATTAAATATATAATATATAAATTATAATAAAATTCTAATTTTGGTCTCTGCCTCCAGTTCCTGGCACAGAGCTCCTAAAACTCTTGTAATTTCCTGAGCGATAAGGATACTAGGAGCATCTTTTGTTCTAATATTTGGTCTTTGACCCTGGGTCCCGACGCAGAGTTCCTCAATCCTTGGGATCTCCTGGGTGATAAGGGCGTCTTTTGTACCAATGAGGTGACTCTCGGTAGGTTTCCTGGTTGGAGGCTGGTCAGCAGAAAGATCAAACCATGATTAGAAGCTTGGGATTTTCAGCCCCACCCCCACATTCTCTGGAGAGGGGAGAGGGACTGAACACGGAGTTGATAGTTGATCGTGCCAATGTGCGGAGGCCTCCATAAAAGTCCCCAAAGTACAAAGTTCAGGGGACGTCCAGGCTGATGACCACAGCCACGTACCAGGAGGGTGTCACATCCCAACTCCACAGGGACAGAAGCTACGTTTGGAATCCTCCTCGCCCTCACCCTTGTATCTCTTCATCTGACTGTTCCTTTGCGTCCTTTGTGGTATTTCTTATTATAGAATAAACTGGTAACCCAATCGCTTCCCTGAGCTCATGGGACTGAACCCTTAGCTATGGGATCCAACGCTGGCCCCGGTAGACGGCGTCAGAAAGGAGTTGAGTTGTAGGACACCCAGCAGGTGTCGCAGTAAATTGCGGGGTGTAGAAGCCACAGGCACACGCACAGCTGGTGTCAGAAGTGTGAACGTGAGAGCCACGTGAGGGTAAAGGAGACTCACAGAAGGAGACGTGGGTTTGCTTCCTCAAAGATCAAAGCTCTCATTCTTTTTCTACCCCGGTGTCCGTCCTCAGGGTATGAGCTTGTTGCCCCTCCCGGTCACGAGACGGCCACTGCTCCAGACGTCCCCTTTGGACACAATATCCTGCGTTTGCACCCACGTGTCTGTTTGACTAAAAGACAACCTCTCCCCCAAACGCCTCCAGCAGGCTTCTCCTCGGGTCCCACTGGCCAGGACTGGGTCACGTGACCTGTCTTAGCTGCAAGGGAAGCTGGGAGCGTACTCGGTGGGTATCATCCAGCCCTACGGTGAGCGAGGGTTCTACCAGGAGGAGTAGAGGATGAGCTGTTAAAGGACCATTTGGTAGACCACTGATTGTGCTATAAACGTTACCTTTACACAGCCCAACCAAATAGGTACGGTTTTCTCCTCCCTTCTTATTCCCAGTAATCTGCATCACACTATAAACCCTTTTCCTATAGAAGAAAGAAGAAAGAAAGAAAGAAAGAAAGAAAGAAAGAAAGAAAGAAAGAGGGAGGGGGAGGGGAGGGGAAAGGAGGGGAGGGAAGGGGAGGGGAGGAAAAGAAAAGAAAAGGAAAAGAAAAGAGAAGGAAAAGAAAGGGAAAGAAGAAAAGAAAGGAGAGCAAAGAAAGAAAAGAAAAGAAAGAAAACAAAACAAAAGAAAGGAAAGAATAGGAAAGGAAAGGAAATAATAGGAAAGGAAAGGAAAGGAAAGAGAAGAAAAGAAAAATGAAGCAACAGGCTCAAAATGGAGTCACCTGTGCTAAGCCCCAAGTCCGCAAGCCAAGACTTCATACCTAACCTAACTGCAGTTTTCACTCGTCCACCTCATGCACCCAGTCCCCTCCTGTCCCCAACCTGCGAGGCTGTGAGCTCTGTGGCTCTGAGTAGTCACCCAGCCCATGCAATGCAGATGAGACCAGGAAGCTGGAGGGACCCTTGGGGGAGCAGGCAAACTTGGGGTGGGGGGGCGGGAGATGAGAGAGAATTGTGGGCTAAGCAGAGAAAGGAGCTGTAGGAAGAGCAACGTTTCTAATCACCTGTCTTCCCGTCAAGCCAGCTTTCATTCCATCCGGACCCTGGGATTTGACAGCAAGGAAAGGAGGTGAGCGAGAAGCGGGGACAAGTCTGGTGTAGAACCGTGCTCTGAGGGCGCGGCCCGACATCCTGGGACTGGAGCGGAAGACATCGGGTCTGCCCTTGGTCTTCTGTCCCAGCAGCCAGCCCCTCTGTCCCCTGGGATCTTGGAGATGGCATCGGTCCTGTGCATCTGATGGCCCCTCAAACACAGATACCATACAAGGAGCAAACGAGGTGCCTTAAGGACGGCTGTGGGGCAGGAGAGGAAGAATTTCAAGAGAAGTAAAGAAAAAGGTCCTTGGCCCCACACACATCTTCCCTCGACTTGCACCTCCAAAGCACATCCTTTCCCCCTGCTGAAGTGTCCAGACGGAGTGACAGCTTTCCGTTACTTAAAGAGAACTAGAAGATTTAAAGTTGCCCAAGTCTAACCAAGAGGTTGTGTGAGATGTCTTCCCAGAGAAGCTGGACCCTGGGGTGCCGGGCTGGTCTAAAGGCCTGAGGCCTTGGGGACCTGGTGTGGGGAAAAGCCCGAGATTGGGGAGGGGGGTAGCCTGAGGGAAATTGGACTGGAGAAGACAGAAAATCTAAGAGTGAGGTTTTGGGAGCAGAAAGTTAAAAATCTTAGCCATCGGGGGCACCTGGGAGGCTCTGTCAGGTGAGAATCCGACTTGGGCTCAGGTCACGATCTCGCGGTCCGTGAGTTCGAGCCCCGCGTGGGGCTCTGTGCTGACGGCTCGGAGCCTGGAGCCCGTTTCGGATTCTGTGTCTCCCTCTCTCTCTCTGCCCCTCCCTCACGCTCTGCCTCTGTCTCTCAAAAATAAACAAATAAACAAACAAATAAAATGAGGCTATGGCTATCCGTCTTGTGATGGTGAGTGCAAGGTCTGAGCCTATCCTCACTGGCACATCGGGTTCTCATCAAATGAAGGGCGTACAGGTATGGAGGTTGTGGGGCTCTTGGATGTTGCAGCTGTTGTTTTGAGACGTGTTGCACTTCCTAAGACCAGATACCTCTTTTTTTTTTTTTTTTGGCTCCTGTCTACAGCTCTGAGCCTTTCAGCGATTTCCCCTAGGTTTGCAGTCTCTCGGCTGGTTCTCTGCTAGGGATAACCCCAGACAACTTCCTTACAATCTCGTGAAATCACTGCCCCCACACTTGTCGGTGTCCCCCACGCCAGCTGAGCAGATTCTCCCGTCGCTTTCTGGAGGAAGAAGTGAGATGTCCCAAGTTACCTGAACTTGAAATGGGGCTAGATCAGGGAATCCGCAAAGGGGCAGCTCAGCCCCTGTCCCTCCACTCCCCGCTGTCCCCACAGGACCGCAGCCCCCGCTGCTCCGACGTCTGCCTGAGTGGCCGGTTCTGCTCGTCCCGTACTATTTGGAACGTCCCTTGAGACAGAGTGCCCCTCTTAAGACAGAGATCATCTATTTTCCCCTCTGGGAGGGCTCCCTGGGTTTTTTGATAAATGAGTTGTGTAATATAGTAAAATAACAATTGCGTGATATACGATCATATAATATAATTAACTATGTGTTTTCCTACAAGAATGGGGGCTCTTTGAAGGCAAAGGATATGTTTTTTCCATCTCTCTCTTATAGCTGAGACTTTCAATAAATGCTCATTAAATAAATTAATCTGTTACAAGCTTTCTGTGGAAATGGATACTTATTATTATTACTTTTAATGTTATGGATTTACTTCTTTTGAGAGAGAGAGAGAGAGAGAGCACAAGCAGGGGTGGAGCAGAGAGAGAGGGAGAGAGAGAAAATCCCAAGCAGGCTCTGTACTGTCCGTGTGGAGTCCAATGCAGGGCTTGAACTCATGGACGGTGAGATCATGAGCTGAGCTGAAATGAACAGTCAGATGCTTAACCGACTGAGCCACCCAGGCGCCCCCATGGATGCTTATTATTATAAAAAAAAAAAAACCCTGTAGATTTCAAATATTTCTGTCAAGTAAAAAAGTCATCTTTCTTTAGTAAGAAAGCAGGAAAGAACTGATCTATGATTTTAAAGCTCTTTCTAAACACATCACGAGTTCCAGACCCATAAAGAGGACGACTGATTAATTTGAACACAGGCATTGTAAAATCTCTGTGTTATCAGAAAAATAAAAGCATAAACTAAATCAGAGGCAAAAAACCAACTGAACAAAAATGAGACCGCACACGGGAGAGCCAGATGGCTTGTTCCTTTCATTTGCTAAGCATTTCTACAAATCAATAAAGTTGAGCAAGCTAATTGCATCATGAACAAGAGACACATCAGCCTATAGAAAAGAATAAATACAGGGGTCAATAATCATACGTAAAGCATCAATCTCGGGACGCCTGGGTGGCTCAGTCGGTTGAGCGCCCGACTTCGGCTCAGGTCATGATCCCACGGTTCTGGGTTCAAGCCCCGCATCGGGCTCTGAGCTGACAGCTCAGAGCCTGGAACCTTCTTCGGATTCTGTGTCTCCCTCTCTCTCTCTCTGCCCCTCCCCCACTTCTCCTCTGTCTGCCTATCTGTCTGTCTGTCTGTCTCTCTCTCTCAAAAATAAAATATTTAAAAACATTTAAAAAATTTTTAAAAATAAAGCATCTATCTCACTCATGATTGGAGAAACGTAAATTGAGCTATATACAATTTTCACTGTCCAGATCGACAGCTTTGAAAATTTGCTAATATCCCGTACTGGAGAGACTGTGAGCCAGGAAACACTCTTCTCCGGAGCTGGGAGAATATACATTTGTGCAGCTTTGGGGAGGTAAGTGTGACCATATCAGTCAGGCTTTTAAATGCACATGCCTTTCGATCCAGAATTCGGACTACCATTCACTGGTTTAACAGCACTGACCATGACGTTCCAGAATGCTCCGCAGTACCCAGCACAGCTTTGTACGTCATGACCGTGGAGTGAACGAACAATCGCTCTACTCCTCCCTGAGCAGAGAAAAGGAGAAAAAGCAGTGTGAATGGAGAGATTGGTGCAGGCAGCTTGGAGTCCGAAGAAAAGCCGGACTGGCAGAAACAAAACCTCACCCTTTATTCACTTACGGCCGCATGCTAACCCCTCCTTCTTCTTTCTGTCACTTCCTACTGAGTTTGAGGTGGTTGGGAAGCCAGATGGGGGAGGGGGTGAAGACATCTAGAAGAAATCAACTAAATGGAGGGGGCTCGAAAGTGATCATTTCTCTGTCATTTTCTGGCGGGCGCTCAGCTGCCATCCAATGTCAATAGAGATCACATGGGAGAAGGAATGCACTGAAGCTATTATGATTATTATTTTGCATAAATGATATAATTTATTATTTGTTATTATTATTTTCTTGTTTTACTAGGAACTTCTAGAAGTACCTTTCCTTCCCATAAGTGAATAATCTTAGCCCCAACCTTGTTACCTCCAGGGGCCATTTGCTTGGACATATTCATGCTTTTAACGTATCACATCTCACAAAATCTTCAGCGAGTCAAATGACAGGGTGCCTGGCACATCCTGCTTGAGCATCGTACCCTCAGAATCAGTATTTGAATTTTGAAAGGTTGCTGTTTTCCGGGCCCCGTGATCAAGGCATCCGATCAGAATGACTGTAAAATACCCCAGACTTCTATGATAATTTCCCTCGCGTATGATCCGGGCACCCAGACGCAATGCTTAGGACAGATCCAGATTATTTGGTAAACCGATTGAAAACCAAGACCTTATGGGAAATGTTCCTTCATCTCGCAGCAGCTGTATCAGTTTGTGAGCAAAAATCACATTCGGGTCTTTATGGAAGACAATGCAGTAAGAAATGAGGTCAAGCTGGGATTTTCTAGCTAAGTTAGCAGCTCTAAACGAAGGCGTATGAATCTTTTGCCTTTCCGTCGTGTGAAAAACCTGCCAGGGGCTAAACTTTGTTGTTAGGTTGGCCTCCACAAGCCAGACAGGGCTAGCTGGGGTAGGAGAGAAGTGGGAGGAAGAAAGGGAAGGAAAAATGTGGCTTCCTGTGGTTTTAGGAGAGTCACAACAGTCTCAGGAACTAAGAGCAAACGCATGCAAATGAAATGCAACTTCTCAGGGGGAGTTTGTTAAGACACTTCATTAGCACCGAGGCCAAGGGCAGCCCAGAGCTGATGCAAAGTAGATCTGAGGGTTTCCTTTTGTCTGCTTGGAGGTCTTCCGGGCAATGGGAGTAAAGGGGGTAAGAGGGGCTGCGGTGTCCTTGAAAGGGACCAGAACCCCAAGCCCTTTTGGCCTGAATACCAGCTTTTGTCTCCTAAGGGCCATTGCTTGGCTCCCCAAGAGTCCGTAATGAAGCCCTTGATTAAGACCTCATTAAAAGTTCATTGACATTCATGATGACTGGGGCCATCACTGCAGCCCAGGGACATGGAGGGAGGATCGGACTGCCAGAAGCATAAAATCTGGTTTGAATGCCCCCTTCTGTCCCTCTGCTGCTTTGTTTCCTTGGGTAGCTTTTCTAATCTCTTGGGACGCCCCTTTCCTCACCTCCAAATCATCTCCAACCCAGTGCTGCCGTGAGAAAGCACTTTGAAAGCTTTCCTCGTTTGGGACGTCCTCATTCTTACCCTCCACCCCATCCCTGTCTTCATCCGGTTGCCACCGGCCCTGTCACACCAGCCAAGGACACTTATGTCTTGCATCACAGCACTGTGGGGCTTCCAGAGACGGGAAAGGACTCTGAGACATATTGCCAGGTCATGGGGGAACACAAGAACCTGTCTTTGGTTTGGCGGGTGCGGATGTAATCACTCGACCCCCCAGGAAGGACAAAGTGGAGAAAGCTGAAAGGGTCTGTAGACTGTTGATCGATAGTCCCCAAAGGGCATTCGTTGATGATTGTGAGAGTCAGATGTATCCTTTTGCCCGAATTCAAGCTCCTGGCATCGGACCCAAGAACTATGCACAGCAGCAAATCCCAAAGTGTGTTCCATAGAACGTTCATTCTTTCCTATGTTTGGTATTCTACCTCGGAAGCAGGGGGAGGGGATTCTGGGCTGTTTTCCCCCAGCCCAGAGGTTTAGGAATCTCAAGGCCACCTTCCTGTCCCTATGGCCCCACACCGACCTCAGCCCGTGCGACTCAACACCCACGTGCTTGGTTTGGACTTAGTTAAGAAACAAAATTCAACTGAGTAAAACTGAAAGATCTTATTGGGTTCACTTGATAATTCATAAATCTGGTGGCTCCAATTGGTACGTGGAAAGGAGTTCCGGGTAGCTGTACAAAATGAAAGACTTTTAGAGGTAGCAGGAAGCAGGAACAAAGAAGTTATACTGGCCAAAACCAAAAAAAAAAGAGGGTTCGTTACTGCAAGGTCGTTTTCCTTTGGGGGACGGCAGGGATCTAGCAGGCAGGTGACCTCACCAGTGCTGGCCAGGTGATTGATCCCTGATTGACCGGTTTAAGTTCCCATTTCCAGGAAAAAGCTGAAACTCTAATTAAGTTAAGTCTTGGTTTGCTGATGTGGCACTTAGCATAGTGACTTCATATTGGGCCCATTGTCTTTTTTTTTTTTAATTTTTTAATGTTTTTTTTATTTTTGAGAGACAGAGTATGAGCAGGGGAGGGGCAGAGAGAAAGTCACAGAATCTGAAGCAGGTTCCAGGCTCTGAGCTTTCAGCACAGAGACCGACGCGGGGCTCGAACTCGCGAACCGTGAGATCATGACCTGGGCCAAAGTCGGACGCTTAACCGACTGAGCCACCCAGGCGCCGCCCTCCCCCCAGTTGTCTTATTTTTAATAGACCTCTTCTAAGGCTGGCGTTTTCCCTTGGGAAGTCAGAAAACGGCCTCTTCTTCTCTGGACCCCTCCTTCGGCTCCTCCAAAGATTCCGCAAGAATTTCCATTTCCTAACCTCACCTCCCACATCAAGGAGTCTCTCATTCGCCCTTTCTCACCTATGGTTTCTCTCTTCCCTTGTTCTGGGCAGAGGGAAGCTTTTCACTTTATCTTCAGCTCTTCTCATGTTGGGGTCGATGGTAAGAACTTCATGCCTGACTGCCCCACTCAAAGCCCAGTTTCTGAAAAAAACCCAAAGCCTTGTTTCTCTCTTGCGGAAGAGTCATGGCTTTTAATTCTGTATTTGGCTGTAGAATTATAAAGGTCTGCTTCCGAGCTCAAAAGCCGGTGAACGGATTCTTTGTTCCGTCTGGTTCTTCCCTACTCAGAGGGCAGTATTTCTAGAGTCCCACTAGTTCTATGGTGGTGGGGATCGTAGCAATGTCTGCAGAAAGAAGGATTAGAGGCAAAGAGCTATTTTTTAGGCTTTTTTGGGGTTTGTTTTTTTTTTTTGGAGAACGAATGGGCATATAACACTGCATAAATCTGAGGTGTTCCATGCGTTGGTTTGATACATTTTTATATGGCAATATGATTACGACAATAGCTCTAGCTGGCACCTTTACCGCGACACATAATTATCAGTTCCTGTCTGTGTTGAGAACAGTGAAGACCTAGTCTCTTAGCAGCTTTGGAGTTTGTAACACAGCACTGTGGGCGAGAATCACCATGCTGCACTTTTTTTAATGTGTATGTGTTTCTGAGACGGAGAGAGAGAGAGAGAGAGAGAGAGAGAGAGAGAGAGAGAGACAGAGCATGAGCGGGGAAGTGGCAGAGAGAGCGGGAGACACAGGATCCACAGCAGGCTCCAGGCTCCGAGCCGTCAGCACAGAGCCGGACGCGGGGCTTGAACTCACAAAGCGTGAGATCATGACCTGAGCCGAAGTCGGACGCTGAACCGACTGAGCCACCCAGGTGCCCCCCCACCCCCACCCACCGCTGCCACCCATGCTGAGCATTAAAGCTCTGGTACTTTCTCTGTCCACTGGTTACAAATTTGTACCTTTAAATAACATCTCCCCAAATCCCCACCTCCCAGTCCCTGGTAACTACTCTGTTCTACTCATTCTACTCTGTTAGTACAACTTCAGTTTGTTTTAGATTCCACATACAAGTGATATCATACATTATTTATCTTCCTCGGTCTGACTTATCTCAATTAGCATAATGGCCTCAAGGTTCATCCATGTTATTGCAAATGGTAGGATTTTCTTCTTTCTCGTGGCTGAATAATATTCTACTGTGCGTGTGTGTGTGTGTGTGTGCGTGTGTGTGTGTATCACATCTTCTATATCAGGTGATGGACCCTTAGGTTGTTTCCATATCTTGGCTATTGTGACTAATGCTACAGTGAACTTGGGGGTGCACGTATCTCCTCAAGAGACCGATTTCATTTCCTCCAGATATATGCCCACGGGTGGCGTTGCTGAATCATGTGGCCGTTCGATTTTTAGGTTTTTGAAAGAAACTGCCTTCCTGTGTTCCATGGTGGCTGTACCTCTTACACTCCCACCAACAGTGGGTAAGGGCTCCCTTTGCTACACATACTTGGCATTGGCCAGTAGATTGACACTGTTCGTCCCTCTCCTCCCAAGTGCAGGATGAATAAAAGACATAGAAATCAGATGGAGATCGATATTAGCTTGATTACTGATAAAAATTGGGCTGGATGACACGGGCTAGATACACAGCCCAGGGGGCTTGCGAATCCCTTTGCCCCCGAATTTGCTAACTTGCTCCCCTGGTCACTGCCTGGCTTGAAGCCCAGAGGCCTTCCTTGCTACTCCATGGAGAAGCAGAAGTGGCTTACAGTCTGTGGAGAGGCTGGTTCCAAAAGAGGTCCAGCAGGCCTGGGGTTCTTCTTCAACACTCATCAATTAGGTCAGTCCTCCTCCCTTGGGAAGGAGAGCACAAGAGAGGACAGAAAGAGTGGGAATTTTCCTTTGAACACGTAGAATCACAGCCAAGAATCCTAAAAAATATACATGGAATGAGAAAAACACCCCATTGAATACCAAAACATTATTTGCTAACAGCATCCTAATCAAGTTCTGAAACCAATTTGCTACGATTTTACCTGAGAATTCTTGTACCTATATCCCTAGGTTAGATCGCTCACCACTTGTGTTCTGTGCGCAATTCTTGCTAGGTTGTACTCAAGGCATTGTGGCATCACGGTGTGCATTATGGCTTCCATTTGCCCCTCCAGGGCCACCTCTACCCTTCTACACCTGCTCTTTGCCCTAGGAGGCTGACTCACATGGACCACATCAATGGATTCCATTGACCTATGGCTTCCATTTGGGTTTGGCCAATGAGGAGCCCAGAAAGCAAATTGGAAGGTAAAAGGAAAATGAGGTGAGGGCGTCCATTCTCCCAGCCCCTTCTTTTCAAGGTCAAAGGAAGCTGTTTAGATGCCTGGAGATCACAGCTCCTGTCAGGCCCTCCTACTAGTTTCTGATAATCACCTCCCATCCCCCCTTCAAGCCGAGGGTTGGTAACAAGACTGTATACCCATCTGGCATTTCTACACTCTCTCCACACCTTTACTGAACTCGCTTCAAATTATCTAATGCGAGTGTGACATCTGTTGTGGGTTTTTTTTTTTTTTTTTTTTTTTTTTTGCTGGAAGCTGACTGACACATGTGGGTAGGCTAAGTTAGTAAAACGAACTGGAAAGATTTCTATTTTTATCTATGCTCCGGAACACATTAAATATTGCAAGAATTTGCTAGTCTTTGAAGGTCAAAGAACCTATCTTTAGTGGCTCTTGGCCTGGTATTTTAAGGATGGGATAGTTCTTTGACAAATGTTTAAAATTTTTCTCAGGGTTATTGTTTTATTTAGTTTTCTCCTTGCGTCAAGCTTGGTAACTGCTATTTCCTAGAAAATCGTCCGTCTCCTTCAGAATTTTAGATGTATTGGCATGGTATTGTGCAGAATGCCCTGTTTTACTGTTTTAATCCCCTTAGAATCTATGGTCACCTTTCGTGTTCACTTCTAATGTTGTATAATTATTTTCCCTTTTTTTTTTTGCTTCAGTTAAGTTTACTCTTGGGGTGTGTGTGTGTGTGTGTGTGTGTGCATGCATGTTAGTTTTCTTCTAAAAAATTTCTTGATTTTTAAAAAAGTCACTGCATCCCATTACCTTGCAATAACCCACCACTAAATTTGAAAAAATACCCACTACTGAGGCCCTTGTGCATATGCGTACCAGTTGGCATAAGAGAGGACATTCAGGGAGGCACTAGTAACAATTGGAAAAAGAAACAATAGCTGGAAACAAAACTGGCCACGGACAAAAGAACGGCTAATAAGCTGTGACACATCCACACAATAGAGTATTATTCAGAATGCCAATGAATGAGGCCCGGCTATTCAAATCACCTCAATGAAGCCTCAAAGCTTGACGTTGGGCACATTGGGCCAATTGCAGAAGCCGCCTTGCAGTATGGTTCCAAGTTCACCATTATGGAAGGACGGATACATATCTGATAAACTGTCAAGATAAGCAAGACAATAATAAGCAGAATTCAGGAAAATGGTTATTTGAAGGGCAATTCGGGGAAAAGAGGGAGATCAGAGAAGATTACAGGGAGCTTCAAGGAATTTGCTAATGTTCTACTTCATGAAGCAATTCACAGGTCTTTATTTTTTTTTATTTTGCATCATAACTTCAATATGCTACTCGTGTATTTTGGGATGTTCATATAGTTCTTTTAACATGTACAATAAACTTTGTAAATAAACATTAAAAATTTAAAATAAAAGGGCGCCTGGGTGGCTCAGCTGGTTAAGCGTCCGGCTTCGACCCAGGGCATGATCTCACGGTTTGTGGGTTCGAGCCCCGCGTCGGGCTCTGGGCTGACGCTCGGAGCCTGGAGCCGGCTTCGGATTCTGTGTCTCCCTCTCTCTCTGCCCCTCCCCCGCTCATGCTGTCTCAAAAATAATAAATAAACATTTAAAAAAAATTTTTTTAAGTACTCCTTTGGCAACATTTTTCAGAAAATGTGTAGCAATAGTATTTTTGATGAGCTTGTGACTTCAGATTAATTGGAACTTTTTGGTTCACAAGCATTTCCCTTAAAAATTTCGAGATGATTTTCTGCAGTCATCTGACATTTAGTGTTGCTGACAAGGCTGTGACAAACACATTTTTTTTTCACTCATGAGAACAAGAACATTTTTTTTCTTTAAATAACGACTATTTTTCCAACTTGAAAATTCAGAAGTTCAACAGAATGTGTCTAGATAGTGTTCTGTTTTGATAATTCTGTCTGCGATTCAGTGAACACTTTCCCATCTGAACACCCTGCACTTTCTTCCTTCATTTCATAAATTTCTATCACTTTCGGATTATGGCTTGCCATTTATTTGCTCTGTTCCTTCCCTGTGGGTTTTCTATTTATATACACAGAGAAACAGTGCAGTATAGTGGTCATAAGCATCAGATCTGGAATCAGAAAAATCTGGATTGGAATCTGAGACTGGCCACTTTTTAGCCCTCTGACCTTAGGCCAATTTATTAATACATCTAAATCTTAGTCTACGCATCCCAAAATAAGGACAATAATAATACTTAATGGGTTGTTAGTAGAATTAAAGGAGCTCACACATGTAAAAAGTGTACCAGAATGCCTGACTTAAAAAAAAAAAATGCTGGGGCGCCTGGGTGGCTCAGTCGGTTAAGCGGCCGACTTCGGCTCAGGTCATGATCTCGCGGTCCGGGAGTTCGAGCCCCGCGTCGGGCTCTGTGCTGACAGCTCAGAGCCTGGAGCCTGTTTCAGATTCTGTGTCTCCCTCTCTCTGACCCTCTCCCGTTCATGCTCTGTCTCTCTCTGTCTCAAAAATAAATAAAACGTTAAAAAAAATTTTTTTAAATGCTTACTAAATGTTGTTCATCATTGTTTTTGGTTTGTTTGGTTTTGGCTTTTGGAGTTTTTTTTTTCCCCCCCCCCCAGAGAAACTTTTAACCTGTTTGGTTTATTATTATATAAAACAATATAGAAAGTTTAGCTACCATTTATTGAGACCTAACTGCCAGGCATGCCAAGCATTTTACATATATTTTCATATTTAATTTCCACCCCAGCCAATGGCGTAGGAACCTATTTCTTAATTTAAGAAGAGTTGACATACAATACTATATTAGTCTCAGGCGTATAGCATAGTGATTTGATATTTATATACATTAGGAAACAACCATCGATAAGACCTCAATAAGTCTAGTTACCGTCTGTCACCATACAAAGTTGTTACAATATTATTGACTGCATTCACTAGTCTGTACATTACGTCCTCATGACATTTCTTTTATACCTAACCTATTTTGTCCATTGTCCCTACCCCACTCCACTCTGACACCCATCACTTTGTTCTCTGTATCTATGAATCTGTTTCTATTTCGTTTTGTTTTCTCAGATTCCACATTTAAATGAAACCATGTGGTATTTGTCTTTCTTTGACTAATTAATTTCACTCAGCATTAATTAATGCTAATTAATTATTTCTCTGACTAATTAATTATTTCTTTGACTAATTAATTTCACTCATGCCCCCTAGGTCCATCCATGTTGTTGCAAATGGCAAGACTTCATTCTCTAAGGTTGAGAAATATGGATTATATACACATACTACATCTTCTTTATCCATTCATTTATCAATGGGCATTTAAGTTTCTTCCATGTCTTGGCTATTGTAAATAATGCTACAATGAACATGCGGATGCACATGCCTTTTCTAATTAGTGTTTTCATTTTCTTCAGATAAATACCTACAAATCGACTGGCTGGATCTTATGGTAGTTTGATTTTTAATTTTTTGAGAAACCTGTATGCTGTTTTCATGGTGGCTGCATCAATTTACATTCCCATCAATAGTGTCCAAGGGCTCCCTTTTCTCCACATCTCTATCAACACTTGTTATATATTGTTAGTTTTGATAATAGCCGTTTTGGCGGGGGTGAGGTGGTATTTCATTGTGGTTTTGATTTGCATTTCCTTGATGATGAGTGATGTTGAGCATCTCTTCATGTGTCTGTTGGCCATCTGGATGTCCTCTTTGGAAAACTGTCAGTCCAGATTCTCTACCTATTTTTTTAAATCATATCTTTTTTATACTGAGTTGTGTGAGTGTTTTGTGTATTTTAGACGTGAACACCTTACTGGGTTTACCATTTACGAATATCATCTCCCATTCAGTAGTTTGCATTCTCATTTTGTTGATGATTTCCTTCACTGGGGAAAAGCTTTTTGGTTCGATGTAGTCCTGTTGGCTTATTTTTGCTTTGGTTATCCTCGCCTAGGAGACCGATCTAAAAAAGTATCCAAGACCAATGTCAGGGAGCTTACTGCCTATGTTTTCCTGTAGGAATTTCATGTTTCAGGTTCTTACATTTAAGTCTTTAATCCATCTTTAGTTTATTTTGATGTAAGAAACTGGTCTGATTTCATTCTTTTGCATGTAGCTGTCCAGTTTCCCAGCCCATTTATTGAAGAGATTGCCTTTTTTGCATAATACATTCTTCCTTTTTTTCCACATAGATTAATTGACCATATAAGTATGGGTTTGTTTCTGAGCTCTCTATTCTATAACATTGATCTATGTATCTGTTTTGGTACCAGTACCGTACTGTTTTGCTTACTACAGCTTTGTAGTATAGTTTGAAATCGGGGTTGGTTCTTCCTCAAGATTGCTTTGGCTATTTGGGGTCTTTTGTGGTTCCATACAAATTTTAGGATTATTTGTTCTTGTTCTGCAAAAAAAAAAAAATGCCATTGTTATATTAATAGGGATTGCACTGAATCCATAGATTGCCTTGGGGTGTATGAACATTTTAACAATATTAATTCTTTCAGTCCATGAGCACCTTGTATCTTTCTTTCTATTTATTTGTATTATTTGTAATTTCTTATATCAGTCAATGTTTTATAGTTTTTAGAATACTGGTCTTTCAGTTCCTCAGTTAAATTTATTCCTAGGAATTTTATTCTTTTTGATGGAATTGTAAATGGGATTGTTTACTTAATTTCTTTTTCTGATACTTCATTATTAGTGTATAGAAATGCAACTGATTTCTGTATATCAGTTTTGTATCCTACGAGTTCACTGAATTCATTTATTAGGTCTAACTGCTTTTTAGTGGAGACGCCAGGGTCTTCTATATACAATATTGTGTCATCTGCAAATGATAATTTTACTCTATCTTTTCCAGATTGGATGATTTTCTTTTTCTTGCCCAACTGTTGTGATTAGAATTTCAATTTTTTGTTAAATAGAAGTGGAGACTGTGGGCATCCTGGTCTTATTCCTGATCTTATAGGAAGAAATTTCAGCTTTTCACCCTTGCCTATGATGCTAACTGTGGATTTTCATGTATGGCCTTTATTATGTTGAGATATGTTCCTTCTATATTCACTTTGTTATGAATATTTATCATAGGGGTGCCTCTGTGGCTCGGTCAGTTAAGCATCCAACTCTTGACATCCAGGCTCACGTCATGATCTCATGGTTCATGAGTTCAAGTCCCGTGTGGGTCTCTGCACTGACAGTGTGAAGCTTGCTTGGGATTCTCTCTCGTTCCTCTCTCTCTGCCACTCCCCTGTCCATGCTCTCAGTCTCTCAAAATAAATAAATAAACCTAAAAAAAGAATATCTATCATAAATGAATTTTGAATTTTGTTGAGTACTTTTTCGGCATCTATTGAAATTATCACATGATTTTTATCCTTCATTTTGTTAATTAGGTATATCATTTTGACTTGCAGATATCAAACCTTCCTTGCATCTGTGGAATAAATCCCACTTAACCATGGTATGTGATCCTTTTAATATACTGTTGGATTCAGTTTGCTAATATTTTGTTCAGCATTTTTGTGTCTAGGTTCATCGGGGATATTGGCCTGTAATTTTCTCTTCTTTATTGTGTCTTTGTCTGGTTTGGGTACAGGAGAAATGCTGGTATTGTAGAATGAATTTAGAAGTGTTCCTTCTTCAATTTTTAAGAGTAGCTTGAGAAGGATAGGTATTAACTCTTCTTTAAGTGTTTGGTAGAATTCACCTGTGAAGCCATCTGGTCCTGAACTTGTGTTTATTGTGCTTTTAAAAAATAACGTTTCTTTGTTTTGAGACAGAGAGCATAAGCAGGGGAGGGACAGAGAGAGAGAATCCCAGGCAGGCTCTACACCGATAGCATAGAGCCTGATGTGGGGCTCCATCAATGAAATCATGACCTGAGCTGAAATCAAGAGTTGGATGCTTAACTGACAGAGGCACCCAGATGCCCCTGTGCTTTTTAAAATTATTATTATGGATTCAGTTTCATTACCAGAAAGTGGTCTGTTCAGATTTTCTATTTCTTTCTGATTCAGCCTTGGAAGAGTGTATGTTTCTAGGAATTTATGCATGTCTGATAGTTGTCCCAGTTCATTGGCATAAAATGCTTCATGGTAGGTCTCATAATCCTTTGTATTACTGTGGTGTTAGTTGTAACCTTCTTCTTTATTTCTAATTTTATTACTTTGGGCCTTTCTCTTTTGCTTTTTGTTTTGGGTTTTGTTACTGTGGTTGTTGTTGTTGTTGTTTTAATGAGTCTGACTAAAGGTTTATCAATTTTATCTTTTCAGAGAACCCGTTCTTAGTTTTATCAGTCTTTCCTTTTGATTTTCTTAGTCTTTATTTCATTTATTTCTGCTCTGATATTTATTATTTCCTTCCTTCTGCTAACTTTAGGTGTTTGTTGTCATTGTTGTTGTTGTTGTTGTTGTTGTTGTTGTTGTTTTGCTGTTCTTTTTCCATAGTTTCCTTACATGTAAGGTTACATTGTTTATTTGAGATTTTTCTTATTTCTTGAGGTGGGCCTGTATCACTATAGACTTCCCTCTTAAAACCATTTTTGCTGCATTCCATAGATTTTCAAAGGTTTGCTTTCATTTTTATTTTTCTCATGGTATTTTTTTCATTTTTTCTGTTTTTTTTTTTTTTTTTATTGACTTATGTTGTCTAGTGTCCACACGTTTGGGGTTTTTTCCAGTTTTCTTCTTATAATTGATTTCTAGTTTCACTGCATTGTGGTCCAAGAGCATGCTTCAGATGATTTCAATCTTCTTAAATTTGAGACTTTTTGTGGCCTACCAAAATCTACCTTGGAGAATGTTCCAAGTACTCTTGAAAAGCATGTGTGTTCTTCTGTGTTTGGAAGGAATGTTTTGTACATATCTATTAAGTCCATCTGTTCTAATGTGTTATTTAAGGCTGGTGTTTCTTCAATATTCTTCTGTCTGGGTGACCCATTCATGGATATAAGTGGGGTGTTAAAGTCTCCTATTATTCCTGTGTCACTTTCGGTTGCTCCCTTTTTTAATTTATTTTTTGTTTTTTATTTTTCTTTTTCTTAGAGAGAAGGAGTGTGGGTGGGGGAGAGAGGGAGAGAGCGAGAGAGAATCGCAAGCAGGCTCCTTGCTCAGTGCAAAGCCCAACACGGGGCTCGATCCCACGACCCCGGGACCATGACCTGAGCCAAAATCAAGATCTTATCTGTTAGTATTTGCTTTATATATTTAGATACCCCTATGTCGGATACATAAATATTTACACATGTTACATCTTCTTGTTGAACTGATCTCTTTATCATTATGCAATACCGTTCTGTATTTCTTGCTTCTCCAGGAAACTCCATCTTCCCTTCAATTCTGAATGATGACCTTGCTGGGTAGAATCTCCTCAGTTGTAAATTATGTTTTCTTTTCAGCACTTGGAACTGCAAACCTTCTGGTGAAAAATCGGTTCCAACCCTTTTTTTTTTCTTTTAATTTCAAAACATGGTTGCATTTTTATTGCACCTGTGGCTTTGCTTGGAGATCTATAACTTGCATCTGAGATTTTCGAAATACATTATATATTAATTTTCTCCTTTTAATAAACGCAGAGGTTTATTAAAGAAGATACTTCATAATTGTACAGACACCAGAAGGAAGTAACTTATTACAAATACATACAGGAAGCTATCTTTCATCAACCTCATAGTACAGGGGCTTTTAATCTTTGTCTCTTGTGACAGGCTTATCAGAATGATGAATAAATAGTCTTAGGGGATCTCCTTATACATATCTAATTGCCTCACTCTTTCTGCTTTTAAGGCTCTCTATCTTTCTTTTTTGATAGTTTCATAATAATGTGTTTTGGTGTAGATATCTTTGAGTTCTTCTTGTTGAAGACCTTCTGTGCTTCCTAGACCTGGGTGTCTGTTTCTGCCTCCAGAGTAGGAAATTTTTCAGCTCTTATCACTTTAAATAAGTTCCCCCCCCCCCCACTTTATCTCTCTCTTTTCCTTCCAGGACCTCTATAATGTGAATGGCAGTACACTTGATGTTGCCCCAAAAGTCCCTTAAACCACCTTTGTTTTTTAAATTATTTTTGTCTATGTTTAGTTTGGGTGATTTCCGCTACCCTATCTCCCGGATCCTTGATCTGTTCTTCTGCATCTGTAATTTGCTTTTGATTCCCTCTAGTGCGCTATCCGCTTTAGTTTTTGTGTTCTTCAGCTCTGATTGGTACTTTCGTGTATCTTCTGTTTGTTAAAATCCTATGTGTTCTCCATTCTTCTCCCAAGTTTGCTAACCGCCTTCATGACCATGACTTTGCACTCTCTGTTGGGTAGATTGCTTATCTCCATTCTGTTTAGTTCTTTCTCTGAGGCTTTGTTTTGTTCCTTCATTTGGAGCACAGTTCTCTGTCTCCTCACGTTGCCTAGCTCTGTTTGTTTCTACGTATTAGGTAGTTCAATTGTATCTCCCAGCCTTGAAGGAGTGGCCTTATGTAGAGGTCCTGTGGATCCCAGAAGCACGGTCCTCCTTGCCTACTAGAGCTAGGTGCTCCAAGGGTGCCCCCTTTGTGGACACATGCACCCTTTTGTTGTGCTGCAGCCATAACTACTGTTGGCATGCTGGTGGGTAGGGTTATTGTTCTGTTGACTACAAGGCCTGGCAGAGGCACAGGATTGTGTGGGGCTGTCAGTGGGATGTGACCCCTGGCATTAGCAGTCTAGAGGGAGGATTCCAAAATGGTGCCGTCCATACCGGCATGGCAGAGCAAGATAACAAAAATGGCTGCCAGCAGTGTCTCAAATCCCGGAGGAAGTCTAGCTGCCTCCCCGTCTTTCCAGTAGGCACTCCAAGATTAGTGTGTCTCCTTTACCTTTGGTCTGTGTGCTGCTGATCTGGTGTTCTTGTACCGAGTTTCTAGATCAAGTGAGTCTGTGCACAAGCCCCGTAAGAGTGAGCGTTCCCGACGGTTTTTTAGTTTTCCTGGACATTTTCTCTGTTGTTTCACAAAGTCGGGTGTTTCGGGGGCTTGTCTTTCCTGTGCAGGATCTAAGGATTGGGACAGCTGATGTGGACTTGAATTTCTCACTCCTCAAGGAAAAACTCCATATCTCTGAGTTTCTTCCTGACTGTGGAACACTGTATGTTGGGTGTGGTTTCTGTTCCTTAGTGAGATCATGTCTCTTCCTCTTCTACCCATCTTGGTGCTGTCCCTTGTTACGGAAGCTCTGTTCATCCAATTTCTTGGTCCTCTTCAGCAGGAATTTTTCCACAGGGAGTTGTAGACCGTGGTGTCCATGGGTGGAGGTGAGTTCAGGATCTTTCTACACGGCCATCTTGAACCCTCCCTGGTCATCATTGTTATCATTGTTCTCTCTGGATTACAGAATCCTTGTCAAATTCATTTCATTCTTATGCAACAGTTCCATGAGACACAATATTTTCAACTTGGCCAGCCGGAAACTGTTTGTTACTTCTTCATGTTTGGGCACATCTGTATCCTTTTAGTTTGTGTTCCCTTGGGTAGAGGTCAGAAATTCACTTACCTAAACTCGAGGCGGGGACACAGACACGTGATCTCTCAATACCGCTAGTAATATTTAATCACAAAGGACTGCAAAGGCAGAGGCATCATCTGAAAGCTATTTCTGGTGCAGATCATGGACGTCACATCTAATTTTCAGAGGCTACGCTTGTTCTAAAGGTGGTACCCGCTGCCCAGTTATAAGTAACAAGGTGAACTCTCTCTGTTGAGCAGGGGTAGTGATAAGGTCTCCCTGGACAATCTTCTCATGTCCTACTGGTTATTACTGACCCCATACTCGTGTTCTCTGGCCCTCTTGAAGAATGAGTGAGGTACCTGATTGTCATGAGTTTTGTTGTGTATGTATCTCTCAAACTTCACATGTTGACGCCCTAACCTCCAGTACCTCAAAGTGTGACTGCATTTAGAGATAAGGCCTTGGCGGGGGTGGGGGGTGGGGCACTTGGGTGGCTCCGTTGGTTAAGCCTCTGACTTCCGCTCGGGCTGTGATCTCATGCTTCATGAGTTCGAGCCCCGCATGGGGCTCTGAGCCGACAGCTAGGAGCCTGGAGCCTGCTTCGGATTCTCCGTCCCTCCCTCTCTCTTTGCCCCTCCCTTGCTTTCTGTCTCTCTCTCTCTCTCTCTCTCTTGCTCGCTCAAAAATAAATAAACATTAAATTTTTTTAATTTTTAAAAAATAAAGGTAAGGCCTTTAAAGAGGTGGCTAAGTTAAAATGAGGTCATCAGAGTGGCTCTTGATCCAATCTGACTGGCTTCCTTCTAAGAAGAGGAGATTAGGACACAGGCACAGGCAAAGAGAAGCCCATGTGAAAACAGGGCAAGAAAATGGCCATTTGCAAGTCAAGGAAAGAGGTCTCTCCAAGAGGAAACCGAGCCTGTCAGCACCTCGGTCTCAGACTTTCAGACTCCAAAACCGTGAGAAAATAAATTTCTGTTGTTTAATCCACCCAGTATGTAATATTTTGATATGGTAGCTTTAACAAACTAGTACATTGATATGGGTCAACATACTTCTTTTCCTACTTGAATTCACCGAAATTGGTCTGGTCATTTGAAACTGAGAACACTGAGCCTGTGTGTCATGTAATTATAAAAATGCTTTCCACTTCTGACATGGCTGAGGAAGTTCTTATTGGACCAGTCTTCCTGCAGATTACAAGCGTAAACTCTGGACAAAATTAAGCAAACCAAAATTAAAAATTAAAAGTAACAACCCCAACTGAAGACACTGGAAAGCAACCAAAGGCAGGCATATTCTGGCAGATGCTCGGCCCTTGATTTGAGGGGAACAGCCCTGAATGTTTCCCATTTTTCACAACTTCTAGCCTGAAAGCAGGCCCCTGTCTTTGCCATTTGGAGATGGCAAAAACTTTGATAGAAAATCTTCTGGGTTTGGGCCCAAAAAACTGAAAGAAAGTGTTTGAGGGAAACACAAGCACTGGAAAGTGAGGAAGGAAATGTAGATAAGACAGAGCCAGAGAAGGGTGCCCCAAGTTCTGTGTGTACGCTTGGATCACATTTCTGGCTAATTCCCAAACCACACACGTATGGGAGAGGCTCCAAGCAGCTTAGCTAAGGATAAAATAACAGCTGAAATTTGAGCTGCTGTCCCCAATTCTGCAGTTTTATTCCTACCAAATGAATTGCCTGCTAAAATAAACAGAAGTCAATCCTCTTTAGAGGAGTATTTAAAAACTCCAGAGTCTCTGTGATATAGCAGTTATAGTGTCCAGGATACATTTCAAAATAACATCACCTATGAAAACAAACAAAGGTCACCTATTCTCGAGCAATAGAACAATCAATAGGGACTCCTCCAAGATGACCCAGGTGTTCGAGTTAGGGTTTTAAACCGTTATTATGACTATGCTCTAAGAAGTAAATGAAAATAAGCTCACAATGCATGAAGAGATAGTAATTTTTAGTAGAGAAACAATGGCAATGAAATATCTCAATGGAAATTCTGGACCTAAAAGAAATTAATGTTTGAAATAATTATATAAATACATAGATAAAATACAGAGACATCCATCGGAATCTAAAATAAGAAAGTGCCGGGGTGCCTGGGTGGCTCTGTCGGTTAAGTGTCCGACTTTGGTTCAGGTCATGATCTCGCCGTTCGTGACTTCAAGCCCCAGGTCGGGCTCTGTGCTGACAGCTCAGAGCCTGGAGCCTGCTTTGGAATTTGTGTTCCCCGCTCTCTCTCTCTCTCTGCCCCTCCCCTGCTCATCCTCTGTCTCTCTGGCTCTCAAAAGTGAATAAATGTTAAAAAAGAATTAAAATAAGAAAGCGAGCAGCAGCCTCCAGGAGGCAAATGTTCTCTTTCAGTCTAGACTGTTACCCAGAACCTAGGAGAGAACACCTTGGCCCATGACCCTTCAGAGTCTGCCAGATACATCATGAGAGGGTGAGCAGAAAAGATGAATTCATTGGCAATAATTGCCTTATTTTGCCAAGACAGAACTTTCTCTAAAGGCGAACTGTCATTTCATTTGAAAAGAGAAACTTACAAGTAAAAAGCGTATAATTTCAGAATATGTGCCCGTCCTTCCCCAAAAAGGTACAGTTGGCAATCTTACCTTGACATATCTGAAAGGGGAGAGGAATGGAGAAGAGGAGGATGTATTTGAAGAATACTGATGCGATAAAACTACCACGCAAAATGCTGGGACGCCTGGGTGGCTCAGTTCGTTGAGCATCCGACTCTTGATTTTGGCTCAGGTTATGATCTCGTGATTCATAGGATTGAGGCCTGTGCCCAGCTGTGCACTGACAGCTCGGAGCCTACTTGGGATTCTCTCTCCCTCTCTCTGCCCCTCCCCCACTCATGCTCTCGCTCTGCCTCTCTCTCTCTCAAAATAAATAAACGTTATTTTTTAAAAATCTTTTAACGCTCATTTACTTTTGAGAGATGGAAAGAGACAGAACATGAGTGGGGGAGGGGCGGAGAGAGAGGGAGACCCAGAATTGGAAGCAGGCTCCAGACTCCAGGCTCCGAGCTGTCAGCACAGAGCCCGACGCGGGGCTCGGACCCACGGACCGCGAGATCATGACCTGAGCCGAAGTCCAACGCCCCACCGGACTCAGCCACCAACGCACCCCAATAAACATTTTTTTTCAATAGCATGTTTCAAAACAGAACAAAACAAAATGATATTTAACGGTACTGCATCATCAGCAATTGTTTTCTCGATACACGTCTTTGAATCTGAGATCCATAGTTTATATTATCATGTGTGTTGATACTTCCTTTTTATTTTAATCTAGTTTCACATAAACTTTTTTTTTTAACGTTTTATTTTTTTATTTTTTTATTTTTGAGACAGAGAGAGACAGAGCATGAACGGGGGAGGGGCAGAGAGAAAGGGAGACACAGAATCAGAAGCAGGTTCCAGGCTCCGAGCCATCAGCCCAGGGCCCAACGCGGGGCTCGAACTCACAGACCGCGAGATCGTGACCTGAGCTGAAGTCAGATGCTCAACCGACTGAGCCACCCAGGCGCCCCATAATCTTTTTTTTTTTTAATTTAACTTAACTTAATTTTTTTCCACGTAGTCTTTTTTCAGTGAACGGAAATTCTTAATACCATTTTGCTTAAGTTATAATATTCTGAGTTAACAGAGAGGAAGGAAAACTCAACACCTTCTTACGTCCCAACTACCTGTGGGCCAGGAAGAAAACCAGTGACAGCAGAAATGGTTCAGATGATACAGGCATCAGGAAGGAATAGATACTCCAGCGGCTTTATACCTGTGCTCCAATGGAGCTCAGAGCCCTGGAGACCAACGCGAGGCGAAAGGAGTTAACTGCCTTGGTGAGAACTTTGATAGGAGTCAGCCGTGGGGGGACTTCTTAGTACCCTCCGATTGTAGCGTCCTGAGGAAACAAGACACACAGGTTGTGACTCGACCTGCGAAATATGTAAAACCCACGCTCGCATCCTGGAATTCAGTCGGGCAACCAGAGCTGATTAAAAACTACTGAACTAGCGTCCTAGGACTTCCAGCCCAAGAGCGCTTCAAAGTATCTTCCGGGTCACCCACTGGGATCCTTCGATCTTCCCCTGCCTACCAGACCTGGAACTGAGGGTTTCATTTTCCGGCATCAGCCAGACCCACTTTGCTCAAGACGATCACGTTTAGAATTCCTATTGCGCTGAGCCTTCCGAAATGGATGATGGCTTAATTGGGGGAAAATATATGTGCATGCTTCCTAGACCAGTCACATGTGGCATTTATACATTACCTCGTCATTATCGTATCTTCTAATTCATGTCATCTAATTCTGATGATGGCTTTCAACACAAACCAAAGCGTTTACTGCCTTTATTTTTTTCACTTTGACGGTGGTTTCATCCTTATGCAATCTCACA
The DNA here is from genome assembly GCF_028018385.1 of Neofelis nebulosa. Taxonomy (NCBI): domain Eukaryota; kingdom Metazoa; phylum Chordata; class Mammalia; order Carnivora; family Felidae; genus Neofelis; species Neofelis nebulosa. The sequence continues at coordinate 8,806,926 of NC_080797.1, forward strand.
TGGTTTCCATAATTCACTTTTTAGAGAGGTGATGCCATCGTGAATCTTATTAAAACACCAACTGAGAGATTTCGTTTTTTGAAAGTATCTCCATTCCACGGGGTAATTTTGTTTTGAAGGAGAGAATTGCTTTCCACCATATTGCTTCTTTCCTTGAACGGCTACGTATTTTCAAATGACTCAGCTAAACGTGTTTTTTTCCAGCTCTGCAAAGGGTGTTGATCTAGCATTTGGAGTGGAGATGGATTATTTTCAGGAATTGCTTCTTTTAATACTTTCTTCCCTTCTGGGAGAAAGCAAGTATTTAAATTTACTTCCGTGTCTCTTTGCCAGATCAGAGACCCAGCAGCACGAAGAAAGAAGGGAGTTGTATCCCTTCATCATATAATTTCTCTTTCATATTTATTGTGGTAGTTGGAATGAACCTGGTCCATAATCCCAAACTCTCGATAACACATCTCCCTTGGTTAGGACCCATTTGCTTTATGTTGGCCATGACCGCCACACCAAGTACATGCTAGAAGTGAGCACCGAAGAGTATGTCCAGCGGTGTGATCTCCTGGAGGTGTAGGTGACATTTGCATTCTAACCCATCTTTCCACAGGCCCCAGCGCCCACTCTCCTGACCTCTCTGGTCTAACTTAGAAGGTCTTAAAGGATGTTTCCACTAACTTCTTAAAGGAACCATTGCTTTCCTTTTTTTTTTTTTTTAATTTTTTAATGTTCATTTTTGAGAGAGAGAGAGACAGAGTGCAAGCAGGGGAGGGGCAGAGAGGGAGAGAGACACAGAATCCGAAGCAGGCTCCAGACTCCGAGCTGTCAGCACAGAGCCCGCCGCGGGGCTCCAACTCACGAACCATGAGATCATGACCTGAGCCAAAGTCGGACGCTTAACCGACGGAGCCACCCCGATGCCCTGAGCCATTGCTTTCCACGTGTAAAACACATTTTAGTTGAACATTCTTTGAAATCCATCGGATATTAAGCAAATGTGCTTCACGGTTTCTAGAACGTGGTTGCTTGCTATATGGATGCAAATCTTTATTTTTAAGTAAATTTGATAATTAAAAAAAATGAAACCCAAGGAGGCGCATAAAGAGTGAAATAGGCGCAGGGGCGCCTGGGTGGCCCAGTTGGTTAAGCATCTGACTTCGGTTCAGTTCATGATCTCACGGTTCGGGAGTTCAAGCCCCACGTTGGCTTCTCTGCTGTCTGCACAAGCCCACTTTGGACCCTCTGTCCACACCCCTCTCTCTGCCCCTCCCCTGCTCTCTCTCTCTCTCTCTCTCTCTCTCTCGAATCAATAAACATTAAAAATTTTTTGAAAAGAAATGAAATACGTGTGCCCAAGTCACTATCTTTACTCAATTATAATCCACAGTGCACATAGGGTTTTGTCTCACAGCACCCTTTGTTTAAGGAAACGACTCCTTCAATTTCTGTTCGCCTGGTTTAGGGGGTTAACCCCATTCCCACTACTACAGAAGTGGATACACGACCCAGGGTTGGCCAGAGTCCTCCTCGGAACTTGGCTTTGCGGAAGCTACTGGAAGAGATGCGCCCCTCTCCCTGAAGTAGGGGCTCTGAGGACCATACGGGCCGATGGCTGCTGAGGCCCTTTTGCAGCCATGTGCAGAGCACCTATCAGAATGTTTCCAAGCCAAGGCAACAATTTTCAAGAGAAAGGAAGAGACAGAACCCCGATGGTGTTCTTAAACCTCTGTTAGCCTGTGCGCCTGCGTTGGAAAAACTTCGGTCTGGTTTTCTCCACTCTCGCACAAGCACCACACTCACAACCCTTCTGACCCCAGATGTGTGGGGCTTGTCCTCCACCGAGCAATTCCCTGAGATACCAGCGGGGTATCCTACAATCTCACTGCATATGATACTATCTCCCCGAAGACAGCATCAGGCTCCAGTGGGCTCAATCCCACTGCTTCAGATGCTAATCACAACTAGTAGGTCTCCAGGTTACCTGCAACTTCTGTCCAACTTGGCTACAAACCAGAGGTTCCGGGATGCCATCTTGGGTGGGACTGATTTATCAGCGTGGCTCACAGAACACGGGGAAACACTTAATTACGCTTACCAGTTCATTAAAGGACATGATAAAGGAAGAGCCAGATGAAGAGGTACACGGGAAGAGTCTCGGATGGTACCCAGTGTGGGAGCTTCCGTCCCCGTGGAGCTGGGGTGCACCACCCTCCCCATGTGGGGAATGTGTTCGCCAATCCGGAAGCTCTGCAAAACCCAGCCTCTTTGGATTGTTATGAAGGCTTCCTCAGATAGCCGCGATCGGTTATTAATCCCATTTCCAGCCCCTCTCCCCTCTGTGAAGACGCAGGGGTGGGGCTGAAAATTCTAAGCTTCCAATCATCCTTGGTTTTCCTCCTGACCAGCCCTCACCCAGGAGCCATTCAGGGGCCCGCCCAGAGTCACCACATGAAAACAGACGACGCTCCCGTCGCCCAGGGAAATTACAAGGGTTTAGAAGCTCTTTGCCAGGAACCAGAAGCAGAGATCAATTCATATTTGCTATTATCTCACAGTGTCTGAGGCCAGGTTTGCCTTCTCGGATTTCCCAGTTACAAATGCTAATAAATCCTGCATCTTATCTGAGCTACTTTGAGCAAGCTAAGCTAGATTTCTGTCACTTGCATCCAAAGCAGTTCTGACAATTATAGAATCGGCCCTTCCTACTTCTCTTTAGCATCACTCAATATTTTAGGAAGACGGCCTTTTCATATTCCACCTGGTTTACATGAACTATCCGGCCTCCTCCGCATCTCCTATTCTGTCAGTCATTCACTGTGAGTAGATAACAAAATCATGAGACGTGGAAGTCTGAATAAAATATTCACCGGGCACGTATTTTCTGTCAGGACTCATGCTGGGTCCTTTATATCAGTCACTTGGTTTCATTTTTGCAATTCTCCTCTGTCACTACATTTCATTCTTACAATCCCTCTTCAGGCTGTTGATATCTGCTTCACAGACAAAGACCCCCAGGGTCTCTACACTGAATTCTAAAGTCCTTCTGCCACCAGCACACGTCTTCCCTCCCACCCCCATCACTTAATTATGTCACAGAAATGAAAATGCGGTGAAGTCAGATCAACACAACAGGGCATAGAATATTACGCTGCCACCTTTAGGCTTCACGAAAATCCCAGATTTTTCATAGCGTCTTTCATTTATTTTAAATAGAAGTGTTAACAAGTGTCGCATTTTAAAACTTTAAGAATTGGGACGCGTCTACGACGGGTCACGCATTTCCGCAACAGATGTCTTTGCTTTTTCTGGAGACGTTTTGATTGAATCAAGGGCATATTGGGGCGCCTGGGTGGCTCAGTTGGTTAAGCACCCGACTTCAGCTCAGGTCATGATCTCACAGTTCGTGGGTTCGAGCCCCACGTCGGGCTCTGTGCTGATGGCTCAGAGCCTGGAGCTTGCTTCCGGTTCTGCGTCTCCCTCTCTCTCTCTGCCCCTCCCCCATTTGCACTCTATCTCTCCCTTGAAAGGCACTTGAAAAACAGAAAAGGCAGGGAGAGGCTTTCTCTGAACTTCCCTGATCTGTTCAGGGAGACATCCTCCAAAGGGACTCAGTCTTCATAAATCTGCTCCCCCAGGAGCTTCACCACTGAGGGAAGACTGACCCTCGTGCCGGGAGGGGAGCCTAGCAGCTGACGCCCCACCCAGATCTCATCTGATCTCCCCTGTTCCGCTGCGAGATTAGAGGGCCAATTTGATTACTTTCCTTTTCCAGCTGACTTGCCCAGAGTAGACCCTCCATAACTATTTACTGCAGAGCGAAAAAATGAAGAAACTGCAGTTCAGGGGTAGTATGTGCGTGCACGTGCGGGCGTGTGTGGGCTCGGCCCCAGATCGCACCAGGCGTGAAAGGCAGAACCCATGTTTTCTGGCATCCGGCCAGAATATTTGGCCTGCCAACGGTAGTCTTTCCTGAGCCTCCGCCTGCTGGTCCTCCTGGCAAAGGATCCAAGTGAGCCCCAGGTCTGATCAGGACCCGTCCCAAGGTGAAAATGTCAGGAGTCTCGTGCAGGAGCAAGTCAGCTCTTTCAGAGCTCTGGGTCCTTGAGGCCAAGTCGTGTCCTGGACAGAAATGATGACGTTCAGCCGGATCACCAGGCAGAAAAAAAGGGAGGGCAGGAGAAGTCTCCGCTCTGGAGAGCTGGATCTCTTGATCTTCTGGGAGACGGTGCTTTTAATTTTCATCAGTGCAAGACTACGTCCCCAACCAGAAGGGGTTTGCCTAATTCATCATGCTCCCTGGCCACACAATGGGACCCTTGACAAGCAGAACATTGGAGAGCGAGAGAAACGAACATCACCAGTGTCCATGAATTGCAAATGCTTCTTCCTTAAAGGATGGTCTCTTGCTCGGGACCATCTGCTTGATGTAACTGGGCCCAGGTCCTCGGGCTAGCAACATCTGCCACGTTAATAATTTTACCTCTTAATTAAAGCCCAACCACAAGGGGGCCATGCCTAGCTATGACCCTGGACACAGCAGACATTCGCCATACCGAGGGCAAAATGCATCTGCCTCCAGTGCGGCACGAATGAGAACACGTAGGTGTGCCATTCACCCAGTGTCTGTGCTCCCAACTGAGATACCACAAATCCAGGCAAAGGGATCCCCTTTCCCCATTGACTTCGTGTGTCATTCCAAAGATATTGGCCTCCAGATTTAACTGATCTTGCCCTGCTAGGGCCTCCTGACTGGTTTGGTTTTCTGCTGCTCTGCCCTACACCATCCTGGTCACGCCGTTAGTGACCTGGACATAAACACTTGGAGACTCCAGGCGGTGGGGGGGATGTTATTTAAGGGAACCCTGCACGAATCCTTTTGCCCCACGAAGAATTCTTTTGCAACGCAAATAGATGCCCTGTAATTGATCTGTGTTGTGAGTCCAGATCTTCAGATTAATTTCAGATGTTCATATCAATTTCACATCTGCTATCCCGGGGATACTGCGTGGAAACACTCCAACACATACCCAGTAAAGCACTGAATAGCTAAATGGCGGCTGGCCCTACGATGTCTCCCTTCGCGATCCGCCCACATCGTCTTGGACTCGGGTCACATTGTAAGCACGCCAGAGATTCCAAGCAGGCCCCTGTCGACCCCCACCCCGTCAGTCTGTGGTCTCTTGAAGAGCGAGGCACATCGCCTTTATTTTGTTTCTCCTCTAGCTGTCTTGTACTGAGTTCTGTACTTCGGGAGTGGCTGTTGCCAAAGTGATTAAGAAAGAGGACCCGTCGTTTGCGCATCTGCTCATTCGCTCAACAAACACTTGTTCGCCATCTCTTTGTGCACCGGGAACGTAGCCATAAGCGAGACACGGTGAGGCCTTTGTAAAGCTTCGGTCGAGCGGACAGCCAAATAAATACGTAAGTAGAGTGCTCAGTAAAATACCGGTAAGAAACGCCACCTAAGCAGAATGAAGCAGAAGACAGAGGCGGAGAAGCTGTTTTAAGGAGGCTTGGTCATGGAACACCTACCTCAGGAGTCACGAAGAAGACTGACGCATGCCATGGGGGTGTCGTGTAGAAGGTGCAGCCAGTAGAATGGCCCTGGGGTCCAAGTGTGCCTGGCATCTTTGGGGAACAGGAAAATGAGACCTAAAGGATGGGACGGAAGGGGTAAAGGAGATGATGGGAGGAAGTGAGGGTTAAGAGGTCATGGAGGGGCCAGATCATGTCAAACCTTGTGTGTATCGTGTCCCAAGACCTATAAGAGAAGACTTCATGATATTCTGTTCGGCTCCTTCTCTGGAGGAAAAGACTACGGCTGGATGACTATGAAACCCCCAACAGCATTTGCGAGCCTCTAAAAAGCCACCGAGGCATCTAAAGCCGCCCAAGTGTCAGGGGGGACCCTAACAACCCAGCTCCCTCATTTCACGGCTGTAGCCCGAATAAATTCCGGTATTTTATGTGATCCAGGCTCAAGGGAATGTCTAGCGACCAATAGTAATTAAAACGTCAGCTACTGACTCGGAGAATTGTAAGGGAGATTACATGTATCCTGAAAGACTGCTTAAAACCCCTCCCTTCTCCCAGCGTCTCACACTCCACCCCTGCTTTACTGCAGGCTTTCCCTTCCCGGTTCTCGCCGTTTCCTTCCCCCAAATCTCACAGACACCCTGAATCTGCGGGCTCAGCTCTGCACCGAAACACCCTGCACTGCCTCCCTACCAAAAGGCATCACTCCTGCCCCCGGAAGGGACTCTGCCCGCACCTGCTGGCTGTGTAATGCCTGCAATGGCTAAAGGGACCCAGAAGTTCCACACCCCAACCCTCCCTCCTTCAATATTCCCTGGAGGATAGCTCTTCCCCCTTTCCAACTGCCTTTCTCAAGGGAACCCGGCGGGGAATCCGGAACAGAAAATCATTCATTCCACTCCACAAATGAGCAAAGACTGTGCTCAGAATGGGGAGGCGGGATGTCTAGGGCGTAAAATTAAGATCTCTCCGGGTTTCAATGCAGCACTTTTTCCGGGATGGATAGAACACAACCTATATGCCAGGTGCCAGACATTTACACGCACCGTTCCACGCAGTCTCCTCCACAGAGGAAAATATTCGGGCTCTGAGGGGACGGTTCTACATTCCCAACGACACCCAGCTGCCATGTTGAGCCTGCATTGGGAAGCCTTGGCTACTGAGGACTAATCAAGTCCTCTTACATCTGGGCTTCTGACTTCAAACCCCGTGTTCTCACACTCCAAGGAAGGGATTCGCCGTCTTTAGCCTACAGGCAGAGACTGTCAAAAACTCGGCTCCTTTTTCCCCCTCGAGGGAAGGATTTGAAAGAATAGCATTGCCTGCTGTTACCTGCTTTGTGAATCATGGGTGTCCCATAGCTTATCCTTCGGGGCTCGTTTGTTTGTGTGGATGGGCAATTCAGCCACCGTGCAATATTCAAAGGGTACGTATGAACGGGCTAAACTGAAAAGTAATCATCCCTGCACTCTCCACAGTTATCTGGGTCCCGTCCCTACGTATTTTTTCCAGAAGTATTCTGTGCATCTACACACGACAGACTGACGTATCGATGATAGACTACTCAACTGATTTCCACCTTGGGGTTTTTCAAACCATGTAATGTTTCCTGCATTGTGTTTTCCATAGGAATGTATCTTAGCGCTTGTTTCATATCGGTACCCAAAGAGCTTTCTCATTCTTTGTCAGAGATGAATAACGTCCCATCAGGCGGAGGCATCACACCTTCCTTAACCGGTCCTCTATTGACGGGCATGTATATTGCTTTCACAACTTGACTGTTGACAGATCTTGCTGCCGTATTTAATTTCACACCATTTCTCATGTGGGCAACTACATCTAGCACGTTCCCAGTAATTACGGCGCTTGGGTGGCTGAGTTGGTGAAGCGTCCGACTTCAGGTCAGGTCAGGATCTCGTGGTTTGTGAGTCTGAGCCCGCGTCGGGATCTGCACTGACAACACAGAGCCTGGAGCCTACCTCAGGTTCTCTGTCTCCCTCTCTCTCTACTCCTTCCCTGCTTGCACACTCTCTCTCAAATATATATATATATATATGCAAATATATATGTACATGTACATATATATACATATGTATATATACATATGTGTGTATATATGTACATATATGTATATACATATATACATATATGTGTATATATACATATGTGTGTGTGTATATATGTATGTGTATATGTATATGTATGTGTGTGTGTATGTGTGTGTGTGTGTGTGTGTGTCAAATAATTTACCTAGCTGGGAATTGCAGGATCAAGAGTATAGCATTTTTCATTTTAATAAATACTCAGTTGCCAAATTGACCACAACCTGCACCAACTTGCACAGCAATCAGTGAAGTGTGAGCAGGTAACAACACTTTTGTCCTGAGTTAAAACTCTCACTCCTGGACAGACACCAAATTGTCTTCTTAACCACGCTTAGGGGAGGTGATTTAATGTTCAGCTAATGCGGAAGAGCTAACCGTTTCGGCAAAAATGTCTACTGAAAGGTAGACACAACCACGTGCTCTTTACAAAACATTAGTATTTACGGAGAAAATGACAAGTTTTGTACTATCTAATTTCTTTTTTTAATTGTTTTTTTTTTAAGTTTTTCAGTGTTTACTCGTTTTTGAGAGAGAGGGAGAGGAGACAGAGCACGAGCAGGGGGAGGGGCAGAGAGAGAGCAAGACACAGAATCGGAAGCAGGCTCCAGGCTCCGAGCTGTCAGCACAGAGCCCAACGCAGAGCTTGAACTCACAGAGAGATCATGACCTGAGCCAAAGTCGGACGCTCAACTGACTGAGCCACCCAGGCGCCCCGAAGATGTATCTTAAAACCCTGAAGCACTGAAATACAAAACAAAGAGCTATACCAGGTAAGTCCACAAAGGAAATAAAATCCTATGATGGTTTTTGGTGAGTCAGCTTGGCTGAACTAAACTCCCAGAACAGGAGGAAGAATAACATTTTGTGGCACACACATACCTCTCCCAGTGTTCAATCAAATGCTGATGGGGATTTGCAGTGAAGGAATATAATTACCGTCTCTAATCCATTGGCTTTAATAAAGAGATAATCCTGGTGGGCCTGGCTTAATCAGTGGAAGCGTCTTAAAAGAAGGCTTAGGCGGTCCCTGAGCCAGTTACCAAACAACAGTTGACTCTACAATTGCCCTCCTTTGGCTGGATTTTCCCTTCCTGACTGCCTGTAAACAACAGCTTTGGCCCATGTCTATGGTGTTCGAGGCTACTTATGATCTCTTCTAGACTGCCTGTCTCATGGATTTCAGACTTGCTTAGCCAGCCCCCATAATTATCTAAGCTAGTTTCTTGTAATAAGTATCTATCATCCATCCATCTATTATCTCTCCCTCTCTCTCTCTCTCTCTCTCTCTCTCTCATCTATTCATAGGCATATGTATCTTCCAACCGATTCTGCTTCTCTGGTTGAACCCTGAGTGATACTAATGGAATCATTAAAAAATATTCTATTAATCCCCCCAAAATCAAACTTTCTCTTAAATGACCAGATGGTGAATATTTTAGGCTCATAGACATATAGTTTCTGAATCAGTTACTCACTTTTGACATTGTAGTAAGAAAGCAGCCATCTACAATGCATAAACAAATAAATTAAGTTGTGTTCCAATAAAAATTTATTCCTAAAACACATGACTGGCTCACAGGCTGTCGTTTGCCAATCCCAGTCTAGATAGACTGACCTGGAAGAGACAGAACACAAGTAACCAACATCAAGACTGAGAAACATGCCAGCCTGGATTATATCACGCAGACGATAAAAGGGAAATTAGGAAATTTGTAAACAAATTTATAAATTTTATGGATTATGTAATTTCAGTGAAATGAGCAAATTCCTTGAAAGACCCACCTTACCATACTCATTCAAGAAATAATAGAAATCTTAATAACCCTATACATATTTTAAGAAATTGGGGCTCAGGGCTGTCAACTTAGAGCCTGCTTCGGATCCTCTGCCCCTCTCTCTCCACCCCTCCCCTGTGTGCACACTCTCTCTCAAAAATAAATAAACATTATATAAATAGATAAATAGATAGATAGATACAATGTATATATACAATGTATATATAATATATACGTGTGTGTGTGTGTGTGTGTGTGTGTGTGTGTGAAATCAAAACCACACTCAGATATCACCTCACGCCAGTCAGAGTGGCCAAAATGAGCAAATCAGGAGACTATAGATGCTGGAGAGGATGTGGAGAAACGGGAACCCTCTTGCACTGTTGGTGGGAATGCAAACTGGTGCAGCCGCTCTGGAAAGCAGTGTGGAGGTTCCTCAGAAAATTAAAAATAGACCTACCCTATGACCCAGCAATAGCACTGCTAGGAATTCGCCCAAGGGATACAGGAGTGCTGATGCATAGGGGCACTTGGACCCCAATGTTTATAGCAGCACTTTCAACAATAGCCAAATGATGGAGACAGCACAAATGTCCATTGACCGATGATTGCATAAAGAAGTTGTGATACACATATACAGTGGAATATTACTCAGCCATGAAAAAGAATGAAATCTTGCCATTTGCAACAACACGGATAGATCTAGAGGGTATAATGGTAAGCGAAAGAAGTCAGAGAAAGACAAATCCCATATGATTCCACTCATATGTGGAATTTAAGAAACAAAACAGATGAAAATAGGGGAAAAAAATAAAAGAGAGAGGCAAACCATAAAGCAGACTCTTAACTACAGAGAACAAACGGAGGGTCGCTGGAGGGGAGGTGGGTGGGGGATGGGTTAAATGGGTGATGGGTACTCAAGAGGGCACTTGTGATGAGCACCGGATGTTATATGTAAGTAAGTGATGAATAAACTGATTTCTACTCCTGAAACGAATACTACACCGTACGTTAACCAATTGGAATTTGAGCAAAAACTTGAAACTACCAAAAAAAAAAAAAAAAAAAGAGAGAGAGAGAGACACTGGTTGAAAGCAAGCACATCAAAAAATGCTGGACAACCTTCAGACGAGGGTGTGAATTAAAAGCAAATTAAAAAGGAAATGCGAGTGCATAAGTATTAGAATGTGTCTAAAGAAAAACCCCGCTCAACTTCCCCGTCCCGTGCGGAGCGGGAAGAGAACCTAGGTGTTCCCTACTGTGTATTTCTCCTGCGAGTCTCCTTAACTGCTGACACAGGAACACTGCATTTCTGACATTGCTGGTCACCAAATGTGAGGTTTATGCCACATAAGCAATTCTCTGCAACACCAACTAGGTGTGCTACCATTCACTCAATGCTCACACTACCTACCTGGAGGTAGCATCAGATCGCACAAGTTAAGGGCTCGGTCCCACAAGACTGTCCCCCTCAACACACACACACACACACACACACACACACACACACAGCGGAGGCCAATGTCAGTCACCTGTGCTTCTGACCTGCCGTCTGTAGACAGTTCCAACTACCCCCTCTTCTGGTTCGCTTAACTTGCAAGAGCATCTTGCAAGGTCAGGAAAACAGGTTGTTTATGTTTACTTGTTTATGATAAAATGGCACAACAGAGGAGACAGATGAACAGCCACAGGCAAGAGACGCATCGGACAAAGTGTGTGGGAAGGGCTGTGGAGCTGCCATGCCCTCTCTGGGCATGCGACTCTCCCAGACCTCCCGGGGTTCACCAGACCCGAAGCTCGCTCTCCAAACCTCATGCTTTGGGGATTTTATGGAGGCTTCCTCACATAGGCATGATCAATCATTCACTTCATCTCCAGACCTCCTCTCTTCTCAAGAAAATGGGGGCTGGGGCAGAAACTCCAAGCTTCTAATGTGGCTCGATCTTCCTGGTGACCAGCTTCATCCAAGAGCCATCTGGGAGCCCATGAGAAACAAGACCTTCCAAACCCCCAGGAAATGGCAAAGGTTTCAGGAGCTCTGTGCCAGGCACAGAGGTCCAAGACCAATAAGAAATAAAAATTCTGTTCTTAATACGCAAGCGTTTTATTTAAAAAGAGCTTAATAATAGGGGCACCTGGGTGGCTCAGTCGGCTAAGCATCCAACTCGGTTTCAGCTCAGGTCACATCACAGTTCGTGAGTTCAAGCCCCGCATCGGGCTCCACAAGGACAGCACAGAGATTGCTTGGGATTCTCTCTGCCTCTCTCTCTGCCCACTTTCCCACTCGTGCACGCTCTCCCTCTCTCTCTCTACAGTAAAATAAAATAAGAATTTAATTAAAAAAAAAAAGAGCTTAAGAATATATGCTATAAAATGAGAAAACACAATAAATGATATAATAATAAAATAATCTCACCCAGATTTAATTCTTGCATGACGAGTCAGTGCAGTAGAGTAAAAAAACTTTGCAGTTAGGACATCTTGGGTTTAGAAGTGACACCGACTAGCTACGAAGTAGGATTGCCAGGACAGGAAACGCAGGGCACCCAGTTAAATTTGTATTTTCAGATAAAGAAACAAATTTTTTCTTGGTGCTAAATATATTCAACTGTTGCACAGCACCTACACGTACCAAAAGTTATTCGTTGTTTATCTGACATTTACATGCAACCGGGCTCTCTGTAATCTGTTTTGCCAAATCTGGCAACTCCACATTTAAGTCACTTACCTTCTCTGATCTGATTTCCCCTGAGAAGTGCATAGAATTGTTGAACGTTTGTATTGGACCCCTGGGGCTAATATAGCACCGTACGTTAATGAACCATGAATTAAAAAGAAAAACAAAAGAAAGAAGATATAGGGGCGCCTGGGTGGCTCAGGCGATTGAGCGTCCGACTTCAGCTCAGGTCACGATCTCGCGGTCTGTGAGTTCGAGCCCCGCGTCGGGATCTGGGCTGATGGCTCAGAGCCTGGAGTCTGCTTCCGATTCTGTGTCTCCCTCTCTCTCTGCCCCTCCCCCATTCATGCTCTGTCTCTCTCTGTCTCAAAAATAAATAAATGTTAAAAAATTAAAAAAAAAAAAAAAGAAAGAAAGAAGATATAAAAACACCTTAACTCTCTGAGTTTTCAAGATACGATCTTGTCTCATATGCTGGTGTGGCAGGCGCTAACTGTCCCGGAAATCTAAAGTCATGGCTGCTCTCTGCGTGTCTCCTGTGGTCTAAGGGGATAGGACACCATTTCACAGACAGGAAATCAGCACCAAGTGTTCTCATCACTTAGGAAATTACAAAGGTTTTAGGAGCCGTGTGCCAGGAACCGGGGTGGGCAGCGACGCATCTATATTTTCAATGGCCTCACAGAACGGCTAACATTGACGACTGACCACACGATGGCAAAAATGTGGAAGGACCAGCGCTCTCATATCTCTGCTGGTGGAGACTGAACATGATGCAGTCACTTTGCAACACAGGGTGGAAGTTTCCTAAAAAGTTAAACTTACACCCAGCAAAGGATTCAGTCATTTCAGTCCTAGGTTATTTGCCCAGGAGGAAAGGAAACATACAGTCATTCAAAGACTTGTGCACGCGGGTCCATAACAACCTTATTTGTAATTGGCCCCAAACGGAAACAACCTTAATGTCCACTAACAAGTGAATGGATAAAGAAGGTGTGTTAGTCGTAAATTAAATTTTGTCTCCTTTATTTAAAAATTTTTAATGGGTATTCATTTTTGAGAGACAGAGAGAGACAGAGCGCCAGCGGGGGAGGGGCAGAGAGAGGGAGAGGGAGAGACAGAATCCGAAGCAGGCTCCAGGCTCTGAGCTGTCAGCACAGAGCCCGACGTGGGGCTCGAACTCACGAACCGTGAGATCGTGTCCCGAGCCGAAGTCAGACGCTCAATCGCCTGAGCCACCCAGGCACCGCCACTCACCCCCCCTTTTAAGTTTATTTATTTATTTTGAGAGAGAGAGAGAGATGTAAATTAATGATAACTAAATAAAGTTAAAAATTCACTCCCTCGTCACACTGGCCACATGTCAAGGGCTCAATCGCCACCTGTGGCTGGTGGCTCCTATGAGGAGAGTGCAGACATAGGCCGCTCGCAAATACTCTGAAGTTTCTCAGTGCTCGGTATTTATGCAAAAACCAAAGCTCAACTCTATCCTTCAAGTACACGCAACCCACCTACAGCAAATGACTGAGGCTTCCGAGGTTCCCCAACCTCACCCCCGCCTTCCCACCTCTCATTCTAAGAGGGGGTGCGAAAGTATGCGAAAAACCTGTCTCGGAACTCCAGTCTCTTCACTCCAGATGTCTGGACTTTCCTTCCACCCAAAGGGCAGATTCTATAAAAGGTTACGGGAGACAGAGAGCAAAGTCAGCTTTTAAAACTGAGGTTTTGCAACAGCAAACTCTTCTTTTGTGGAATCAGGAGTGGGAGGGACTCTCTGGAGAAATCCGGTAAATAGAGACAGTGTAAAATAATCCAGGAGGTCCAGAGCGCATGAATTAAAAGCTGAACCTTGATGTTGAGACTTAGGCTAATGTCTTTCGTTTGTATCACGTGGGTCCTGAGAAGATTACATCGTTGTACACACAATGACCACCCTCCCCCTCATTTGGGCGGCCTCTGAGTCTGCGTGGCTTTTAACGGCAAGTCGGATCGGTTCCTAAAGCTGGCCACTTCAAGAATGAGAAGAACAAGCAAACACCATTGTTGGGCATGACGGACACAACCACGGGATTCAGTCGATGACGAGTCCGGCTTTGTCTCACTCGGAGAAATCACTAAGAAACCACTTTGATTTTCTTCCCCAGACAGCGCTCATAGAATGCTCCCACCCCGGAGACAATGGATGAGCCCCAGGCTCACACCTTCTTGCTGGTCCACACCTGGGATCCATCCTGCCCTTGACTTTACCCCTCTGAGGCTTTATCTGAAAACTGCATGGTAATTAAGAAGGTTTGGATGAATGTGATTCCAAGGTACATGCCAACCACCCATTCAAAGCCTCTTAACTGGTTAATAATTAGTATGTATCTTTCAACTGCAAAATGAGTACAGTAAGCCCCCAGGACAGATGGACGGCGCTCAAATATTCGATGCTTTGTGGTCAATCACCAGGCACCAAAGCCAAGGTCTGGAATTGGTCCAATCCCAGGTTGGGGGATTCCTGCCCTGGGATCTAGACAAAGAATCAGTAATTTGGTTCCTTTCAAAGAAAAAACAAATCTTGCGGTTAACGTACAAATAGACCCGAGGGGTGGAAAAATATGAAAATGAATTCTACCCTAAGTCTTTACTGTGTGAATTTTGATGAAGGTGACAGGGACAAGGATAGAAATGGTCCCCCCATTGTATTACCCGAGCAAGGGCTCCCTCTACTGGAAATCTATTTTGAAACCCGTGAATTGTAATTGATTCCTTGAAATGCCTATTTCGCAGTAGAAAAAGCACCCATAATTTAAACTTTTGAGACTGACGTCACCTGTCTACCTGGGTAATGATAGCTTTTCAAAAATACTTTTGAAGCTAAGGCACTGATTTAGTAAAGTAAAGAATATTCATTTGATTTAGGATGAACATAATGACTATAGGAAGACGCTCTAAGTCTTGGGAAAATGCTCCCGAAGAATGCCTTTTTGTTGTTGCTATCCTTAATTTGGCAGAGCTATAAAATTATCCCGGGAAATACTTTATGGAACTCAAAGTAGTTAAAAAGAGTGAAGGGCATGAGTTTTCACTCAACACCCTGATGGCTTGGCCGCCATCCATCTGAGATGTGGGCTCACTGACTTTTTCTCAGAGATTTAGACCTTGACTAAATGTGTAGGCATCCCAAGGTGGTCACCCTACCTCTCCAACTCTTAAACCTACATGCCTGCCCAACCTGGATCAGCACACTGAAGATTTTGTATTCTAGATCTACGATGTAGTGATAAAGGCTGGGCGTTTTAAAATCTTATATTGCCTTCCTCTGGGCTCCATTTGTAATTAAAAAAAAAAGAAAGAAAGAAAGAAAGACTGATATAAACTCCAAACAATGTCCACTTGAAATGCTAAACAGGTAGAGTGACATTTTGGAATCCACAGATTAGATTGTGAATGATCGTGTCTAAAAGACATTATCAATGATGTCAAACCAATAGGTCATCAACCGTGAATTGTCTTACAATTCCCAGCAGTCAGGTGCACAGAAGTGTAGAAAGCCAGTCTTCCCATTTGTGTGGCCAACAAAACAAATTGACATTCTCTCTATACAGACTGAGTTCATACCACATTTCCATCCTCAACTCACACACACACACACACACACACACACACGCCAATAATACTCATGTAATCTAACCAGTTGAAAGCAAAGGGTCACAATTCAATTCAACAACATTCACTGAGAACTTTCTGTCAATTCCATGAGAAATTTGTTAGCAGGAGCGATGTCTAAAAGGCAATGAAAAGGACAGAGGGTGAGATGTGTCCACAAGTAAATAACATTTTTGAGTGTGAGTTAAGGAGTTTCTTCATTTTCACGTTGACGTGGAGATCCATGATTCTATGAACACTTTGAGATTTTTGTTATGAACCAGTTTTGTGGCAGAGAAGTGTTCTCCCTCACAAAGAATATAGCCTTATTTCCGTAAATCTATTATAATGTAGTCGATAATCGGGGTGCCTGGGTGGCCCAGTCGGTTAAGCGTCTGACTTCAGCTCAGGTCATGATCTCCGGGTTCATGGGTTCGAGCCCCATGGCAGGCTGTCTTCTGATAGATCAGAGCTTAGAGCCTGCTTCGGATTCTGTGTCTCCCTCTCTCTCTGCCCCTCCCCGCCTTGTGCTCTCCCTCCCTCTCAAAAATACATAAAGCATTTAAAAAATATATGGTAGATAATCAATAAAAATGTGTAAAATTGAAATGAGCAGAATTACATTAAAATGGTGTTTTATAGCCAGCTTTCTTCATTTTACAATGCATTCTGATTATATGTCCGTTTTTATAAATATTCTTCTACATTTCATTTTTAAAGGCTGTCTGGTAGTCCTCGTATGCGTGTATCATAGTTTATTGAGACAGTTTATTATTATTTCCAAGTTTTCTATTATAAACAAGTCTGACATTAATATCTTTGAGGCTAAATCTTTTCACACAGTTCTGATTACTCTCTTAGAGTAAAACCCAAAATGTAGAATTGCTAAGGCAAAGGATATTTTCACATGTAGTAATTTTGAGGTATGTTAACAAATTGCCCCTCCATAGAGGTTATACCAATTCATAATTCTACACTAACTTTTTTTTTCCAATTCGGCAGACCACAAAAAAGGATCTTGCTTTAATCTTTATTTTTTGATTCATGTTTAGCACCTTTTATGATTTTTTATAATCACAAATTGCCTGCTTTTAACATTCAACCATTTTTCCACTGGTATGTTTGTTATTTTTTATTTATTAGCAAGACATTTTTACAGGCAGCACTGAAAATAAGAACGCTTTGGGGCACCTAGGTGGCTCAGTCGGTTAAACATCTGACTTTGGCTCAGGTCATGTTCTCACGGTTCGTGAGTTCGAGCCCCGCATCGGGCTCTGTGCTGACAGCTCGGAGCCTGGAGCCTGCTTCCGATTCTGTGTCTCCCTCTCTCGCTGACCCTCCCCCACTCATGCTCTCTCTCTCTCTCTCTCTCTCTCTCTCCCTCTCTCTCTCTCTCTCTGCCCCTCCCCTACTCATGCCGTCTCTGTCTCTCCCAAAATAAACAAATAAACAAAAAAAAAAGAAACAAAAATTCAGACGAGACAGGTTAACGACAGAAGAAAAACCCAAAGTTTTATTACACAGGCATAGAGGCCCAATAACAAAATGGAGACCCAAAGAAATGACAGAGGCGGGCAGGTTTTACACCTTCTAGACAAAGAGACATTAAATTTGTGAGAACTTTACAGGATAAGGAGAATGGGTGTTTGGGAGTTTTAATGACTAAGGAATTCTAAAGCAGAACTTGGGCTGAGTTAGTAGGTTAGTAAAAAAAAGTAACAAGGTTTGTTTGTACAGCTTTCTCAGCTTTAAAGTCCCTGTCTCTGGTGTCTTTAAAAAAAAAAAAAAAGTGTATTTATTTATTTTGAGAGAGAGAGAGTGAGCAGGAAAGGGGCAAAGAGAGAGGGAGAGAGAGAATCCCAAGCAGGCTCTGCATAAGTGCGGAGACCAGTGAAGGGCTTGATCTCACAAATGGCGAGATCACGACCTGAGCTGAAACCAAGAATCAGATGCTTAACCAACTGAGCCCCCCAGGCTCTCTTTACTTCGCCATATAGGGAGGATGTTTCCACGTGGGAGATTTATGTCCTGTTTTCAAGGGGAAGCAGAGGGTCCGAACGCCCTTCCTGCATAGGCTGTCTCTTAAATAACTTTCATTTAAAATAATCAACGTGACAAAGTGGCACATTTTGGGGCAGGCCGGGCTTGACCCCTCCAACCCACAAGGGAAGATACGGGTTTTTTTTCCGAATAAAATCTATGAAGTTAACATAAACCCTTTCAAAGTAAATAAAGAATTTTTGTTTTCAAATTAAAAGGGGCTTCTTGTACAGCAGCTTGTAGCAGATAAATTCTCCTGGCTGAGAACCGTGAAAACAATCGGACCAAACTTCTCAAAATCTGTTTGAGAGCATCATTTTGACACTAAGACCACCAGGATTTGCGCCAGCAGATCAGAGAAAAGGAAACCCACTGCGGTGAGCCCACCACCAATTCCGAATTTCCCCCAAAGCAGCAGACCAAAGGGGGGCACTTGGGTGGCTCAGTCGGTTAAGCGTCCAACTTCGGCTCAGGTCACGATCTCACGGTTTGTGAGTTCGAGCCCTGCCTCTGGCTCTGTGCTGATGGCTCAGAGCTTGGAGCCTGCTTCTGATCCCGTGTCTCCTTCTGTCTCTGCCCCTCCCCTGCTGGTGCTCTGTCTCCCTCTCTCTCAAAAATAAATAAAGATGAAAAAAAAAATTTTTTTGAGAGTATATTAGCAGCAAACCAAGAGCTTGCAAAGCTGTCTAGAAGCAGATGCTAAGGGCAGAAAGACTAAGCCGTTTTCAGGCCCTTGAAGACTTGCAGACAAAGTTGGAGTTTAGGGTTTACTAAGACACGAGGGTACAAAATCCTGGAGAGAAAAGAAAATGGAAGAAAGCATGCCTGACGCCCTGAGGTGCTCCTTCGCTCCATCCATTTGCCATTTTGTAAACAGGACACTCCTCGAGTCTGAACGCCCGGCAGAAGGCGGCTGCTAAGAGGGCGATTTCTAATCAAAACTCCATTTGTATAAATTCCTGACATTGAACTATTTCTCAGATGAGCTCCAGGATGGAAAATAAATGTCATCAAAACAGTCCCCTGAGAAAACCCAAGATTCTTAATTTTTTTTAAATGTTTTATTTATTTTTGAGACAGAGAGAGAACAGAGCATGAGCAGGGGAGGGGCAGAGAGAGAGAGGGAGACACAGAATCGGAAACGAACTCCAGGCTCCAAGCTGTCAGCACAGAGCCCGACCCGGGGCTCGAACCCACAAACCGTGAGATCATGACCTGAGCCAAAGTCAGACAGACGCTCAACCGACTGAGCTACCCAGGTGCCCCCGAAAACCCAAGATTCTGTTAGTGAAGAAATATGTAAGCTGTTCATCTTCAATATCCTGCCTTGCTTTTTATTGCTTAGAAGAAATAAGAATCTTGTCCCTTTTGGATGGGGAGGTGGGGGGGAGCGCCTGGGTGGCTCAGTTGGTTGAGCGCCTGACTTCGGCTCAGGTCACGATCAGGGCTGACAGCTCGGAGCCTGGAGCCTGCTTCGGATTCTGTGTCTCCCTCTCTCTCTGCCCCTTCCCCCCGCCAAAGATAAATAAAAATTTTAAAAATTAAAAACAAAAAAAAAGAATCTTGTCCCTTTAGGAGAAAAAATAACCCAAACCACGAAAATAAAAGGCGGATTACTTTTCAAACAGAAAGAACAGACTTAATGAGAGAACAAGGAACAGCAGGAACAGACAACCATCTCTTTTCTTTCTTTTTATTAACAGCTTTATTGAGATATAATTATCCTAGTACACAACTGACCTATTTAAAGGATACAATTCACTGGTTTTTAGTATATTCACTTCCAGGAGAAGATATGTAACCATTATGACAGTCAATTTTAGAACATTTTTATCACCTCCAAAGGAAACATGGTTACCTGTGAGCTATCACAACACTGCGTTTCCAGCCCCGCTTCCCAGCCTTAAGTCGTCACTGATCTACTTTCTGTCGCTGTAGAGTTCCCCACTCTGGACTTCCAAGGAAATTGACTGACACGATATGCAGCCTTTTGCAACTGACTTCTTTCATTTAGCATAAGGTTTCCAAGTTTCACCCACGTTGACCGCATCTCCTGGCATTTGGATCTATGACGTTTTATTTATGCATTCTTCAGTCGATGGACATTTGGGTTGTTTCCACCTTTGGGCTGGTATGACTAACACGGCCAAAAACATCCCTGTACCAGTTTCTGTGTTTTGTGTGTTTGTGTCTCTCAGGTATATTCCCAGGACAGAAATTGCTAGGTTATATGGTAGCTCTATGTTTAATATCCTTTGAGGAACCGACAATGTTTTCCAAACGAGTTGTGCTGTTTACATTCCCGCCATCGGTGTATGGGGGCTACAAATTGTCTACGCCCTCACCAACATGTGTAATCAATTGTCCGACTTTCTGATTCTAGCTAACCTAGTGGGGTATGAACTAACATCTCCTTCTGGTTTTCATTTTCATTTCCTTGATGACTTCCAATGCTGAGCCTTTTGGCCGGGAGGGGGGTGTTTACTTGCCATTTGTATTTATTCCTTGGACCAATGTCTGCTGAAGTCCTTCACCCCTGCTTTAATTGGGTCATTCATCTTTTTTATTATTGAATATAAGGGTTCTTTTTTTTTTAATTTTATTTTAATGTTTATTTATTTGTGAAGGAGAGACAGAGAGAGACAGAGCGTGAGTGGGAGGGGGGAGCAGAGAGAGGGAGACACGGAATCCGAAGCAGGCTCCAGGCCCTGAGCTGTCAGCACAGAGCCTGATGTGGGGCTCAAACCCATGAACCGTGAGATCATGACCTGAGCCCGAGTCGGACGCTTAACCAACTGAGCCACCCAGGTGCCCCTAAGGGTTCTTTACAAATATATTCTAGATGTAGGTTCAGCATCACATATATGATTGGCAAGTACTTTCTTCTATTCAGTGGTTTGTCTTTTCACTCTCTGGATGGTGCTCTTTGAAATACAATAGCTTTTAATTTTGATGATGTCCAATGTATTGATTTTTTTCTTTTGTTGCTGATGCTTTTGGTGTTATAGCTAAGATGCTTTGCCAAACCCAAGGTCACAAAGATGACGCCTAAGCTTTCAACAGTTTTATACTTTTAGCTCTTAAATTTGGGTCATTGATCCATTTTGAGTTAATTTTTGTATATATTGTTAAATAAAAGTCCAATTTATTTTTTTGGTTGCATGTGGATGTTTGGCTATTCCAGCCCTGTCTGTTGAAAGGACTATTTTTCCCCATTAGATGGTCTTTGCACCTCTGTGAAGATCCAGTTGATGGTATTTTATGATCATAGAATTCAAATATATGTGGGTTTATGATATATGATCATAGACATATGGGCTTACTTCTATACTTTCAACCCTATTCCACTCATTTATATGTCTGTTGTTGGGCCAATACCACACTGTCTTGATTACCATTGTTTTGCATAGTAAGTTTTGAAATCCAGAAATAAGGGTCCTCTACTTCGTTCCTTTGCCAGATCGTGTTGGCTATTTTGGGTCTCTTACCATCCCATTTGAGTTTTAGAAACAGCTTGTGAATTTCTAATAAAGAAGGCAGCTGGGATTCCGATGGAAATTGCCTTGAATCTGTAGAAAAATTTAGGAGCATTTTCCTTCTTAACAATGTTAAAGTTTCCAATCCATGAACATAGACTATCTTCCCAATTACTTAGATTTTCTTTAACGTCTTCATCAATGTTCCATAATTTTCACACGTAAGTTTTTCACTTTTTTGTTACATTTATTCCTAAGTTGTTTTTTTTTTTTCCCCTTTTTGGATGCTATTCTAAGTGGGATTACTTTCTCAGTTTCATTTTTTAATTGTTCATTGCAAATATAAAAATACAACTGATTTTTGTATGTTCATATTGTGCCCTGCCTCTTTGCTGAATTCATTTATTAGTTCTAAGGGTTTTTTTTTTTATTGGATCACTTAGGATTTTCTGATTATGAGATCATTTACCTGTGAATACAGATAGTTTCAGTCTTCCATTTTAATCTTGATGACTTCTGTTTGTTTAATCTAATTTGCCTAATTGTCCTAGCTGGAACCTCCAAGTTAATGTTAAATAGAGACAGACACACTTGTCTTCTTCCCGATTTTAGAGGGAGCACACTCACTATTTTACCAATACATATGATGTGAGGTGAGGGTTTTTTTTTTTATAGATGGACTTCATTAGGTTGTGGATATTCTCTTTTATTCCTAGTTTGTTGGCTGTTTTTATCATAAAAGAATGTCAGGGCCCCCAGGTGGCTCAGTCGGTGAAGCGTCCAGCTTCGGCTCAGGTCATGATCTCACAGCTCCTGAGTTTGAGCCCCCCGGGTCAGGTTCTGTGCTGACAGCTGGGAGCCTGGAGCCTGCTTCGGATTCTGTGTCTCCCTCTCTCTCTGCCCCTCACCCGCTCACGCTCTATCTCCCTCTCTCTCTCAAAAATAAATATAAAAAAAAATTTTTTTAAGAGCGTCGGGGGGCGCCTGGGTGGCTCAGTCGGTGGAGTGTCCGACTTCGGCTCAGGTCATGATCTCGCGGTTCACGAGTTCGAGCCCTGCCTCGGGCTCTGTGCTGACAGCTGGAGTCTGCAGCCTGCTTCGGATTCTGTGTCTTCCTCTCTCTCTGCCCCTCCCCTGCTCATGCACGGTCTCTCTCTGTCGCAAAAATAAGTAAAACATTAAAAAAAAAAAACTAATTTACTGCCAAAAAAAAAAAATGCTATCGTCTGAGATTTTAGCAAGGCACAATCCCTGGTCACAGATCACCGTAACAAATGTAATACTGAAGAAGACTGACATATCGCAAAAACTCCCAAAACGTGACACAGAGGCACAAAGTGACCAAATGCTGACGGGAAAGCGGCATGGGGAGACTCGCTCAACGCAGGCCCCACAAACCTGCAATTTGTAAACGATGCAAGATCTACGAAGTGCGATGAAACAAGGTATGCTTGTATTTAGTAACCGACTGGATTCTTTTGGTGAGGTCTCTTTCCTCCGCACAGTGTTCAGCCTCTGATGTTCCTTGGGGGGGGGGGGGGGGGGCGGTGGTTAGGGATGCTTTGGAATGTTCACCATGACAGGGGATTCATAGGGCTCTCTTGCTCTCTTTCCCAGACCACATCCCGTTGTCAGACGCCATTCATTTACTGCCGGTTTCTCTGCTGTTTTCAGCAACGCCTTGGGTCGTCAACTGGTCTACGAGTTCATCCAGTCAAACTTTAACTCCTTTGAAAGAACAGTTTCTGAAGTCAGGGTCTGATTATTTGCTCTGACCTCAGGAGGCTTCCTCCTACCGGTAGTATCCACATGTTCTGTCCTGCAAACCAGTGGCCTATAATGCAGCCTGGGCCTTCAGCGTCCTCCCAGCTGCCCTCTCCGAGCACTGCCACCATGCTTGGGAGCACCCCGAGGCTTGAACTTCACTCTCCGGGGCAGCTGAGGTCTGTTCCTTGGAAAGAGAGTAGCAGCTACCCGTTTTGTGGATGCGTCTCCACCCAGGCAAAAAGCGCTGAGCCAGGGCTTAGGGAGGCTTGACGAACACAATGCAGAAGCTTGCGAGAAATCCGGAGCTCGTTGAAAAGAATGAGGTCTGTGCTGAGGTAGAAAGATCTCCAATTTGGATCATTAAATGAAAAGAACAGCTTGGTGCAAAACAGTGTGGGTAGTCTGATCCCTTTCAGGTACACGTTTTATTGATTTCTTAAGTTTTTTTCCTGTTTATTTATTTTTGAGAGAGAGAGAGAGAGAGACAGAGCGCGAGCAGGGGAGGGGCAGAGAGAGGGGGAGACACAGAATCCGAAGCAGGCTCCAGGCTCCGAGCTGTCCGCACAGAGCCCGATGCGGGGCTCGAACTCACGGACCGTGAGATCATGACCTGAGCCGAAGTCGAAGTCGGATGCCTAACCGACTGAGCCACACAGGCGTCCCTTGATGTGCTCTTTTTAAATAAATGGATGGATGTATCTATGTTGGCATTGCCTTTTTCTCCCGGAAGACATCATAAGCTATGTCTTACGTTAGCTTTGACAAGACACTGTGGGGAGGTGAAAAAGAGGCTTTCACGTGTTACTTTTCCCTCCAGATGTCTTTAGGATGTTATGCTCCTTGATATATATTACTTTTTTTTTTTTTAATGCCAAAAACGCTACCTGGGCGGGAAGATTTGGACCACTTTTGGTTTTCTTCTTTGATCTCACATATAGGCATGTTCAACTTTTAGGTAAATATTATAAAAACAAGTTTGTGACATGAAAGCCAACTCTTCCAAGTACAAGTTGGTGAGGTTCCCAGTGTTCCCAACCACCTACGTCTCCCGGGCATAGGAATGGCCATCTGTACCACCTGACCCGTTCTACCCAAGTCACAAGCAGAGTTAGCTGGTCACTACTGAAAACCTGGGAAGGGGGAAGCCCTCCTATCACTGGGGTTCAGAGACAAAAGAGTACGAAGTGCCTAAAGGTGGCTTCATTGTGGCCCTCGCTGCTTAAAGCATGGTCCGGGGGACCTGGTCCCGGGACATCAGCATCACTTAGGCAGGAACTGGAAATGCAGAACGGAAGTCCTCACCCCAGACCTCCGGAACCAGGATCTGCATTTGATAAGCTTCCCAGGTGATTCATCAGCACACTGAAGTCTGAAAAGACCCGTAGAGGCTTTCAGATCCATCAAGGCAGGTGGGGGCCAACACAGACAGAAGGAATCCAAATCTCTGGGGCGGCCCCCCGCATGGGAGATTCTCGCATTGGGCCTGATATTGACAATCCCTCAGAAGAATCGAGATCTCCTCTCGGTACACCCCAATCGTCACATCTGTGATAATCACTGATTTGCTTTCGAATTACTGATCACTGTGCTAAGCACGTTACACATTTCATCTTTTTCCTATCTACCATCCCATAAACTTGGCCTTGGCATCATCTTACAGGTGAGGATGTGGGATCCTAGAGTCGTAATAACCTGTCCAGCCTCCTACAGCAGGTAAGGGGCAAAGGGCAGGTTCAAACCTAAGGTGCCTAATCTGTGTGCTCTTCGCTACCGTATGGCTGTCTGCATACGCCTCTTCGCGAAACCATCACCCTTTGCGATTAAGAAGTATGCGATCCTTTCTTGATCCCTGGTGCCCAGTTTCACACAGATGCGCAATGAGAACTGGGAAAATATCGAACACACCGGGAGCTCGATGTATCGCGAACGCGCAATAACACGTCAACGGGTAAACGTGGCTATGAGCGAGACGCAGCCCAAAAACCTGGAGCTAGACGGCACGGTCGGCCCTCTCCCTCCCTCAGGACCACACGCAGAGCGGGAGCTCTGTTGGTGCTAACATCTCACCTGAAAGCCCAGCCTCAAGTCACCAACTTGTCGCCTTTCCACTATTAACACATCTCCCCTCCTTGTACACGTTACGGTCTGTGCCGCTCACGCCAACATTCCCCGAACGTTAGGTTGACGCAGATGTGACACGCCCCCTGGTCCCCATGCGGGTCACCAGAGGACAGCGCGAGACAGAGAGAGGGAGCTGAGCTAAATGAACACGCAAGCCCCTTCCGGTCCATGTCCAGTTTCTGTTTCGGCTGCAATTCCTGTTCTCCCTCAGTCAGGAGACATCTGCACAGGCTTACGGAAGGCATATGGTGCTCCCTGTGGCCTGTTAGGGAGCCCAGACCACGAGCTCAGCCTTGCTCTCTGCTACGGCTCTAAAGTGCACCGCCGCCCCCCACCGCGCGCGCGCCGAGGTCCCCACAAAATCCCAAGAGAGATCGTTGAGTTACTCTGATGTTTATTTGAATGCATCTTAGTCCACACTTGGTATAAAATCAGAAAAAGCCAAGCCAAAAAAAAAAAAAAAAGGAAAAGAAAAGAAAAAAAGAAAAAAAAAAAACAGGTCTGGAGTCTTAGCATCAGAAGGGCACCTTATATACAGGTACAGTCGGTGGCCAATACAAGTCATTGCCAGACAGTCCTTGGAGGCAGAGAACAGTCTAGACCCAGAAGAGTCCTGGGAATGCACGGTCCCGAGGGGTCTAGAGGCTGGTCCCGATGCTCCGACCGTAAGAAAAATGTGGGAGCAGTAAACGCTGTGTTTATTATTTATTTATTATTGTCATAACTGCAGCCTCACTAGGTACAAAAGCAGTTATAAACCATTTATATGACACAGAATTACTCAGGTGTCCATCCTACTTTATGTCATAAAACCGTTAATTGAATTTCCAGTGAGTAGTTTAGACGATTAGTGATAATAAGGAATGGTAAATCCATAGCACCATTTCATAGGTTTGCTGTCACCGATTTCTCATCTAGACGTGCGGCTGAGACACTCACGGCCAAGGGCAAGTGTTCCAAAGCCGAGGGCTCCAGTTTGGGGGTTCTGTCCATGGCTTCGCATGGAGGTGCGGGCGGGACCTGTCTCTGCGCGACGCACCGGGTCGCCCGCCAAGCAAAAGGGCTTCTGGCCAGTCGGGGCTCCCACCCACGCTTTGGTTTTCTGAATGAGGTGGAGTGAAGGGAGGTATCTACTTTCCGATAAAAGGGAAGGGGCAAGATGGGAAGTATTTTACGTCCGGGCCAAACAAAAAGAACAACAAAACAGAACAAAAGAACAGAGCTCCGTTATACGGTTAGGAGGTAAAAGTTCCTTAGCTACTTCTTTAAGATTCAACACAAGGCTGATGGTCAACATAAAAAGCGAACGATACTATGTACATATATGTAAAAAGTGTTATAAATAGGTTTTATAAACCATAGATATTATATACATCTTGAGTCAACACGAACCCCCCCCTCAACTGCTTTCTGTTTGATTTGGTTTGAGTTTGGGTTTTTTTGGCTAGCTCTTTTGTTTGGATGGTTGGTTTGGGTTGGGTTTTTTTCTTTCTTTCTCTTTTTTTTTTTTTTTTTTTCTGGTTTCCTTCCTCCCTTCCCCCGATGTACGCTCAGTGCCTCAGACCAAACCGTCTGGGCACCTCATTCGCGTTTCCGCAAGATCACGTAGACGACGCCGCTGAGAAGGGCCAGAGGGAAGGCCACCCAGGCCAGGATGTAGGCGAAGCCGTAGGAGTAGTCAGAGTTGAGATGCCACTCTGGGTGCCTCACCGTGTAGATGGACGCTGCACTCATCACACACAGACCTGGGGAAAGACAGGGACAGGTAGGGGGAGGGAGGCGGGGAGGGGCCCCCCGTCCACCTCCCCGCTGCAGATTCCATAGGACTCCGGACACCTGCCCACACCATTTCCTCTCTCTTGACACACACACACACACACACACACACACACACATACACACACATACCAGGAAAAAGGTCACCCAATCTTCCGCAGATAACGCTGTGCTCAAAGAGCATGTCTGAGGGGCGCCTGGGGGGCTCAGCCAGTTAAGCAATCGATCGACTCTTGATTTCGGCTCAGGTCACAATCTTGTGCAGTTCAGGGGTTCAAGCCCCGAGTCAGGCTCTGTGTTGACAGCGTGGAGCCTGCTTGGGATTCCGTCTCCTTCTTTCTCTGCCCCTCCCCCCTCTCGCTCTCTGTATCTTTCTCAAAATAAATAAATAAGTAAGTAAATAAACTTAAAAAAAAAAGAAGAAGAAGAAGAAAAGGGGCACTTGGGTGGTTCAGTCTGTTGGAAGTCTGACTCCAGCTCAGGTCATGATCTCACAGTTCGTGGGTTCAAGCTCTGTGTCCGGCTCTGTGCTGACAGCTCAGAGCCTGGAACCTGCTTCGGATTCTGTACCTCCCTCTCTCCCCACCCCTCCCAAAACTCACACTCTGTCTCTCTCAAAGATTTAAAAAATTAAAAGAAGAAGGAGAAGGAGAAGAAGAAAAGCAGCTGTGATTCTGGATCTGGCAGCAGGGAAGGGCCTCGAAGATACAGAAACAGGGGAAAGAATCTGCTCTCTGCTTCTGATCGAGGGGACCCAGACCAGCATCTCCAAGGTTGCTTGTCATCTTTTCTGCCCTATTTCTCTTCCTCGGACTGTCGCCAACGCCTCGTCGACAGAAGGATGTGGCCAGCAAGAATTCGACTCACAAGATAAACCCACCTAGCGCTCTCCAGGGAGGGTTGGGCATGGGAGCGCCTGGAAACCCGTAAAGCACTGTTCAAATGGGTGGTGATGTTATCTGAACCAGTAAAGCGAAGGGGCACTTGGCCACGATCTGAATTGTGCCAGGGCAAGAGCACTGGGGTCCAGGCAGACCTCAGAGCCCCTTGGCAGGACTTCCACTCAGGAGACCAAGCAAGCAATGCCAACGAGCACCATTAGGCAGACAGAGGATACAGAGAGAGGAAAAAGAAGGGGGGGGATAGGATATGAGTGGGAAGCCGAGAGAGGAATCTATCAAGCTCCATTGCATCCGGTCCCTTCTAACAGTTCTTGGTGCCCTCAAGGTCGGGTCTGAACCCCCAAGAGTGCAAGATTATCGGGTCGAGAGATAAATCAGGTGGCCCTTCCCCTGCCCACCTCTGCAGCCCTTTGGTGTGGGACTCTTGAAGCAGGCAAGTTCAAGAGCGATGGTCCGCGCCCACAGTGACAGTCAGCATCCCCCTGCAGGGAGGGGTCCCGCGATGTCAGCACCCCAGCCTGGCGCCCCACAAAGCCTGCTCTGTTCCCTCTGTTCCCTCCTGAAAACAGGGTCTTTGAGAGGCTCTGAGTGACTCTATTATAAACCCAGCGTGCTATGTGGGATTCCTGTGGTTCCAAAGCTCCCAATGTCCCAGACCACCTACATCTAACCTCCCTGCTATTTCACTGGACACTGTAAACTTTGTTTGAACAAAGCACGTAAGTGGGAATATACTACATTCGCCACCCTGATAAGACCATCCTTCTCCCAGTCAGAGGAGAAAGCTCCCACTTGAGTGGCCCCTGTTGAGAAGGCCACACAATAGTCCCGCAGCTCCCGCGGGATCGGATCCAGGACCCGCTACCTACAGAAAGTTAGGGGGACAGCGCGGATGCCCGGGGTAGAGGGAAAACCAAGGGCCGGCAAACTGCCATTCGAGGGCTCTGCTGGGAACGTGCTTTATTTGCCCTGTTGTCCGAGATCCCCGATTATCTTCCCCAACGGCTCCATGGCTGACCTCCGCAAGGTGCAAATTCTTGTCTTCAAGAAATACTTGAACTTCAAGAATACCGAAGTTGTCTCTCGGCCCGATACCCGGCTACCTCCTGGGGGCAGGGCTATAGAAAGACAAGTGTGATCCAGGGAACGAGTGCCAAAAGGCCAGGCCCATGCTTGTCATGCTGGCGAGGCTTCCGAATGGGGCCCGCGTCTACCCAGCATGGGCAGGAACAAACCCGCGGTGGCTGTGCAGACCAGCTGTGCCCAGATTTCACCAGCAGAGAGCACACGTTCCGTCGGC
The DNA here is from genome assembly GCF_028018385.1 of Neofelis nebulosa. Taxonomy (NCBI): domain Eukaryota; kingdom Metazoa; phylum Chordata; class Mammalia; order Carnivora; family Felidae; genus Neofelis; species Neofelis nebulosa. Next base: position 8,836,024 of record NC_080797.1, read on the forward strand.
GACCACGGGGGACAGAGGGAGGCAGGACACCCAAGTGCAGTGACTCACTAGACGGCCTTGTCTGTAGGGTATCCGTCGAGGAGTATCTCGGGGGTTAAATGACCTTGAGCTTCGCTGCCACGAGCCACCTGCTGAGACGCTCGCAAAGCCAAAGAGCAGATATACGCTTCGTAATTACGGTCGTCGGGAGACTGATGCTTTAGGGTATACGCGATGACAAGGCGGTCTGCGTGTAGTGCCATAGCGGTGCCCTGGAACACGGGGAGTTAATGCCATACGACAGACCTCCCAATGTCACACAGGTGTTCCCATAAATGGGCGGTCCCCATAAAGTCGCTTTCTCAATGACCTGTAGGTGGGGGCATGGTGATGAAGGTCCTCCCCACCCCCCCACCTCGTGGGGAAGGTGAGGGAGGTTGCGGTCACACCAACAGTGTCCTGCCTTCTCCAAGGACGAGCGGCGTGTGCCCCGGCAGTGACAGGGATGCCCTGGGAGGGGCCCGAGTCTGGGAGGGCAGGCAGCTGTGAGTGGGGGACTCTGACCCTCTCCAGACAACACAGAAGAGCTGGCCACTCAAGAGTCTATCCCCGTCACGGGGCGCCTGGGTGGCTCAGTCAGTAAGTGTCCGCCTCTGGGTTTCGGCTCAGGTCACGATCTCGTGGCTTTGTGGGTTCGAGCCCTGCGGAGGGCTCTGTGCTGACAGCGTGGAGCCTGCTCGGGATTCTCTCTCTCTCTCTCTCTCTCTCTCTGACCCTCCCCTGCTCGTGTGCTCTCTCTCTCTCTCTCTCAAAATAAATAAACTAACTTAAAAGAGAGAGAGAGCATGTGGACATCAGTGACCTCTGCGGAAGCTGTTCATTAGAGGGCCCGGAGTGGAAGCCTGAGAGAAGTTGCTAGAAAGCACGCGGCGGGCGGGGGGGGATGGGGGGGGGGTGAGTTGCCTTGTGGCGATGGTTGGATGAGTGAACACCTGTGAGTCATGTCCTCCCCCCCGCTCCTGAGGGTGACAAAACGTCTCGGGAAGAGGCTAGAAGGTCCATTCCTCTGAAAGCGTTGGGCTCTCTGTTGGGCTCTCTGTCGGACCCACACAGAGCCTTCTCTGCACTGCCGGGCCGGTTTCCGCTTTCGGCCCCCAAATGCTGCTTAGAAAATCACCCCCACAGCATTACTGGCTTCTGACCTGGGCACGGCTGGAGCAGCATCTGGAACAGTTCATCCCTTTTTTTTTTTTTTTTTTTTTTTTTGGTTCATCCCTCTTTTTCTTTTAATTTATTTATTTTGGGGGTGGGGGAGAGAGAGAGAGAGAAAGAGCACAAGCAGGGGAGGGACAGGGAGAGAGAAAGAATCCCAAGCAGGTTCTGAGCTGTCTGCACAGAGCCCAACGTGGGGCTCGATCCCACGGACTGTGAGATCATGACCCGAGCGGAAATCAAGAGTCGGCCGCTTCACCGACGAAACCTCCCAGGCGCCCCTGGTTTAGTTCATTCCTAAGGGGGGGTTTCTAAATGTGGTGTCTGACCACAGCTGCCTTTGGGCCCCTCGGAACAGGGAGGGCATCGTGCTTTTATGCATCCCCAAAATCCTTTCGTTCTAAAGCCCTAGATCTCTATCAGTCTGTTTGACGAAACAAACAGAACAAACGGAAACCCTCCCTCGGGAGTCCCCTTTGACCGGGTTTTCTGTTCCTTTTAGTCACAATAAATAGTAAGCTATACACACACGTGACCCGAGTTCGCGGCAAGGGAACACAATTATCCAGTAATCCAACAAGCGGGTTATTCAGGCCCTTCTATGGAGCCTTCGATGCACAGAGCTCGGTGCGGGGCGTCAAGTAACGAAATCAGTCAAAACTTGGATCTGTCTTTCGGGTCTGTACTTCTGCGAATTTCTTGATGTTCTCCCATCGAGGGCAACCCAGCCCAACAGAGCTAGGGCCAGGGTAAGCGCTGTCTGAGAACAGACGGCTGCAGGTTCTGGAAATAAAAAGGACTCCGAAGTCCAGACACTGATTCAGAATGGCTCTTCTCTAAGAATGGGGTTTGGAACAATCTATGGCTCCTGAGTGGGAAGAGTCATCAGCAGAGAAAGTCCAGTAAGACCAGAAAGAGGGATTACAAAGAGCTCGATGGCCACACCAGTGGTTCCTAAGCCCTGATCAAGAGTCACCCAGGGAGCAGCCCCTCCCAAGAGCTCTCCAGGGACAAAGGCTGAGCACTGGAATTTTCTAAAAGCACCTTCTTTATTCGGGGCACCTGGGCGGCTCAGTCGGTTATGTGCCCGACTCTTGATTTCAGCTCAGGTCATGATCTCACACAGTTCATGAGTTCAAGCCCCGCATTGGGCTCCAGGCTGACGGCTCGGAGCCTGGAGCCTGCTTCGGATTCTGCATCTCTCTCTCTCTCTCTCTCTCTCTCTCTCTCTCTCTCTGCCCCTCCCCCGATTGTGCTCTTTCTCTCTCAAAAATAAACGTTAAAAAAATTTAAAAAGATGGGGTGCCTAGGTGGCTCTGTTATTAAAAAAAAAAAAACCCTGGGGCGCCTGGGTGGCTTAATCAGTTAAGCATCCAACTTCGGCTCAGGTCATGATCTCAGGGTTTGCGAGTTCGAGCCCCACATCGGGTCCTGTGCTGACAGTTCGGAGCCTGGAGCCTGCTTCGGATTCCGCGTCTCCCTCTCCCTCTGCTCCTCCCCTGCTTGTGCTCTGTCTCTCTCTCTCAAAAATAAACATCAAAAAACATGTTTTTAATATAAAAAAAAAAGCAATGAACTAGATGAAGACACCTGTTGCTATATCCCCCAAAAGCAGCCAACCTGTGAAGTATGTAATCAAGGGAAGACAGCTCGTAAATGTTAAGACCTGCTAATTACGACACGCAGAAGGGAATCAGGCAGACCAATAAGCACACACAGACGTGTAATCTGGAGAAAGACAGAGACGGCTCCCTACATGGACAGTCAGCCCCGAGAGCCCCCCACACCTTTCATCCGCCTTTCCCGCACCCTCGTGCGTGTGATCTACGAAGACCACAGCTGGATCCTTCCAAGGGAAGTGAGGCAGAGGCAGCGCAGAAAGTATTGGGAGACTCAGAAAATATTCCAAGGGCTTCCGCTTAAAACGGCTCAGTGCTTTGCAGAAGCACGGAAATCTTCAAGTGAAGCCTCTTCTCCTTGAAGTTTTCAACCTGAGTGGGAGGACCCTGTAGATCAAGTTCGAATGCAACGTTCGGGGGGGTGGGGCAAGGAACCTGCGGCTCCCAGACCACCTGCTTTCAGCTCCCGCTAACTGGGGTGAACAGTTCAGAACAGAACATTCCTTAGGGCTGGTAGATTACAACCGCTACTGTGGCTTGACTTTTCTCATCCAACACCACTTTCTATTCAAACCGGGGCCGCTAGGCTGATGAACTGATAACTGAACGTTGGATCCCATGATAGATAAGAAGCTACATTGGAAGGGGAGAAATGAAGAACAAATCATGTGCTTTTAGACATAGAGGGGTTTTTTTTAATTTATTTTTTACATTTATTTATTTTTGAGAGACAGAGAGAGAGCGCCAGTGGGGGAGGGGGAGAGAGAGAGGGAGACACAGAATCCGAAGCAGGCTCCAGGCCCTGAGCTGTCAGCACAGAGCCCGACGCAGGGCTCGAACTCACAAACCATGAGATCATGACCTGAGCCGAAGTTGGATGCTTAACTGATTAAGCCACCCAGGCACCCCAGGGTTTTTTGTTTTTTTTTTTTAAATAGCAGCAGTCTAAAAGGCTTGTATCGAGTTCAGAGGCGATTCAAAACAGAGAAGTGAGGGTGCATCAGGAACTATATTTTGGAAAAAGCGGAGTTTCCACCCTGCATTTTCCGTTCTGTAGCAATTCGGGCGGATTCCGTTATCTCTAACCATAAGGAGGTTGCTAACTATATCGAGCCCACGTGGTATCGGAGGAAGTATGGGCTTCTGGTTGTTCCTGCTTGAGCTGGGTGACCTTGGCTATTCATTATCCTCTCCTGATCTCAGTTTATCAGTAAAATAACACCCTTGTATAGGTCTCATATATATATACACATACATACACACACATACACACACACACACACATATGCATATACATATGATGATATATGTATGTATGTGATATATGTACATATATGATGATATATGTATATGCATATGTGTGTGTGTGTGTATGTATATATATATATATTTTATGAAAGTTCTGGTTCCCAAGTCTGTATTATTCTCTCTTGAGGACAGATCCACTGATGCAACAGATAATGATCATCAGTCGACTTGACATCGAACTGTAAATGGTAAGCCAAAAAAAAAGAAATCCCCAGACCACGTTCCAGTTTTGTGTATTACTTTCAGAAACGGGAATGACTAATTGATAACTCTTCTTCTAACACACCTAGGAATGACACCGTACCGCATAATGAGTAACTTAATAAAACCGGCACCACTCTAGGAGCTTGGCTCGCTTGGTCGAACTAAACCTATGCAAGCAGCAAAGCCCTATTAGGTTTTCACATCCTAAAACTGCACGTACCGGAATGCCGTATTTAAGTATTTCATGAGAAGTAGCTGTCCAATTCCCCTCCTTTTTCCAGGGAAGGTGGCGGGGGGGGGGGGGGTTCTCTCTGGCTTCTAGAAAAGATCATCAACATCTAACCTCAGCCCGTGTCTTCCCGTACAGCCGTGGGTAAGCCGTTACACCTGCACTCACCAAAGACGTGTGGGCTGTTATCAACCCTCCAATGACTGCCGCTGAGCACAGGGTGGTGATTCAGCACCACGGACATTCTGACAACCAACTAAAAGAAGAGAGGACAGCCTAGCCCTCCGCCTACTCAGCCAGCCGGCATCTAGAACATCTCACAGTACAGAGAGGCTCTCTGGTGCACCGGGAGCATGTGACTTGTTAACACGGATTATAGGATCCACCACCGCATCTCTTAATTCTCTCCAGCGCCTTCTGACTCAGTCAACTGGCAGTCAATAGACAGGAAGAGAAGAGTCAGTGAAGGAAGACACTGGCCAGAATCTAGAGACAAAGTTGGAAGCTGTCACCCTCTGTAAGAGAAGCTTCTCGGACTCTGCACATCGTACATACGGATAACCTATCCTGTGGGGGAACTGGAAGGTGGTTTAAGGAGGAGAGGAATAGGGCGGCTCAGTCGGTAAGCGTCCGACGTCAGCTCGGGTCGTGCTCTCACGGTTCGTGAGTTCAAGCCCCGCGTCGGGCTCTGTGCTGACAGCTGAGAGCCTGGAGCCTGCTTCCGATTCTGTGTCTCCCTCTCTCTCTGCTCCTCCCCCACTCGCGCTCTGTCTCCCTCTCAAAAGTAAATAAACATTAGAAAATTTTTTTTAAAAAAGGAGGAGAGGAATGAGACCTCTCGCGTGTTGTCACGGCCCCATGTTAGGAAATGATGCCGTGTGGGGGGTGCCAAAGTGAAGATACCTAAGAAGGACAACAGTAAGCCAAAGCCCAGTGGAGCCCCGGAGCTGGGGTAAAGGAGAACAAGAATGTGCCGTGGCTTCACCACTGCTTGGAGGTGAGAGACACGTATCTGAAAACAACCTCAGCCGCCCACTGGGGCCACTTTCCGTGCTGAAGGAAGGATGGTTCCTTGGGGCTTCGCACAACGTGCAGGGATACAACCCTCAAGCGTGGCCTTTGCTCTACTCCTATCCTTATTAACATTCACCTCCGATGATGTGTCCAGACCGTGGCTCCGTCCCCGGTATTAGGTCTGGCTGGGTTATGGACCTTCGTTCTCGAGTCCCTAAGTCCTATTTCCCATCTACCCTGTTCCCTGGGGAGGTAGAGAGTTCTCAAATTCTAAGGTGCATGCGTAGGTACACACACACACACACACACACACACACACACACCTGTACTTTATAAAAACCACCCAATGTGCAGACTCACAAACATCAGTCACTCACCAGCCTTGGAGACCCAGGAACAGCTTCCCCCTTGGAGTTTGTCATCCCCAACTCACCGGCAAGGATCTGGAAGACTCCGGTGATGTAAAACCGGCCCCCTTTGGTGAGAGTGAAGAGCTGGCAGAAGAACAGGAACAGGGACAGAACGCTGAAGATGATCGACAGGATCATGGTGGCCTGGACAGACTGCAGCCATTCTGGAAGGGGAGAGGCACTGGGGTTAGGAGAAGTCAGCCTGAACTCAGACGATCCACTTTTGGGACACCTGCTTGCTTGTGGCCGTTTTAAGAAAGGGCTGCAAGAAAATACTAGCGTCCCGGAACGAGGAGCTAAACTCCAGTTAAAATCTATTGAACGCCTTCCCAGTCTTTTCGCCAAGGGTCTGAGCCCCGCCCACTGCCTCTGAGCCCCGCCCACCGTCAGCTCTCTTCTTGCCCTCAGGGGCTTGCCAATTGGAACCCCTGTCTTCCAAGCACAGTTCAAAACCACCGTCCAAAATATCAGCACCCCCCCCCCCCCCGCAAGGAGAGGTGGAGATCGTGGGGCTGGCTGGGAAGAACAAACAGTGCTGGTCAGAGCCAAAGCCAATTCTGCAGGAAACTGGAAGAAAATGCTGAGGGAGAAGACCCTGCAGCGAAACCCATTTGCTCAGCCGAGCTGGATCTTGGCCGATCTCGATCCTACTCATGAACCTCAGCGCAGAGCAGCCCGTGCTCCGACAGGTCACCGGGTGGGACGCTGGACGACAGTTCCGCATCTTTGTTGAATGCCTGACCCGCCCCCCCTCCCCCAAGCCTCGGATCAAATCTCCACGCTTCCGACTACACTTCAGGCGGAAAAGAGAATTCTGTAGTTCACCATCTATGGTAAAATAGTGCCATTTCCGGAAGGAAGGGAGAGGAGACGGCCTGGGTTCAGCCTACGGAGGGAGCCTACGGTGTCCTACTCGAAGACCCGCATTTGGCATTGCCCGCCTGTCACCCGCGTCCCTTCTTCCAAGTGCCAAAGAAATCACCGGGGTGGGTGCTCCTCTACACAAGGCAAAGCAACTGGAGAAGCCACAGGGCCTTATCTTCTCCGCTCAGTAACTGGCTACTTCGTAAAGGCTTAGAAAAACACACACTGCTGCTTAACGCGGTACTCAACGCTATGAAAGCTGCATGATTTATAGTCAGTCACTGAATAAGATGAACCTGGGTTGAGGTACCAAGAGATCATGGCAGAATCTTAAGGGTGTTGGCTGGGTTAACCGTCACCGGAGTTTCAGCATAAGACTTCTCCAGACACGGTTGGAAGAAGTGTCGGATCCGGATCAACTAATCCAGCTCCTTCGTACGGAAAGAGATTTCCAGAGATGTTTGGATGGGCCCAACTGGGCACGATCAAACCTGAGAGGCCCTTGATTCCAGTCTAGCATCCTTTTCACCGTGACAGAACATACGCTTCTTTTGTGTTTTCAGTCTCTGTGTCAACTCAGGTAAGAAAAAGATGTCCCGGGTTGGGTGCCATCTTTCTCCAGCATATTTAGTCCCTCTAGGTGAGCCTGCCATGAAGTTAATGTTGCCGGAATACTGTCTTTTCGAGAGTAAACCAATTATCCGGGACTCTGGTAGGGGAGTCTGGAAACACAAAGATACGTGAGACCCAAATCCAGAACTGAAAACAGTGATTCAGTTTTGCTGGGAAACGTTCTTCAGTTTCCCTCCCAGGGAGCATGGCTGATGCAGACAGTACCCTGGATTTCCTCCCCCAGTTCTGAAATCTTTACCCCCCACTAACCCCTAACAACAGACCTCACACTTCGAGAAGACCTCAAATCTTTGACATTAAATCTACACGAAGAGGAAAGATCCCTTAGAATTAATAAGGGAACTTAAAGCCTTCTTGAGAACTTCTTTTACCAATAATTTGAGCGTTAGTCCCAACCCCATTACAATGGGGGGCTTCTGCCATACGTGGTCAAATCAGATCAGAATCCAGGGGTCAAGGAAGGTGTTATTCGATGAGCATTTGTTGAACATCTATTGCTGCGAGCCCAGCTCTCAGGTTGGCTCTGGGAGATACAGAGTTGAAGAAGAAGCTTTTCAATCATAAGTACAATAAATAAATCACATATATGAAGATAGTCCAGTCAAATCACCAATCACAATACATGTGAATGGGTTCGAGTCCCTCGTTGACCCAGAATTTCACCTTGAATTACATTAATTCCTATCTATAGTCTGAGACAAGAGATACATCTCAAACAAACAATGGTAGAAAAATCAAAAGATTTTTAAAAGAGGCTCCAGGCAAATATTAACAAAAAGAAAGCAATTATGGTAATCATAGCAGCAGAAAAATAAAGCAGAATTTAAATTGAAGAAGATGAGGGGTGCCTGGGTATCTCAGTTGAAGCATCCGGCTCTTGATTTCTGCTCAGGTCGTGATCCCACGGTTCACGAGTTCAAGCCCTACATCGGGCTCCACACACTGACAGTACGGAACCTGCTTGGGATTCTCTTTCTCCCCGACTCTCTCTGTCCCTTCCCCACTTGCTCAGGCACACACACGCTCTCTCTCTCTCTCTCAAATAAATAAACTTTAATAAATAAGTAAGTTGAAAAAGATGAAAGGGGCCAAAGAGAGATACTTCCTAGTGAAGAAAGATCCAGTTTACCATAAGGAAATGGCAGTCATAAACCTTTATGCATATAATAACACATCCTGGAAAATGTATAAAGCAAAAGATAATTGGAATACGAGAAGATATTGACAAAGTCACAATCACGGTGAAAGACTTTGGCACACTTCTCTCAGAATAGATAAATCAACTAGCAAAAAACAAAAACAAAAACACAGGAGCAGAGAGATTATTCATAACAGGGCTAACAAATTCAACTTAGTAGATACATAGAAAATTTGCATCCAGATAACAAAGACCGTGAATTATTTTCAAACGCACGAGGAACAGTCCACACACTCCGTATCAGGCATCAAAAAAATCTCAATAAATTTCAAAGGAAGCAGAAATCATACCGGCACAACTTGAGGCAAACACAAAGTAGAAATTAAAAACAAACTGGCCAAGATAACGTTGGAAATTTAAAAAATGGTATTTGGACAGAGAAATCGAGACAAAAACCAAAACTTTCTTCAGCAAGGATTGCCGCTGTACCACGTGACGAATCTATAGGCGGGTGGCCCAAGCAATACTTAGCATTTAATGGACACCCTTAGAACAATTACTAAACAATAAAAAATAATGACAAAGAATGAACTTTCAACTCAAGAAATTAGAAAAGGAATAATGAATCCAGAATCAGTGGACTCATTACTGAGAAGGGCAGAGATTAATAGAATTTAAAAATGACAAAAATACAATTGATTAAAGAATCATGTTCTTTGGGGAATCCAAAGAACATGGGGAATCCATGTTCTATTGGAATCAATAAGGCAGACAAATTTTACTAAATCACACAGAAGACGTGCTAAAGACACAGAAACATATTATGTCCCCAGACAGAAACACCCAAAGTCATAAAGACGCCACTTTTCCCCAAAGCAATCTACGAGTTCAATACTATCCTAAATAATATCCCAGCCAGAATGTGACACGTGCTTTAACAACTTATCTAAAGGACAATAAAGCAACAAGAGCCAAAACATGTTGAACCAAACACAAAAACAACAGGAAAAAACAAAACGAGACAAACAAAAACAATGAGGCAGAACATCACCTACCAGATATCAAACATATATTATATATATATGTATATACAACATATATACATGTATTATTATATATGTATACATAGTATGATTATAACCATAAATTATATTTTTGTGTTACTATATTTATATTAGATTACACTATATAGCTTATGCTACAAGCTTATATTATACTTTATATTATAAAGTTTTAGCAACTCAAACAATGTGGTATTAGCCATGAAAGAAAAATAAAACAACAGAACAGAATTAAGACTTTGTGAGTACACCTGTGAATTTAGTATATAATAAACACAACATACAACTCAGTAGGGAAAGGATAGAACAGATACCAAGCGGTGTTGGCCATCCATTTGTCAAAAAACCCAAGTAGATCTCTAGCTCACATCATCCACACAATTCAATTCCAGAGGCATCAAAAGGCTCAGTGTAGAATTATAAAGCCACGGAGACACGCGATTCACAAAAGAGAAATACGAACAGCCAATAAACATATTTAATGGTGCTCATCTTCATTAGCAACCGGGAAAACACAAGTGAAATCCAGAAGGGATGTGATGCCAATGTTTACCTATCACACTGGCTGAAATCAAGACGACTGATAATGTCAACAGAGTGCACGTATGAGAGATACGTCTGTATACCGTTCAGAGGGATGATAATATAATAATTGTTCTGTGCCCAGCAATTTGGCAGAATCCATTTGAATTTTTAAATGTCAGGGTGCCTGGGTGGCTCAGTCAGTTGAGCGTCCGACTCTTGATTTTGGCTCAGGTCATGACCTCACTGTTTGTGGGACTGAGCCCTGCATTGGGCTCTGTGCTGATAATGTGGACGGAGCCTGCTTGGGATTTTCTCTCTCCCCCTCTGTATGCCCCTCCCTGACGCGTGCCCTCTCTCTCTCTCTCTCTAAGTAAATAAATAAACATTTAAAAAAATAATAAAAAAATAAAACTTTAAATGCCAATACCACGACCCCACAGTTTAATCACTACATCCCGGATAAACATTTAAACAGAGGCTCCAAGAGAAATGAATAAGGATGCTCGCTGTGGTAACACTCTTCGGAGTGGAAATAAATTAAGGTAAATCCTTGCAATGGAATGTTTTGCAACAGTTAAAAAATCATGAGTTAGAAAATGAATAACCACTGAAAAGCCCTCAAGACAACGAAAAGACTCAGGTGTATACACGACGTGATGTCATTGTGTAAATACACACCAAAACACTATTAAGCATCCGACTTCAGCTCAGGTCACGATCTCACGGTTCGTGAGTTCGAGCCCCGTGTCGGGCTCTGAGCTGTAGAATTAGCTCAGAATCTGTCAGCAGGTAGCTCACTTCATATCTTCTGTACCCTTCTCTCTCTGTCCCTCCCCCACTCGTGCTCTGTGTCTTTCTCTCTCTCTCTCAAAAATAACCATTAAAGCTATTTTTTAAATGATCTCTATCAGTTGGTTTATTTTTAATACGGAGAATACTCTCATGTAATCTTTGAATAAACTGAAACTAATTTAAAAGATCACAAGGTAAAGAAAACCTCGCAGGCCCCAATAAGTGAGGATTCCGAAACTCAAAGAATGGCTGGAATCTGGACAGGACCGGTTTTCCACCTGCAAAGAGTAAAGGGACTTCACATTTCTTCAAATGCCATCAAATCAGAAGCCACATGTTGACAGAAGGGAAAAAACAGCGCTGAGCCAGGAGGGAGAAGTTTGCATTCCAGCCCCAAACAGGCCGGCTGAAGGTTCGAGAGCCCTGTCAGTATTGTTCCAAAGGAAGCCAACGATGTCCTGAGGGGATTCTGAAGTTCACAGGACATCGGTCCAGAGCCAGAATCCTTCATCTGGACTGGACTAGACCCACGGCGGACAGTAACGGAGAGCAGGTATCTGTGCTCCTGGCATGGCAGGTGTTCGATCCTCTATGAGGATATATGAAGCCTGACCACCCAGCGGTCATTCAGTCCAGTTACAGAGGCCCAGGGGACGGCTCTGTCACCCGCTTCTGCTGACCGCCCCCTTCACTACCACTTGCCATGTTTGGGGCTCTGAATTTTTCTTCCCTAACATGACGTATAATCTCGTAGAGCGGTCGCAAGGATCAAACAAGCTGATATAAAAGATCTGTCAAAAGACAATACAAATAACCCGATTTAAAAAGCCGATGTTGGGGCGCCTGAGTGGCTGAGTCCGTTAAGCGTCTGACTCTTGATCTCCGCTCAGGTCATGATCTCATGGTTTATGAGTTCAAGCCCCATGTCGGGCTTTGTGCTGGCAGCACAGAACCTGCTTAGTATTCTCTCTCTCTCTGTTTCTGCCCCTCCCCTACTCATGCTCTTTCTGCCCCCTACTCTACTCACACTCTCTCTGCCCCTCCCCTACTCATGCTGTCTCTGGCCCCTACCCAACTCATGCTCTCTCTCTCGCTCTCTCTCAAAATAAATATATAAACTTAAAAAAAAAAAAAAAAAAAGCTGATGTTGAAGATTAGGGTAAGTAAGCATTTACAGACTGTTCCAGGGTTCTGGGGGTACCTCCATCCGGGTGACTCCAGTCATGATGGGGGGGGGGGGACCACAGGGCTCACACCAGCCATTTTATTAGGGGACCAACCAGAACTCCAAAGTATCCTGGAACAACGTTGACATCAATCCAGAATATCTCACTTTCAGCTCAGAGTTCCGCAGACTATTTGTAAAGAGTCAGATGGTCCATATTGTTGGCTTTGCAGGTCACACGTACGGTCTCGGCAGCAACCATCGGGCTCTGCCATCTAGCACCAAATCGGTCTTGGCCAATGTGTACGTTTCATCCGATGAGGCCTTACGTACAAAATCAGGGAGCGGTGGGCCAGGTCCGGCCCGCAGCCTCTACGTGGCCAAGCTCTGCTATCGCAAAGCTAATCAGACGTACAGGAAATCATGCTTAGGGCGGAGGGACGTCTGATACAAGGCACAGAGCTATCAATGACGGATCGATGTCAGACAGAAAGCCTGATTTATACGGAGCACGCCTGACGTCAGGCCAACAGGCCAAGTGACAGATCCGCACCCCCATCCCGGCCCCAGCGCGGGGACACGCTGTCTCTCAAACTGCAAGCTGAGCCCACGTTGGGCACCCACAGTCTTCCTCACTCGGTGGCTGGCCCCCGAGTGGATACCCGGTAAATCCTGGCAGAACTCTGGCGACAGTGTTTGGGGCAGAGCACAGGGATTTAAAGCCCTAAAAACTCTTTGGAGACCTTGTTCTAATGAGAGTGCCGCATCCAAGAGCTTTTGGACGGGTTGCGGATGTGGGCCGCGGAGGCAGGCCGACCCAGCGTCCCCGGCAGAGAAGGGCAAGCTTGAGTTACTCCGCGATCAAAGCTCGCTTCAAGGTCAGATTCCTGCTGCCGGGGCAGCTAAGCAATGAAGGAAATACATCTGCCCCCGCAGCTGTATTCTTAGCCGGGGCCTGGAGTCCAGTGAGTTACGGGCTCAGAAAGGATGAGGCGCTTTTCAAAGCACCAGATCATCTGGGCCCTTCTGCGGCTTTCATTACCGGCACAGAGTCAGTCCCCTGCCCCTCTCGTCCCCTGCCCCCCCCCCCCCCGGGGTCCCTCTCTGAGCGAGGCACAAACGCTTTCTGTTTCCATCGAGAGAACAGGTTTTCTTGGAAGGGAGAGGACAGACAGCTGAGGGAAAGTCAGAGCACACACCGGGGAGGCCGTGAAAGAAACAAAGCCTCCAAGGAAAAAGCCACCAGAGGGGCTAAATCCCAAATGCAAGAGATGTGACAGGCACGTGCACACCTGGGCAGAAGGCTGGGCTGTTTGCAACAGCACGTGACCAACAAGGCCGGGCTCTGCACCCTCAGACCGCCCCGCCCACGGCCACCACACAAATTGCCATTTTCCTCATTTGTCACTATGAATGCCATTCCAGGAATAGCGGACACGCCGAGGGGCCTCTATCCTGAACAACGTGGCCTTTGCCCTTAAGGCTTCACCCACCTGCTGGAGCACCTGCACGGCCCCCCTCGTGGGTCTACACCCTGGCAGGCGGGGGGGGGGGGGGGGTGGGGGGGGGGGGGGGTCTACACCCACACAAGAGGATACAGAACCACCCAATATGGAATCATGGGGGCCTGTTAATTAGAGCAAACGAGCGAACACGCCCATGTCAAGCAGGTGGAAAGAAACTTCGGGTCAAGGTGTTCCTGCTTAAGCCTCATTAACTGGCTCAGGGGTGGACAGAGGAACCACTCAAACTGCAGTTTGAGACCACAGTTTCATCCTGCTAACGAGACCTTGGGCTCCAAAAGGGAATGTAATATGGCACAGAGGATACCAGCAAACACTTAAGGCAGCTTAGGTTTCCTTTGGAAAATGCTCCGGCTGGAAAAGTCTAGAAACTACAGGATCAGGTGAGGCTAGGCTGTGTCCCTCGAAGAATTATTGTGCTCTCTCTCCCTCTCTCTCTTTGTGCCTCTCCCCCTCTCTCAAAATAAATAAATAAATATTAAAAGGAAAAAAAAAAAAAAGAGAATTGTTGTGGGACCACTTACCCACCGGTTGACTAAAAAAACAGAAACAAGGGACGGGTTCCACAGTCAAGCACGTTAAGCTCCCCCCTCGGGTGCTAATTACAACCTACAACGAAACGTTAAAGGCTAAGAGAATTCTTGCCATCAAAGAAGCAGCCCTTAGCTTTTAGTGTTCTCCGATTTTTCCAATGGACTTATCAGAAAAAAAATTTTTTTTTTCTTTTTTTTAGAGCGGACCACTTGGAAATGTTGGGTTTGGCCAGAGAAAATGGCAGCAGGGGGACAGAAAGGCATTGTGTGTGAGCTGCAGTCTCCGATTAGCCAGGAGTGTGTAAGGGGTGAGGGGGATGCCCGGGTTGTTTGCAGGATCTTTGGGTCTGAGAGGCTTTCTCTGCAAAATAATAGCCAGAAGCCCCCTCTCCTTTTGATTCCTAAAGCATTTTCGAAAAGGCCAAGCATCGTGGCGGTCAAGAGCTAGAACAGAGCCCCTACCCCTTCAATCGCGGCAATGGCCCTCCGTCACCTAGCACAATGTCCTTCTCTCCCCTGCACGCCTACCGAAATTCTCCCCAACGTCCAAAGCCCAGCTCAAAGGTCACCTCCACTCTGGACACTCCCCCACCATGTCACAAGTACACCCGGAACGAGAAGACGCTCTGGGACACGACGTGGTAGCTGCCTTTCCCTGCTCACTCTATTCGGCACCCAGGGCACCTGCCCCAGATTCCCAGTTGGTTAGACAAAAGGCAAGATGCCCAGGCTACTGGGTTTTCAACTTCGACACACACAGGGAGGGGTGCAGAGAGGGTCAATGACGTGCTTGAACTCTCTCTCGTGATTTAAATGATCCTACGGCCTTTCTGTAGGTTTAAATTCACGGAAGCTGGACAGGGAAGAGGGAGCACGGTATGAGCTTCCCCGATTCTCTGCCCGCCCACCTGGCAAGCCCACGCACCGCCCCAGCTCCAGAGGGACAAGGAGAGGCTGGGTGCCTGCCCTCTACAGGCGGTACCTGACGAGTCTTCCAGCCTGGCCCCCTGCCACGAGCTACAGACTTCTCGATCCCAGTGCCTGGCCGCCAATCCCTACTCTCAACCTAACGGCCAGCCTGAGCCCTCGAAACACAAATCGAATCCCGCCCCTCTTCTGCCTAAGATCTTTCAATGGTGTCTCACTTGTCCTTCTCAGTCTGTGGCCTCTGGGGCCCCGGCAATACGGCCCCCCAAGCCCCTCTCCCCCCATCACCTCACTCCCCTTCGTCCAGCCAGCACACTCAGTCACGCCGGACTCCTCCCCGCCTCAGGGTCTGGCCCCCTTGCCATGACCTCCTGGAATATTCTCCCTGTGGTCCTTCACGTGACAGGTCCCTCCGGTCTTGAAGTCGAGAGGGCAAGAACGAGGCCTTTCCGTAACCAGCCTCCCCCACCGTGGGTGATTTTCGAGGCCACCATCCCGTCTCCTACAGGGTCCTTTCCACCCCCCGCCCTCGTTTATTGTCTATTCTGTGCCTCCCCCAAGGACCCGTGCGCCCCACTAAAACAGAGACGTGGTCTTTCTGGCTCGGTCTGTGGGGTTGGTTTGTGGAACAGCGCCTGGTACACAGGATGTGCTCGGTACGTTCAAAAACTAAATGAAACAATGCTGCTGTCAGCGCTTGGAAAGTGCAAGAGGTTCTCTTGAAAGGTAGTGAGCTCCCCATCACGGGCAGGATGCCCGCGTGGCGGGCGTACTGGAGTGGGGCCTGAAGTGAGGCGCGGCGGGAGAGGGGCGGACGTGATCTCCCAAGTCCTGCCCAACGCTGGGAGTGCCCGTGCGTGCCCACGATGGATGCCACGCTCCAGAGGCTTCTCGCCAGACACCCTTCTCTCGGGCACCGAAAACCCACGCCCACAACCTCGCGCCACAGTACGGCCAGGCCCTGCTCCCCAGATGCAAGAGAGACGCCTTCTCGACCCTGCGGAAATCCTGGGAACGCAACTTAAATTTTTTTTCCAGAAGCGAAGACTGTGAGCGTCAAGGGCCACGTGGCTCAGGCGCGGGTTTGCACACGCATTCGGAATTAACTCCTGGATGCTGGTGGCCGACGGGGAGCTCCGGGGGCTGAAACATAGCATTACGGCACCACCTCCCCCACCCCCCACCCCCGCCCCTCCCTGTCCCGCCAGGGCCTTGGCAACCCACACGGGCCTGTAAAAGCAAGAGCCATTACTTGGGCAGAGATTGTGGGTTGGTCCACGGAGCCACAAAGATTTCAAATTGCAAAATACGACCCCGTAAAGGCAGAGGGCCTCCGGTGTCCTCTAAAATCTGCCCAAGCACCGAGCCGCAGACAAGGAAATGCTCCGATGCCCTCGCCGGAATGACGATGCCACCAGATGGATAGGTCTGGAATCGTCGAAAAGACCCAGAGAACGAGTGCCCCCGAGAGGCTCAGGCTGGGGGGGCCTCGGAGACTGGTGAGACTTAGATTGTTCTAATTCTCAATGCAAAGCATCCATCGAATGACACCCACGAGCTTGACTGGCACGAATTTATTGTGGCCGTCGTTGCTTGGAAGGGAAAGGAAAAGCATCGAGGGCTCATTTTCTTAGCTTGCGATCCTGGACCCAGCCCACACTCTGGGACAGGAAGCCAGCCCGGGGTCACTGGCAAACGGGGGCACCTGTGTGCGGCGTCCTTCCTTATACACCGGAGGGGACGACGGAGGCTCCGGGGGACAGACTGCAGGAGGGCCTGACTTTTTGCCTTCATGCTTTCGTGTCGAGCATGGGCCCCTTCTTTCAAACTACACACACACGGGGCACCCGGGCGGCTCAGTCGGTTACGCGTCCGACTCTTGGTTTCGGCTCAGGTCATGTTCTCACGGTCCGTGAGTTCGAGCCCCACATCGGGCTCTGTGCTGACAGCTCGGAGCCTGGAGCCTGTTTCGGATTCTGTGTCTCCCTCTCTCTCTCTCTGCCCCTCCCCTGCTCATGCCCTGCCTGTCTTTCTCTCTCTCTCTCTCAAAAAAAATAAATAAATAATAAACATCAAAAAAGAAATTTAGAAATGCATTTATAGGCGCCAAACTGTTTATTAGGCTCTAGAAGGACCAGATAGGCCTGCCCTCTGTCCCTCAATGCTGCCAGGCCCCTTTCCTACACGAGATGGTCCCCTCTGCCTCGAATCAGCCCCAGATGCTCCTGTGGCTGACTCCCGGTCACCCCCAAGGGGTCACGCCCGCACGACGCCTCCCTTCCCTCGTTACACATGACCCTGTTTTCGTTCTCGTTGTAGTTCCCATCCCTGCCCCCAAATTTATTCATGCTTATTGGCTGTTTTGCCCAGTAAAATGTAAGCTTTTGTTCATTCTTACATCCTTGCTGTCTACAACAGTATCTGGTATATGGGAGGCAGCCAGGGAGTAGCCACACACGAAAAAACAGGGGAAGGGAGAAAGGCAGAGAGGGGGCGGGCCCCGGAGGTGGGAAGTTCATGATCAAGGAACTAAGAGAAGGCAGAAAATTCCAGGAGATGAGGTTTCAAGGGAATGGGTCCATTCAGGTCGATTCCTATGGGATTTAGTAAAGATTTCCATCTGAAGTTTAAGGCCAAGGAGGGGCCCTCTGAAAGGCTTGAGATCGAGAGTGACAGGGCCGGCTTTGTATTTTTTTAAAATATCACCCTGGATTGGGTGTGAAAACTGAGTTATAAAGAAATAAGCAAGGTGACGGGTTAGGGGGCAGCCTCAGTGGCTCTGATAAGTCCTGCAGGCGTGGCGACCCACAAGGAAACAGCCAGCGCCCGGGGGGGGAGGGGGGGGGGTGGCCAGGCCGAGGAATCAGAAGGAAACACATCCACACGGGCTGCAGACGTTAGCAGCATTCTCTAAAATACTAGGAATTGTCAAAGAGGTAGATGTGGTGGAGGAGAATGGAGACTGACTGGTTCGGGGATGACCCTGAGACATCCCAGTGGAACCATCTAGAAGGTGGCTGCATATGCAGATCTGGAAGGTCAGGAGAGGAGGCCAGGCTGGAAGGAAACACAGATCCGAGAGACATGATGAAACGAGGAGACTTAGGGACTGGAGGTGGGGAGAACAAGAGGAAAGTCCAAAGGTCGCACGCTTTCCAATATGGATCTCTGTGAGAACGGCCGGTGCGGCTCTTAGAGCCCAGGATACAGGAAGGAGGAAATATTTGAATAATCCTAAAATAACGGGGCTCTGCCCAGAAACTGCCTAGGACCCAGCGGAGCTATGGTAAAGAGTATGACGGGGTAAAGAGAGGGGAAAGGTCAAAGCCCCGGAGAGAAGTGTTTCAAGCCAGGCTTACGGGGAGTGCTTGCTGTTAAATTTCTAGGAATCGAGAAGCCATGCTTCCCACGAGGCCAAGTGACTACATCCTCAGCCTCCCTGGTAACTAGGTGTGGCTGTGTGACTAAGTTCCTGTAAAAGAACACACACAGCAGTGTGAGTGAGGTCTCTCTGGAGACATTTCACGAAAAGGGAAGGGCGCACATTCTCCTCCTCCTTTCTCCGCCCTATCGCTTGAAGCCTGGATGAGATGGCTGGAGCATCAGCAGCCCTTGCGACCATGAGGATGAGGACCACATTCAAGAGAGAGCAAAGGAAAGAGCTAGAAAGTGCCTGGGTCTCTGACAACTTCACGAAAGCGCCGTAGCTCTCTCTTCTCAGGCCGCCGACCTCCCAAGAGAAAGGAAACTGTCTTACGGAAGCCACGGCCACTTGAAGAGGTGCTGTTACATTGCAGTCAATTTTAATCCTCATCCGAATACTAGCCGACGGATCCAACACGTCCCCTGCACTGCTGTCCCCTTGCTGTGGGTCACGTCATTGCCTTGGTAGGGATATCCTCCTCCTTGCCTGTATTTATTTAAATCCTGCCCATCCTCTGGAGGATGGATCAGATTCCACCTCCCACACGAGACTTCCTCCCTTGAACTCTGGCGCTGTCTGCCTGCCCCCACTCCTTGGGCATCTGGCCTATGCTGCCTTCCCAGTGATTCACCCCCCCACACTTATCTGCTGGCTCCTCAGAGAGGCTCAGGCCCCTCAAGGGCAAGGTCCACCATTTCCCAAGTGCTCGTATTCCCTGGGCCCGGGGAGGCCATCCATACAAGGTCATGATGAACAGGCTCCCCCCTAAGGTTCTTCCCGCCCCCCACCTGCAGCCAAGTTAAGGATGGACCCAGAAGGTATGGAAACGAATTCAGAAAATGAGAAGGCAGGTAAGACAGCTAAAACCACTTCTCATAGCAAGAGGTAGCTTGAGGGAAAGATCTAAGACTTCTCCCTCAGTCTATACAACCCAGCTGGTTGACCTCCATGAGGTTCACGTGGCAGGGGGCACCGTTCACACAGAAAACGAGGGGCAGATGTCATGCCCCAGGCCCCGCACGGACCAACGCAAGTCCCTTCGGTAAAAGCCAGCCAGTCAGGTCAACCGACACGTTTTCACCTAATGCTCCTGTAACATACTTAGCGATTCGTCGCTCTCGGTAACAAATCACTTTGGAGGACCTCATCCCAGAGGATGTTTGGAACAGCCTGAGCACAAACGCACAGCTCAGTTCATTCGTCAAGGCAGTCTAACGTTTGTAACTGCAGATTTTTGCGTCTGTGGTTTGCCTCGGAAACTGTTAAACGATCGGCCAAGCACAGGAGGCCCAGAGGATCCCCCGCCCCTGGTCAGAGCTGAAGTCCTAACACAGGCTGACCGGCCAGGGAGCCGTCAGCGGAGATAACAACTACTGGGGAAGCTTCCATGGAAACGTCTAACTTCGAAGAAGCCCAGATCCCTCAAAACATCTGAGAAGGCAGGTGCAGGGGAGAAGGGAGGCTCCCAGGTGGCCCTCGGAAAGCGACCACGTGGACTTGGAACCCACGCGAAAGACCCCAAAGCTGTCGTCAACAGACCCAAGAGGCGAGCTTGGCACATCAGGAGCCAATTGAGAGAAGAGAAGGGGCCTGCTGAAAATAACACGAGATGGGCTGCTGGCCGGAGATGACAGCCATTCACAACCAGGTCAAGTGCAGCACCAGGGGTCAGTAACCGGCCCCGAGGTGAAGGCTGCCCTCCTTGCCATGCACGGCCGGAGCGCAGTCTAGACAGCTGAGCCTCTGCCCCCGTCCGGACCTCAGAGTCCAGGATTTCACGCCAACCCCGAGTGGCATTTGACGCCTGGGGAGGCCTGGGGAAAAAGCACTCTCTGAGGCCGCATCACCACTGGTGACCACCAGGTGTCAGTAGTGAGCGGGGGCGCCACCCATCTGGAGTCTTCAGAGCACTTGAGCCAGATCCTGGTGGGGGGGGGGGGCACCGGATGCTGTGGCTTTGGGGGCAAACAGGGCTATCACCGCATTCTCAGGCATGCACGAGTATTTCATTTCAGTTACTCGGCTGTCAAGTCACCATGCAAACGCGCTGCACCCCGTCTAGGATGTTTTTCATCCAATATCCTTCACGCACTCCGAGAAAAGATTCCGGGCTGCTCACGTCCATGAGGACAGAAGCCTCTCTGTTTTCGCCCCACCCCCCACCCCCGGGAAAGCTTAAACGTAAAGCAGGATTTTCTACTCCTCGCCGATCCTTCCCCCTCAGACACTGCCCCGTAAGTGTTCTAGAAGTTTCTCTTCATACAGAGGTTCGAGATGTGGGTTTGCAATGCTTCAGTGACAGCTTGGGGGTTACTGGGTGCGGAGCCCGCAGGGACACAAAGCTTGTGCACCGTGCAAAAGCCAGAGCGGAGGGCCCCTTCCCTGCCTGCTTTATGGAGCTGGACCCAAACTGGTCTCTGTCAGCAGTTGTAACATCTCCAACGGAAATACTAGATCATGAGTAGCTTCAGCAACAACGGAGGCTGTCCTTGCTCGGTCTTTTAAAACCCGGGATGTCAGGAAAGCTTTGTCAAATCCTACAGCGACTTCCCTCTCCAGGCTGGGGACGTATCCTTTGGAGCACGGGCCCATGCCAAGCCCAGCCCACGATGTCCTCAACACCAAGCACTACGGTCCCTTTCAGGGTCCACAGTGACACTCAACAGCACCCAGCCACCCCAGAGAAGGCACCCCATTTACCTCTGCCTCTCCATATCCAAAGACGCGGGCGGCCCCTGCATCGGAGCACTCCTCTGAGTACAGGAAGTGTCTAGCGGGTCCCTCACTGCCAATTATCCCTTAACTGGAATCCAAGTAAGCCCCGCTTCAAATATCTCACAAGCAATGATGCCGAGGACAAAGGAGAAACACAGTTCTCCGCACGAAGGGCACTCCTAGGCTCGCGTTTAGCATTTTGCAAATAGCTTCGAGTCGCCATCTTGCCGCAAGGAAACACCCAAAGGTTGGAATGCCAAATGACATCACCACTGAGGCTCACGACCTCGAAAAGCGGTCTTGCCAACGGGGGACCAAAAGCTGGCCCAACTACTCCCTGGGACCGTCACTGAAACAGGAAGTGGCAGGACCTTTCTGGATAGAAATAGCCACCAAAGCAAGGATAGCAGTTGGGTCAGGAGACCCAACTGGGTCTGCCTAAGGTCTTGCCATGGTGCCACATTTATGGCTTATCTGTGCCCACGTTTCTTTGCTGACAAGAAGCCCGGCATCTTTCCGGGGAGAGATCATGTGCAGTGAGAGCCGGGGTCTTAGGTTAGCCAGGGAAACTTCTGCCCTTCTCCTGTCTCGGATTCCCAGTCCCCAATTGCATTCTGCCCCACCCCAGCAACAACTTTTGAGCTGCGTCTTCCAAGAACAAGGGTTTCCAGGTCTGGACTGAGAAATATGGAGCAAAGACCCAGTCTCACCATTTGCTGACGATGAGTAGCAGTGGTGGACGTTTCCAGAAGAAGAGGTGCTACAATTCTGCCAGAGGTCGGTTGCATGTCCATTGCCCACGATCCATTGCTAGAAAGAACCAGACATCTTCGATCAGACAGGGTGGTGAGGAGCGAAGGGAAGGGGAGAGAAAGGGGAAGGGAAGGCAAGAGCGGCCTCATCCGCCTGTCTACCTGGCCTGCCCCTGCCCTGCCCAGGGTGGCCCAGCCAGAGGCCACAGTCACGCTGGGGAAAGGAGAGAGGTGGGGGTCTGGCTCAGACATGTGTTGGGCGGAGGGCCAGCGTTTCACAAATGAAAAGCACTTTGTGAACAGAAAAGTTCACTCACACACACACACACACATGCACACAAGGTAGTACATGCAGAAGTATGTCCTATAGCAGAAGGAGCCATGAACTCAAGCCAGGACACCTGCATTCAAGCCGGCTCTCCTCACCCCGGATCTCCTGGGTGTCGCTCCCCCAAGCTACTGCCTCTCTGAGCCTGTCTCCTGGCTCCTAATTCCTATCAATCCCACAAGATTAAGAGGTTGTAAAAATGCTTACAAACGATGAAACAATCCACAGATCCCCAACATCACAATCTCTCACTCTGACATATTTCTCAACCTTGGAAACGGACAAGAATATCACATCTGGGATACGCGCCTTACGTTAAGAAGTTAAAACCACAGTAGGGGCGCCTGGGTGGCTCAGCTGGTTAAGCGTCTGACTTTGGCTCAGGTCGTGATCTCAAGGTTCCTGACTTCCAGCCCCCAGTCGGGGTCTGTCCTGACAGCTCAGAGCCTGGGGCCTGCTTGGGATTCTGTGTCTCCCTCTCTCTCTCTCTGCCCCTTCCCCACTCACGCTCTGTGTTCATACAGAGGAGGCTTTAGAGTGGAAGGTGCTATGCCCACATCACAAAGCAGACCGGGGGCTGTGAACTCTTTTCCGGAAGAGCCTATTTTAACCTTCCCATTTCCAGCCCTAAAGGGTGTTCCATGACATGTGGAGAAAAACAAACCTTCATAAATACTCCACTTCCTTCCTCAAGGAACCTACGGTGCAAAAAAAAAAAAAAAAAAAAAAAAAAAAAAAAAAAAAAACCAACCCTGCAATTTTATCAAATGAAGGTCGGGAAACCCTGAGGTCTCTGCACTGAAATTATTTGGCTTAAATGGAGGCCTGCGCCGCTCACCTAGTCTGGCGATCGCCTCCCTCCTACCCCTGAATCTGCTCGGGTTTTCTCCAAACAACTGAAAGGGGGCAGCCTGCCAGAAACTGCAAAAACGCCCCGGGGGCCGCCCGAGACTTTCACGTCGTTTGCAAATCAGGACGCGTCGCGGACCTGGAGGAATCGCCGCCCGGGAGGCCCGAGCCCTGGGCGGTTGGGGGGGGGGGGGGTCCGGGTGCCCCGCCTGCGCCCACCTCCCCGCTGCCCGCCGGGCACTCACGCTGACGATCGTGGAGACGAAGAGCAGCACGAGCACTGCGACGTGGAGGACGATGATGCCCAGCAACAAGAGGAGCATTCTGGCGGCTGGTTGTGCTCAGCGGAGTTCCTGCCTGCCGGGAAAGAGAGCCGAAGCTGGACGTGAGGCCCAACCAACTGGCCCGGGCGAGCGAGGGAGGGAGGGAGGGAGGGAGGGAGGAGGAGCGCGCGGAGGGAGGGTCCCCGCGCCGGCGGAATGCAGGGGCCTGGCTGCGCGCCCGGCCCGGGTCGCGGCGCCCGCACGCCTCCCGGCGGCCGGCCGAGAGAGGGCAGCAGCCGGCCGCAGCATCCCCGCCCGGCAGCCCGCGGGGGGCCCGCCGCCCACACGACACCTCTAGCTTCGGGGACGAGACGAGGGGGTACGCACGTCTAAGTCACCCCGGGAGGAGAGCTCTTCCCAGAGTGACCAGCGGAGGCCACGGCACACCTCCACCCACTCGGGGTTGCCTCCGGAGCACAGCCCCACGTGGGGAAGGAGGCAAGAGGAGGAGAGAGCCCCCTTTCCCTACGGGGTGGCGGTTGGGGGTCCGCGCGTGGGCGCCCCGATTTCTGCCGGAGGCCCGGGGACGCCAGCGGCACGCTGCGAGGGAGAGCGCGCGGCGGGGAGCTGGTTTCCCAGGCCCGGTGCGCTCCGCGTTCCGTTAGTCTCCCAAGTTTCCACCGGGTTCTGCCAGCGCCGGGGAGCCGTCCTGGCCCCGGCTCAGCCTGGCGTCCACACCGGCGGCTCCGGAGAGGAGGCGCAGAGCCGGGGGAGTGTGGGCAGGAAAGAAAGGCCCAGAGAGTGGCGGGACCCCTGCGCTTCCCGCCCACCGCGCGCTTCACCCCCCCCCCCCCAATCCCCTCCCGCCGCAGCCCCTGCGGGCCGGGCCCTGCGCTCCCGGGCTGGCCTCTCGCCGGTTCTCCCCGGTCCCGGCTGCGCCCCCGGCACGCGGAGCCGAGACATGACCCGGTTCGGCCTCGGCGCGCCGGGACGCGCGCCCAGGAGCCTTCACGGAGGGGGGTGGCGGGGGGGGGGGGGTTGGTGGCAGATGTCGGGTGGGAAGGAGAGGCGGAGGGTGGAGGGCTGAGTCCCAGGAGAACCGCAACCCGCCAGAGCCGGCAGGACAGCTTCCCCCACGCAGCTATGTGGTCCTAGCCCCTCGTTTTACAGCTCTTGGGGGGAAATGGAGACTGGGGTGACCCGTTAGAGGGTACTATGGCTGTGGAAGCCCAGCTGCATTTGGGGGCACCGTCTCAGCACAGGGCCTTGAGCCAGGGGAGACCACGTTTCAATAGGTCCGTTTTAAAAGTCCCCAATACCAGGCCCCTCCGCTGCTCTCCCTAAGCAACACAGTCCAAGGAACCCCTGGAATGTACGGGAAGAAATGAGCACGGCTTTCGGATTGTCTCCCAGACGGTTTAAATTAAATCCAACGGCTCCTAGAGCCGGGAGGGACAAGAGAAGGATAATCGGGTATATGGCTAGAAATGGGGGGGCCACGGGGGGCCAGCAGCCCCATCTCCGGGGTCCACCGCAGGGACTGCTTTGCCAATGAGTCCCCAAGTAGGCGCGTCTCCAGCGAGACCCAAAGTGCTCAGCCCTTGCCGCATATCCCCACACCGCCACCCGCGCCCCTTACGATTTAGGGACCGTAAGGCAAGGCCACATGGTGTCCCTACAAGCCCCGCAAGAACCAGACGAGCCAGACGGTGGTCCGCCTGTCCGAGCTCGGAAAGACAGCTCGCGGGCCTGGCCAGCCCAGTGCCCGCGCCTGCTCCGCGCTTTCTGGCACCATCGACGGAAGATGCCCACGTTTCTCCTCCATCTCCTCCACTTGTCCCTACTAAAGCACTTACAGCCCAAAGGGATAGTTGTCCCCGTTCCTCCAAGTGGCCTCCGGCACAAACTCGGCGCGGCTGGCTCGGCGGCTGGCGTCCCCGAAGACAGCTGCGCTGCGGGGCTGCGCGCGCGAAGCGAGGGGCCAGAGGGAGGCTCCCGGCGTTCCCCTTTAACGGGAACAACGCCCTGTCTGCGTCGCTGCAGTAGGGTGTGTCCCTGGGTCAGCGTGTGCAGGGGGGCGGGACTCGGGGGAGGAGAGAGGGCAGGAGGGAGGGAGGGCGGGAGACAGTTACTCGGCCTTCAATCCGCCTCGGGAGAAAGTCGATCACTGCAAAACCGCTGGGACTTTTACTCGCTACTAGCCGGCGGCCGAGCTTTCTCACCTCCGCTTCCTCTGGCTCCCCGAGCTCCTGGAGACCAAGTGTCGGCCAATAAACTGGCCCTTCCGCCCCCTCGGCCACGTGGGAAAAGCCCTCCCGAGGTCGCCCCCGCCGGGGCGCACGCACGTGCACTGCGCCCACGCGGGGACCGAGGCCGGATTCCTCTCCTCCGGGGAGGGGGGAGCCGGCACTTAAGCGCAGGAAGACGGCCCTCACCTCTCGGGTCCTGGCGCGCCTGGCCTGCCCTGGCATTTGTGCTGGCCACACCTGCACCGCGCCCTCCCGCGCTGTCCGTGTCTGCGCCCAGGCCGCGTGCCGGCTCCCTAGGACTCAAGGGACCCACTTTGCGGGCCCCGCTTGGGTGACAATTAGCAGGAGGAGGGAGAGTTCCGCCGACTACAGCACAGCGCGCCCGGGGGAAGGGGGTCTGGCTCCTGCTAGCCCGGACCACAGCCGGTTATGCTCCAGGCGAAGTTCGCCTGGCCAGGCTCCCAGCCTCCGCTGGCGTCCCCAGGCCATTGGGTGGGGAGTTGGCCATCGAGGTGGGGGAAGATCAGCCAGGGAAATCCGCTGATTCATAGTCGCCTGAAAGTGGTTCGCCCAGCGTCACAGGGACGGAGAGGCTAGCCCTTCTGGGCGTGGCGCAGGTGGGCCCCAATACGACTCTCGATGGGGGAGTGGGCGCGCAAGCCCAGAGCCTTAATGTGGATTTTAAATGTCTTTACTTACTAATGCAGCAATTCACACACACCCGGACTGCTAGTGTCCTGTCATAAAACCTCATCATTCCAACTGATTCAGACAACTCCATACTATTTTACTATTTGAAACCAGCTGTTTAGGGGCGCCTGGGTGACTCAGAAGGGTTAAGCATCCGACTCTTGACTTGGGTTGAGGTCATGATCTCTGGGTTCTGAGTTTGCCTCTCCTGGGGCTGACAGCGCAGAGCCTACGTCGGATTCTCTCTCTCTGTCTGCGCCTCCCCCACTCATGCTCTCTGTCTCTCTCTCAAAAAATAAACAAAAATAAATTTTTAAAAAGTACCTGCTTATGGTAGCTGATTGCATATTCTTGTCTTTAAGTCAAAATACATTGTCTGAAATACTCTTCAAACCACGGTCTTTTAAAAACTCTTATATTAGCCAATTAAAAAGATGACATGTGAAAGTTTGGCTCAATGCACATTATATGACAGGTGCACACATGGTCTGGGAGAGGCGGTGCGGGGCAACGCTTAGGCACGCTGGCTCTGGGCTCAGACAAAGCTGACTACTCAGAGTCGTGAATTGGGGCAAATACCTGAAGTTCCACGAGCTTCCATTTTTGCATCTACAAGCAGGACTGACAATGCCTACGTTAGAGGTGGCGAGTAGGGGGGACAAGGTGTGCGAGGCAGTTTGCATAGTGTCCGGAACGTAATAGGGACCAGGACCCAGTAAACTGTCACCATGGTTACCGTTATATCACATTTTGCCCTCACATCAAGCAAGGCTGAGCCCCCACCCCACCCCACCCCGCCCCCCCGCCAGCCCACCCCTTGAGCTAAAATAGCTTATGCCAATAGCATAACCAACCACAGGAATGACAGTGTGTTCTCTCCTCCTGGGTCATTTGATAGGTCAGGTATGCCCCAGGAACTATGGCCTCTCTTTATGCCATTCAGACTTTTATTTTATTTATTCCACCAGCCCTGATGTGGACACTATGTACCCAGTACTGTTCTAAGCACTTTCCAGATAATCAGCGTATTTAACTCAGGATTTCCTTTCTCCTCCTTTTCTTTTTTTCTTTTCCCAAGTAACCTTTTTACCGAAGCGTATGCATCTAGAAAAGAATACACGTCGTAAGCGACAGCCTGCCTCTTCCTCTTCCCAAGATTTTAGTCCCTAAGCGGGTGACACCACGCTGTGAGCTTTGGAACCCATGAGCTTGAACCCTTTTTTGCTCCTCCCTTACTGCCTCTCGCCTGTCTCCTGCCTGCACGGCTCCCAGGGTGGAAGACGAAACACCGCCCCGGGCAGTGTCCACCAGGCTTGGCCACACCCAGGGCCAGGCCAGGGCTTGACTACCGGTGGAAGCTTCTCCCTAACCTGCTTCCCAACCCAAGGTCCCCTGCCAGCCAGCTGTGTGTGCAGAACTCCATCCCATCAGGAAAAAAAAGCATTGGGTCCCCCTTCTCCCTTCAAATCTGGACGTGCTGGGGTTTCCAGACGCTCTCAGATAGAGCCTCTCCCCTCCCCAGCCAGAGTATATACCCAGCTTCTAAAGGAGGAGTTGAAAACCCTCTGACTGTCGGTCATCTGCAACACAAAAGCCCTGTCTCCCTGCAGCCCTTCCCATTTGTGATTTGCAGGGGGTGGGGGACTGGGCAGTTCTCGGAGAAGCACAAGCTTCCACTCTGCAGAGGGACAGTGTGCCAAGAAAACTCACCGGGCCGAATGGTGTAACCCCTTCCTCCACGAGGATTTCTCTGCTCCAAACACGAGGGATGCCAAGGCGGGGCCCTCCCCACAGGGCAGCTGAGAGACCAGCAGCTGGCAGGTTGTAAGCCCCACTGCTTCCAACCAGGCTCCCCGAGATGTTTCCCCGGGGGTGCTCCGTGTAACTGAAGCCAGGGCAGGCGTCTTTCCAGTTTATTCAGGGGCTGGTCCAATGCTGGGATATGTCATGGTGGCCTGAGAGCTTCTCAGCCTCTTCTGCTTAAAGAGACAGCGCCCAGCTTGGTCTACAGTGATCCCCAGAGGCCCTGCTCTTTTCCTCTGAGGAGGAAACGCGCCAGTGTGAGGTGTCCTATGTGTTAATTGCAGATAAGTTTCTTTTTTCCTTTTGTAAATCAGTATCATCATTTGAAAGAGCGCAGGCATCCTGCGGATGATGTTGACTACTGTGAGATCATTCGGTCCAAGTCAACAAGACTCGATTGAAGGCATTCGAACCATCGATAGATAGGAACGATAGGCTGGGAGGACAGTTGCAAAGTTATGGAGCGTTGGACCAAGGAGGCCACCAGTTTCTTCAGGCTCTTTGCATTATATGCGTCCTCCAGTCTCCTGGGTGGAAGTCCCAAGACAAGGGCACTTAGTTTTATTGAAGGAGTCTCCTGGAATTCTGGCAGTTTCCCCACCTCTTAGGACAGGGATGCCAATCCGTAGTGCCCTGTAGAGTCTGGGGAAGTCTCTCTTGGCCGCAAACACCTTATGTTTTGTCAGGCTCCACAGTCGGGAGGGGGGTCCCAGAGGCCCACTGCCCGTTCTGCCATCAGCCAGGATGTTTCCAGGCGCAGTGAAACAGTGTAACCCGGCCTGGCCTCGGGTCTCCTTAGCTCCGACTGCTCATTAAAATTACGGACAGCTTTGCACGCAGCCTGGCCTGGGCCCGTGTGCGAGAGTAGCTGACTCAGTGGTCCGGGCTGGGGCTCGGGTGTGGGTAACAGACGGTCAGAAGGCATCGGACGGTCACTTGTTTCTGCCTCGCTGCCTTCGGTCACGGTGCCCAAAATGGAAGTAATGCCCAGGGAGGGCTGTAGCGCCAGACAGGTTATGCTTCAGAGCCTTGCCAGGTAATAGAGGGGCGTAGGTGTATATTTGGTGTGCGTGAGAGAGAGAGACAGAGAGAAGAGAAAGAGAGAGGAGCTCCCTCAATCCTCCCCTGACTTAGGGCGTGAGGGAGGGCCCAGCAAGCAACGTTTTCAGCTTCCCCAGACAACCCCCTGCCTTGATGTCCCCAAGATCCTGCTTGAAGGTTGCGGCTGGCCCTCAGGCCGGAAAGCCTGAAGAGGTCTGAAAGCCTTTCTGCCCAAGGGCTACGAATTCAGAGGAAGAAAGGGTGGAGTAGGGGGGTAGGGCAGGGTGCAGGTGGGAAGCAGGGAGTTTGCTTATGGCTGGATAGTGCCAATCTGATCAGCCCTCCATCCTTCCAAGAGCTCCTTGTCCCAGGACCTCCTGTCTTGGCCCCGTGTGTCCTTCGATCCCCGCCCCCCATCTCCTGCAACCAAGCCCTGAAAACCAGCGGGCTTTGGCTGAGCCCTCTTTGATGAGCTCCTCGAAGCTTCCAGCCCCCAGAGCTGGTCCCTGCTGTGTTCCAGCAGCCCATCCATCAGGCCCTTGCACCCCTGTGTCTACCCACCTGGGCCAGGCTCTCTGCCTCCTCCTGGGCCCCCTCTTTCCTCACTCTGGTGTCCCCCCTCAGCCAAAAGAAACCCCAGCCTCTCTGTTTTGAGCTGTGTGTCCTCAGAGACATGGAGACTATCCCCTGGGGTCCCTTGAACTGCCGGGCACCGTTCTGAACATTCCATGTGATTATTAATCTTTACAACAACCTTATGAAATAGGCGCCCCATCACCCTTTTTTCATAGGAGGGGAAACTGAGGCCCAGCAAGACACTGAGTGGCTTTCTCCAGACACCCCACAAGAACATGACAAAGGCCATGTACGAACCAGGCATGGATCCTGATACGGTATACCTATCGTTACAGCCACCTTTCTTTTTCCCGTTAAAAAGGCAAGAAAGGGGGCACCTGGGTGGCTGAGTCAGCTGAGTGTCTGACTTGAGCTCAGGTCATGATCTCGCGGTTTGTGAGATCGAGCCTCGTGTCGGGCTTCGTGCTGACAGCTCGGAGCCTGGAGCCTGCTTCTCTCTCTCTCACTCTCTCTCTCTCTCTCTCTCTCTCAAAAATAAATAAACATTAAAAACTTATTTTTAAAAAGGCGAGAAAATATCCCAAAGCCTCCACTGTTTCCGCTAGTCCTGTGAGCTCCCCTTTGAAGGTCCTGCCTTGTTGTGCCAACCAGGCCTCCGGGTCGCACACCCATCCAGCCCTGTGCCGGGTGGATCTTGCAGGTGTGATAGTTCGGTTTCCTAAGACCATCGGTATTGTCCACGGGGAGTGGGATCTCGGCAGCCCCTAGAGGTGGAACACAGCCCGTCCTTCCTTTTCCTGCATTTAGAGCCGCTGCCGTTGCATATAGCGTCTCGTTCAACAGGGAGGGACCAGGACCGCCTTCCTTGCGGAGCGGTCAGGGCTCGGGGCATTTGCAGCGTGTCCCCCGGCCACGGGCGAGTACAGAGTTCCTCCGCTTTCCAGACCTGTGATTTTTCCATGATGTGGACGCCCCTCCCCCACAAGCGAAAACCAGAGGTGAGTCTTAATCGGGCACTGGTCCTGTTGATGAAGCTGTCGTCAGAGTGTCTGTCTCGCCAGGCACTGACTGGGTCGATATCTGGGGAGTGTTTACATGACAGATGAAGCCTTTCCTGTTTCGGTGCAGCCAGCAGCCTGTGTGGGCGTTCTTGGCCAGGGCTGGACACATCTGGTCGGAAAAGGTCCTCCAAAGTGAGGTTACTGCCTCATCAAGACTCAACTGACTCTTTTGAGCAGCTTAGTGTTAAAAGCTCCAGCACGGCGGTGGCGGGGGGGAGGGGGGGAGGCAGAGGGGAAGGAAGGAAAGCAAGGAGGGAAGGAGGGACGGAGGAAAAAAGAAATGGAAGGACCCTCTTTGACTTCCCTGAGCGGATCTCTGTAAACAGACATGTTTGGAATTCGTGGCAAATCCAAGCCCCCAGAAGACGTTCTCTACGAACACCAGGAACAGATAGAAGCAGCTTGAACACACATCTCACACACACACACACACACACACACACACACACACTCAAGCTGGCACAGGGCTGTTCCCTAAATTACCTCTTTAAAAGTTACAAATGTATCATCTCCAGCGCCTTCACCTGGGGGAGCGTGAAAGCACAGAGCGATCGTGTTGTGCCATTGGAACGATGCAAAGTACAAGGGGTTCTTTGTCCCCGCCTGCTTGTTGCTTAGGAAAGCCAGATTCCACTGATGCCAAAGGAAGGCGAGGAAGTGGGGGCTTTTCTGACACGTCGCGAGCCAGCAGAGAAAGGATCCGGGAGCCACTGAAGCAGGAGAGGGTCCGAAAGTGATTTGGGCTGGAGATGAAAAACTCTGAAACTTTTCTAAGGCTCTCCCTCCTCGGGGATGTTTTTCTGCTCCCGGAGGGAGAGAGGCCCCCGGAAGGTGGGGAGGGTGATGGATCTTGCCACCCAGCAATGGCTAGAACAGGCGGGAATGGACGGATCTTCTGGGCCCCTCAGTCCAGGCAGGACAATGCCAAGGACGGCAGCCTGGGCTTCATGTCAGAGGTTGTCCTCTTGGAAGAAGGTGGGCAGAAAGGTCTGTGATAAGCCAAGGCAATGGGTGATTCAGGTAGAGGAGGCCACACCAAGCCGGGGGGTGGGGGGCGAGGGGCATCACTCTCCCGCAAGAAGAGCAAGGTGTGCACAAGCCATCCTGGAAGGCAAGCCGAGTGAACAAGTCCCAGGGTGCATCGAGGTATGGCATCTCTGAGCTGCAGGCACTTGCATTAAAAATGAACTTGGGCACAGACGTTTTCTTCATCTCGGAGTCCCTGAACCACATATCAAGTGTGAAACCTCGGCTCAAGCCAGAGAAGTTCACGGGCAAAGGTCAAATCCCTTTGTGAGGTTCAAGGCGGCTCAAGTATGTCTGCTCTTGGTTGTTAAAGGCCAGCGAATATCTATCCAGGGGATTTCAGTGGTAAGCCTGGGTTTCGTGCGGCAATTACCTTAGCATTCTGGTCCAGAAATTAAAATCCTAGAACCGTATCTTACAACAGGGACGGATATGCAAAAATGTGGCTGTGACAGCTCTTTTTACGATGAAGGAAAATGTGAACATCCCGAATCTGAAGCAATGGGGAGAAATTTGGGTGCGGTCATTAGACGAAATATTATGTAGATACTAAAACTAATGGGGAGGGGCTGCCTGGGTGGCTCAGTCAGTTAAGCATCTGACTCTTGATTTCAGCTCAGGTCATGATGGCACGGTTCGTGGGATCGAGCCCCGCATCGGGCTCCGCACTGGGGGCGTGGCACCTGCTTGGGATGGTCTCTCTCTGCCCCTCTGTTCCTCCCCTGCTAGTGCAGTCTCGCGCTCTCTCTCTCTCTCTCTCAAAATAAATAAATAAACATTAAAAAAAATAATGCTGAGGAAGGGTATTTAATGAAATGAGGAGAAGTCGACAATGCATGCTTAGTGGAGGGAAAAGTTACAAAGTGCTATACCTATAATTTGGGGGGGGAGCTTGCTTCCTGGGGCGCTGTGCTAACCCTCTCATTTAATTCCTACAACAATCCCTGGGGCACCGAGAGGTTAATATAGTGCCAAGGGCACACAGCTGGCAAAAGGTAGAGCCAAAGTGTCAATTTGGCCATTCCGAAGACAAGGCCCTGTCTTCTCAACCTCTAGACGCCAACAGACGTATACCTTCAGACATATCCCCAGTTGCACGTTGACAAAAACGAAAGCCATATCTGCAAGACTGTGGAGTTTGGAGAGCGGAGCGCAACACGATGTTTCCAAGTTCAACATAAAATGGGAAAAACACATTTGCGTGGAACGGAACGTACCGCCGGGCGAGTCGTGGTTGATTATCACACGTCTCAGTCTTGTGCCTCCATCAGACGAATCTGTGACATTCTGGCTTAGACGGAGGAGGTGGGCACTGGGCCCACCCCAGGGAGGGGTCGCGTGGCCCAGAGCCACGGGCAAAGTCTGGCTTCATCTCTTATACTGTCCCCAAATGGAGTCACACACCCAGACACAGGGGTAGCAGGTCAGTGTTGAATTAAGTGGCACATCTTACGGTGAAATCGATTGTACATCTTACAATGTCGACGGTGAAATGTAAGCATTTATACGGACCGGACCGTGAGTTTGGCGACCTTATTTGGTACTTGTGTAAATACATCAGGAGACTCAGGAATTCAAAACAAAAGAAAAAAAAGGAAGTGTCCTGGAACCATGAATGAGCCAACCGTCCATTGGTCTAGTTACGAGACTTTGAATCTGAGAATTTGTACGACTCACAGCACAAACATGGTCAGATGTACATCAGATGAGTGAAAGTGCACTGACCAGTTATGGTCCATTATCCAAGGGGGAGAGTCTTACACGGTTGTCAATGGTCTGTCACTCACCACGTTGTCTTCTCTTCCTCTCTCGCTCTCTCTCTCTTTTCATGCCTCATTCATCCCTCATGGTGTGCAACCATAATGAAATCAAGATACGATTACTATCTGAATTTCATCACCTCGTGAATTCCTCAACCTTTGGGAGATCTCAGGACCCTTTTGAATGTCCTTCCCAGCAAGGTATTTGCAAGAGACTTCCTGGGCGGGGGCGGGGAAGACACGGTCTTGTGCCTCACTCCTATATGATCTTGGATCCCTGAACACACAACTCTGTCTTGGGACCCTTTAGGCAGGGACCGGATTACGAAGCCTTTTTTAAATTTACTAGACCACACAATTTTTGTGCCCAGATTCTCTCCAAGAGGTAGGTTCCCTGGAATCTTTCCTTGGAACACTGGGCCATGTGACTTCTCCAGCTCTGACATTCTTTCTGGTCTTTACCAATGAGGGAAAAATGGAAGAAATGGCATTCCTTCAAACTGACTATAGACATTTCAGGAAAGGAAGAGACCGATTTGAAGACAGGAGCCTTCAGCGAAGGACTCCAGGCCAGCTAACTTTCCCCCAGCAGGGAAGAGAAAACATCCACGGAGGCCGACCAAGAGATTCATCA
This sequence comes from Neofelis nebulosa, assembly GCF_028018385.1. Classification (NCBI taxonomy): domain Eukaryota; kingdom Metazoa; phylum Chordata; class Mammalia; order Carnivora; family Felidae; genus Neofelis; species Neofelis nebulosa. The sequence continues at coordinate 8,870,331 of NC_080797.1, forward strand.
GTGTGATCCCGAGTAAGGAATCGGGTGGACGTCCTCTGAGGTCATGCCGTGCCACGTCACTCCCAGTGGCCATTCAGGACCTCCCTTGTCACTTGTTTATTCTTCTATTGGAGAAGACCACGTTGTTTCAACTCCGGGCGGTGGCCTCATCATGGTCTTTGGAAGAACACCGCGGAACCCAGTTATGGTGTTGTATGAGCCTCCCAAAGGTGGCTTTCTCACTGCAGACTGAGACCTGTTTGCCCAAAAGACTGCTGTGTCTAATTCAAACTTTTGCACAACAGATTATTTTTTTAAAATAACCCCAAAGAGCAGATTCTTATCCATCTAGAACCTGTCTGCTTTGCATACCCCATGCGACCATCTGGAGGCCATCAATGACATGGAGGCTTAGAGTTATAAGACCCCAAGCTGCTATGGCCCTTCAGAGTTCTGACCCAGAGACTCCCCATTGTGTTGATGAGCAACATCGCCGAGACACGTACGCCCCCTTTTGGAATCCTGTCTTCCAGGACTTTCTTCTCCCTCTTCCTTTTGGATGGCAGCCTCTGGGCCCACGACAGCCTCTGGACAGTCTCATGCTAAGAGGGACCTACCCAAGCACCACCTAATAAAGTGTGTTACATGTTACTCCCTCTGTTGACCCTGTCTTTTTTTTTCCTAGATCCATCCCAAAGTCCCTCACACGAACCCCCCAGGCTGTTCCCAGCTTCCTAAGATAACCCAGCTTCGTGGCTCCCATTTCCAGAGAGGCCAGAGTGAAACTGGTTGACACGGATTGCCGGGGTAGACTGCCAACTGGAAGACCCGAAGAAGGATCTGCTCTCTCTCGGGCTGAGGGAGAGCACCTGTTACGAGGCTGAAGGCATGAACTATTCAGCCATGGAGCTCTGACTAATAACAACGTAGTACATAGACCTGTACATAGTCTCCTGACAGTCCACGGAGCCCTACCCCATTAAGGTGGTCTCCAGGTCAGGTGACCGATGGACCCATTGTGTATCCAGCAATTTCAGGGGCAGATCCTTACCCACATGGCTACGTGTGAATGCCTGGTAAGGCTGAAATCGGCTGGTGGCATCAGGAACTGCACAACGGAAGCATCAGTTCCCAGTCTACACTGATGGTTGCTTCTAGAAAGGAAACAAAAGCCATATAGTTCCTCTCACTAAGGTCACCGGACTTTGCTGGCTTCTTCCCTGATGAGAGAGTCAACAGAAAATGACTAAGTGTTCTTGGCACCCAAAGCCAATATCCACAAAGATTCCCATCCCTACAGACCTGCCTCTGTGCTAGATAGCTTTTCTATTTTCTCCATCCGAAGGCATGATCTCTTCCCCCACTCTTTGAGTCAGGACCTGGCCACGTGAGCCGTTTGGGCCGGTGGAAATTTCTTGGCAGAAGCAGAAGCTTAGAGAGTGCTTGCTCATTGGGGCTTGCCCTCTTACTACTGGAGACTATTCCCCCATCCTCCGAACAAGCCCAGGGAACCTTGCCGGATATTGACAGACCAGCCATGCCAGCTGAGGCCCCGGAAACGTGAGTCACCCCAAGGGAGAACAGCTGCGCGTGGCCCAGACCTTCAAGCCACACAAAGCCCAGCCAGCGGTCAGAATGTGAAACCTAGTAACTTGTTGTTCCAAGCCGCTAAGATTTGGGGCACTTTGTTACACAGAAAGAGCTAGCTGATACATTAAGGATCCTAGAGTTGGGATTAGGTGCCAAATACATTCTGTAGCAGCAGGACTTTATGCCCACAGGGCAGAGGCAGTCAATTTCCTGCTGTAGCAAATTGACTTGCACTCCCCTTTGGCTCTCCGGGGCCCAGAAAACTGATACTTCTTGGCTCAGCTGATTCCCTGAGGGAGGAGAGTGGTAAGGTCAGTGAGATGGAGCAGATTCCCCGGGCTCTGTGGGAATCACTTGACCCGCTGGAAACTCTCCGGCATTTTCTGAGAGTCTTGTGATTCCGCGGAGAGGCTACGGGTCTGTAAAGAGTCCCGTGGATTTGTGGGGGTGTGCTGAGATGCAGAGTCGAGCAGGACCGCTCACCCTAGCTGAGGCAAAGCACCATGTTTGGTTTTTTTCTTTATCTCAGTAAGCTGCCTGACCCCACTGGACATACCAGATGGATGCGTCCATTGATGGTGGACTTGGACGCCGTGCAACGCGAAACTACCGTGAAAGCTTCTAAATTTGTACTCCCAGTTTCTGGACTTATCACACAGCAGCCTTATACCAGTTCGTGAGCTGGCAGAGGTCCCCTGGGCGGACCACACTCGGAGTAGAATTTCTGCATAGACAGCTGAGGCCGGCCCTTACGTACGTAGAGCCCCTGGCCCAGGACCGTGAACTCTCCTCGGTGGCGGGAGCCTGACTATTAAAGCTTTGCTTTGGACACTAAGCCGAATGGCATCTCTTCCACCCCCCGGGGCAAGGCCTATGGAAAATCAAATAACAGGACAACTTTTGTGAAGAGCAGAACCCTCCCTTGGGCCAGGTGCTGAATAACAAAATAATAACTCTCGACGTGTAGCACCTCATTGGCCACAAGAAGCAGTTGTACTGAGCCCTTTGTTCCGCAACTGCCCGTGAGTCACCGTCTTGACAGAATGCCCGTCTGCGTGCCAGCCTTGCCCTGATTCGCCAGGGCAGAGCCTGCGGGAAGGGCGCTCCAGCCAGCCAGATGACCCCCCTCGGCTCCCAGCAACCATTCTCCTCGATGGAACCACCGCTTCCTTAATCTGCGGACGGCAGGAGCATAAGTAAATCCCAGAAAAAAATCTAGAGGGCATTAGGGAGCGTCCCCTGCAGCCTCTTCCTGGGGGAGGGGCTTGCAACATCGGAAAGGGGTACCGGAAACGTGCAGAAGGCAGATGCTGAGGACATGTGTTTATTTTTTTATTTGAGAGAGAGAGAGAGAGAGAGAGAGGATGAGTAGGGGAGAGGGGCAAGGGGAGAGGGAGAGAGAGATTCTCAAGCAGCGCTCAGTGCCGAGCCCCGACGCAGGGCCCGATCCCACGACCACGCGATCATGACCTGAGCCAAAACCAAGCAAGCGTCAGATGCTTAGCCCACCGAGCCACCCAGGTGCCCCCGAAGATGCTAGGGAGATGCTGGGATGTCCCAGAAGGACCTTTAGTGAGCACCAAGAGCTCCAGCTTTGTGAGCACCACAAAGCTTTAGCGAGCACCAAGGCTCCAGGCCTTAAGTGCCTAACGTACTATTTCTGTGGTCTTTGCGGCAACCAGATGCTCCCAAGCTAACCGAGGCTTGGAGAAATTCAACGAGATGCCCAAAAGCGCACGGTTACTGTCCGCTTATAAAGAACAACAATTACGACTTCTACACGAGCCGCCGACAAAATGACTCTCTTTTCCACCGATCGGTGACGCCGCTTTCAAAAGGTTTTCCCCTTCAACCTTTTTTGTGCCTAACGTGGATCGTGTCGGTGCCCCCCGCTGAAATACAGTCAAATCCTATTTTACTATTTCTGGGCGTCTGTGGCTCAACCTGCCTCGTCATCGTGTTTCCAAGGGCCGGTGTCTGCACGCTCTTCTTGTGAAGGGCTGTCCTTGGGCTTCTGGACCACTCTACCTGCAGGCACGGAGAGTCGGAGATGCCCGGGGGCTGCCGCACCGGCCTCCCACCCCCATCTTGGCCATCAACCAGACTGCCAGGCTGAGGACAACGAAAGCGCACGGCCCTTGCTTTGAGTTGGGGCATTTCCGAGGTGCGACTTCCCCTCCAGTGCTCCCTACAGAGTTAGGAGAAAGCTACCCTCCACAGGACGTGGAGCATACACGTCTTCACACCACGGGGCCACGATGTTTTCAACCCGAACTCACTGCCAGCGTTTCCAAGCTGGAGTCATGCGGAAACCTCCATTTCTGTCTGGCTTCTCTGGGAAAACTGGGACGCTTGGGGACACCAGCCAGGATGGCAGCCGTCATTTCCAGCTGAGCAGTGGCTCACCCCTGCCTCGTGTATTGATGAAGACAGAAAGGACTCCGATCTTAGTGGCTTTACCCAACAAAGATCATTTCTCATTCGCTCCTGGGCCAGTCGGGGTCCATGAGGGCTCGACTCCCAGCTATGACTCCAGGACCCAAGACTCCTGCTTCTTCCTGTGATACGTCATATGAATAAGTAGCATCTAAGATCAGTGGGGGAAGGAAGTTTGAAAGAGGCACGCTGGCTCTGAACCACCTGGCTTGACATTCTTCTTCGGCGTCCATTGGCCAAAACTAATCAAGTGAATCTCATCGAGCTGTGCAGGAGACAGGATGATGTAAGACAGTCCTCGGTATCTGGTCAGCATCGTCTCTGCCACACACAGATGTGTTCTCTGTCTGGCCAAATATCCACAGACCCTATTACCTACCAGACGCTGCCGTTTAACCTCTAACACCAGCCTCTTCGCTCATCCCATTACCCTGGGTTAGAAGGAACCGTATCAGATTGGAAAGCCCTTGGATCTGTGGGTCTCTGGACCTCCAGCTCCTCCTTCAGGACTGACGACTGACGGAAGTGGCCAAGGGCCTCGGACAGGCGTCCCCAGGGAGGAAAAAGCCCTCAAGCCCTCGGATGAGCTCCTCGGCCATTGACCAAAACACACCCGTCCCTGAGAGAGAAGTGACGCCCAGCTGTTCCCGGAGGCCAGACCTGTCACCCACACCTCCCTGTTTCTATTTCAACAGACATCTGGCAGCTGGTTCAAGGACTTTTTGAACAAACATGGTTTCTTCTCCCTGCGTGTAAGCCCACTAGTCTCCTGGGAAAACAACGTATAAGATGGTTATCATGTCTCCGAACCAGGCCACACAACCTACTTAACACAGCATGTGGTGGGAACTTCCCGCATGTGGCTGAGACCGGCCTTTGTGGGTTAGCAAAGAATGACACTACCAACCAATGCCACAGGAAAAGACCTTCTGGGGCGCCTGGGTGACTCAGCTGGTTGAATGTCTGACTTTGGCTCAGGTCATGATCTCGCAGTTCGTGGATTCAAGCCCCGCATCGGGCTCTGTGCTGATGGCTCAGAGCCTCGAACCCGCTTCGGATTCTGTGTCTCCCTCTCTCTCTGCCCGTCCCCCACTCACGCGCTCTCTCTCTGTCTTTCAAAAATAAACATCAAGAAAGAAAAAAACACATTTCAAGAGCAAGCCACCAACTTATGAATGTTTCTTGCCATTACCGCTTGATAAACTAGAATTTACCTGTATTGAACAATCCGAAAGCAGCTCACGGAGGGTCCATTTCTCCCCCTAGTGTTTTGTGTTAAAATTAGATTTCAGGGGCGCCTGGGGTGACTCATTCAGTTAAGCGTCTGACTTCAGCTCAGGTCATGACCTCACGTGAGTTCAAGCCCCACATCGGGTTCTCTGTTGTCAGCACAGAGCCTGCTTCAGATCCTCTGTCCCCCCACCTCTCTGCCCTTCCCTCCCTTCCTCCCTCCCTCTCTCTCTCTCTCTCTCAAAAATAAATAAACATTCCAAAATAAATAAAAAATAAAATTAGGTTTCAGACGTTCCTTACCCTCAGAATAGGTCAGAATAGGAGAGGCTTTTAGAAGCTACTAAGTATCAGTCAAAACATGAAAAATCCATTTGCTGTTTTGTACAATTGCAAAAAGAAACTTAGAAAATCCTCTGTATCAATACTGTCTAGATCATAAGGGCTTATTTCACTCACTTCCAAATACTTTCTAATTTCCCGGACCTGTGGGTTGTTTAGAGGTATGTCATTACTTTTACAAATATGTGAGGACTTTTCCCAGATCTTATGACTGATTTTTTTATTTACATTTTATTTATTTTTGAAAGACAGAGAGAGACAGAGCACAAGCAGGGGTAGGGCGGAGAGAGATGGGACACAGAATCCGAAGCAGGCTCCAGGCTCTGAGCTGTCAGCACAGAGCCCGACGCGGGGCTCGAACTCACGAACCTCGAAATCATGACTTGAGCCGAAGTCGGACGCTTAACTGACTGAGCCACCCAGGCGCCCCTGATTTTTTTTAATTTAATTCAGTTGTCGTAAGAGGACATACTCTGTCTGACATTAATCATTTTAAATTCATCGAGACTTCTTTAGGGTCCTAATACGGCTTATTTTGATTAACGTGCCATGTGCACTTGAAAAGCTTAGATATTTCCAGTCTTTGTATTTTTTTTAAAGATGTTTTATTCCTTAGTGTACAATGACTGCCTAATTTTTTTGATGTAAACTCATTAAATTCAAAGAAAAATAGTTTTAAAAAGTGTATATATTTGGGGGCGCCTGGTGGCTCAGTCAGTTGAGCGTCCACCTTCGGCTCAGGTCATGATCTCGTGGTTCATGAGTTCGAGGCCCACGTCGGGCTCTGTGCTGACAGCTCAGAGCCTGGAGCCTGCTTCGGATTCTGTGTCCCCGTCTCTCCCCGCCCTACCCCTGCTTGTGCTGTGTCTCTCTCTGTCTTTCAAAAGTGCGTAGACATTAGAAAACATTTTTTTTGAATAAATAAATAAAATAAAAAGTTTATATATTTTGCAGTTTCGGGACAGGGAAATGTTAATTACAAATGTTACCTAGATCCATTTGCTGATAGTGTGGTTCAAGCCTTCTGTATCCTTTCTGATTTTCTATTTTTTTTTCTTCAAATATTAAGGAAAGGGGGTTGTAACATCTAATCCTAATGGTGGATGTGGCTTTTCGGTTTTTGCTCCCTTTATTTTGGACTTCTTTTATGTGCATACACATTTATGATTGTTGTGTCCTCTTGATGGGTCGATCCCTTTATTACCATAACATGTATCTCGGCCCTGAAGTCTGATAGTAACTGTCTGATGTTAACTTAATCACCCTGGCTTTTTCAAAATTGGTCTTAGTATATCATATCTTTTCCCCTTCTTTTCCTTCTACGCTAGTTATGTCCTTATATATACAGTGCGTTTCTGAGATCAATGTTCTTTGTTGCTTGATGTCCAGGGTCCAGTTTACACGTATTTTGTCTGGGGTTTGTTGTTGTTTTTTTTTTTTTTGAGAGGAGGGTGTTTCTGGCCAGAGGGTAAGTCCAGTTCCTAACATGCCTTCTTGGCCACACGTTAAAGTCCCTCTGTTTGCTTTTTGATCAGTATTTTCCAAACAGCCAAGGGTCCTTATCGCTGGTCCGTACATGACTCATCCACCAAGAATCTGCTCCCAGATCACCTCCTTCATGAAGCTTCTCCTGACATTTCCCCCCGGCCCCACACCCTTCGTAGAGAATAGAGTTTGTCTATTCACAAGAATACATTCCAAGCACCTCATGAGTTCCCACAGTGGGGTCCCCCAACACAGCCTACCTGTTTTTCCTAAATGCAGTTTTCTGGATGAGAACAATTGCTTCCTTAGGGATCTTTACCTTCTTCTGGTTTCCATCATTGGCATTAGCAACCGGCCTTTTGTCTCAAGATTGTCTTCCATGATGGTACTGAGATAGGATTTTATTACACTGTGAAGATAATTGTGCCGGGGCCCCTCCTCCCCCCCCCCCCTCCTCCATAGAGAACCCAGCCTCTCTGGAACTTGACTGATGTGTGATCGGCTGGTCTCCTCACTAGTTTGGTGACTGGTTCCTGCCCATACATGTCACACAGCGCCCGCAGCAAAATTAAAATCATTGCGTGTCTAAGTAAGCTGTGGTCCATCTAGACAATGGAAGATTATTCAGTACAAGAAGGAAATGAGCTCTCGAGCCACGAAATGACATAGAGGAAACTCAACTGCCTATCACCCAAGCGAAAGAAGCCCATCTGACCATATGCCATTCTGAAGAAAGCAAAATTATGGAGACACAAAAAGGATCAGCGATTGCCAGGGGCTTGGGGAGATGTGAGGGATGAACAGGCAGGGCTAAAAAGATTTTTAGGGCAGTGAAATTACTCTGTATACTCTGACGTTGATATTGGCAGAGGCGGTCTGTGCGTGTGGGTAGAGCTCTACGAGACATCTCTGTACCTTCTCCTGCAACTCCTCTAAAAAAAAAAAAAATGAAGCCTTGTAAAAATCGTGTGTGACTGTGTGACTACTCACAGGCTGTTGACACTATGAATACCAAATCCAGTTGTTAAGAGTCTAATTATACTTGGGGCGCCTGGGCGGCTCGGTCGGTTAAGCGTCCAGCTTTTGGTTTCGGCTCAGGTCGTGATCTCACTGTTTGCGAGATTTGAACCTTGCGTCGGGCTCTGCACGGACAGCAGGGATCCTGCTTGGGATTCTCTCCCTCCCCCTCTCTCTCTGCCCCTTCCCTGCTTTCTCTCCATCTCTTTCTTTCTCAAAAGCATATTTAAAAAAACACATAAAAAAGAAAAATCTGATTACACTCGATTACATTTTTATTTCTTCGCGCTATTTCTTTACTGTACTCCTCCCTTAATCTATCAGGTTTGGAAAACTGAGACTTCCCTTGCGTTTCCCGATTACTGTGCCTAATTATAGTCCCTGGCATAAAATAAGCACTTCACTAATATTTGTTGAATGAATGAATGAGAGCATAGTTAGAAAAACGCACGAATCTCCCAACTTCCATGTATTTCTAGAATGCCTGCCCTGTGGTGACCTGATGTTTATATGCACCTTTGCATATAAAACCCTTTGGGTGCTGAGCATTGCTTTTGAGCTCTTTTCCAACTCATTCACATCGCTTTGAAACATCTAATATTTCCAACCTAATGGTTCACCTTGTATCCATCCATTCTGTCACTCCGACTTGAAGACTGGTTTAAAAAACAAAACAAAACAAAACAAAACAAAAGGCGCGCCTGGGTGGCTCAGTCGGGTAAGCATCGGACTTCGGCTCAGGTCACCATCTCACGGTTTGTGGGTTCAAGCCCCGCGTCGGGCACTGTGCTGACAGCTCGGAGCCTGGAGCCTGCTGCGGATTCTGTGTCTCCCTCTTTCTCTCTGCCCCTTCCCTGCTCACGCTCTGCCTCTGTCTCTCTCTCAAAAATAAACATTAAAACAAAAACAAAAAACAAGAAAGTAGTAGAGTAGAATCATAGGATGTCTCAAGAAGGCCTAGTGTCATGACAGCCACAGTGATAAGGGCCATCAGGACATTATTATCCTTCTCCCATCCTCTATGCTGCTTCCTGAGGACCTAGTGCGTGCCGGGACTTTGAGAGCCTTTCTATGACAAGGTCGAACCCTTTCTGCTTTTCAGTCTGATTAAACACTTAGGAGCCATGCATATAAAGACTCACTGTTATCATTATTCTTATTCCCATTTTAAACATGAGGAAAAAGAGGTTCCGGGTATAAACACATTTCCCGAGTCCATTAGCCGGAAGACCAGAATCAGACCTTCCTGTGAGAGCATGATGCCCCTGCCACTAGCTTTCTCTAAAGCTTTCATCTGGGGGGTCGCCCGGGTGGCTCAGTCCGTTAAGCGTCCAACTTCGGCTCAGGTCACGATCTCACAGATGGTGGGTTCGAGCCCCGCGTCGGGCTCTGTGCTGTCAGCTCAGAGCCTGGAGCCAGCTTCGGGGTCTGTGTCTCCCTCTCTCTTTCTCTGCCACCCCCCTTGCGTTCTCTCTTTCTCTCTCTCTCTCTCTCTCTCTCTCTCTCAAAAATAAATAAATAAACATTAAAAATATTTTTTAAAATAAAAACATAAAGGGGCACCTGGGTGGCGCAGTCGGTTAAGCGTCCGACTTCAGCCAGGTCACGATCTCGCGGTCCGTGAGTTCGAGCCCCGCGTCAGGCTCTGGGCTGATGGCTCGGAGCCTGGAGCCTGTTTCCGATTCTATGTCTCCCTCTCTCTCTGCCCCTCCCCCGTTCATGCTCTGTCTCTCTCTGTCCCAAAAGTAAATAAAAAATGTTGGAAAAAAAAAAAAAAATTAAAAAAAAAATAAATAAATAAAAAAAAAAAAATAAAAAAATAAAAAAATAAAAACATAAAGCTTTCACTTGCTCCCTGGTTCACTTTATCTCAAAAGTGTGAACCCTTGCCAGTGTTGGGTCCCCAGAAGGGTGGGCACGGGAACTCTCGACCAGCCACGGCTTGGAACAGGGTCAGGCTTTTCTGTGAACTATTTGAAGGCATCTGATGAAAGGCTGTTCGGTGAGAACATTCAGTCATGCTCAAAACATCTGAGGGACGGAACTATGTTTATCCAGACCTGGCAAGTCCTGTGCTCAAAACTATTTTCCTGGAGCACTCTAGAGGACTTCGTCTTTGCCAGGGAATGTTCCTATAATGTTTCTCTCTCGAGTCGGAGGGAATCACCAGCCCCACTCTCTACGTGCGGGGACAGCAGCTGCCGGTGTCACTGGACTCCCCGGCAGGCTCGTGGGGGGTGTGGGAACATTCAGTTTTCATCGAGGCTTATAAACACCTCGTTCATTGTGCAGCCCTCCCGGCAAGTGCTTGGGTTCGCTGCGGCCCTACAGATTCCCAGGATGTCCAGACTGGTTTATTGGTTGACGTGCTGGATTCTGTCGCTCTTTTTTCGGCCACACACTCCAGCCGCGGGCCGTCTGTGGCCGGAGCCTTAACCCCTCTTTCAGCACATGGGGACGCGTGGCTCCGTGACAAAATGATGGAGCTGGGCGGTGAGTGGCTTCCCTTCTGATCAACAGGATCCAAAAGCATCAATCCCTGGATGGATCCTTTGATGAACGGGACGGGCTGCTAGGGTCTTAAAAAGCAAACCATTTCTCGCCAGCTCGATTGCCTCGTTGTGTCTTAGTTCGTGCGTTTGTTCCCCCCTTGCTGTCCCCCAAATTTTACTTTAAATGTCCTCCCTCGGCTGTGCTATAAATCGTCACTAGTGCCTGACAGAAAGACCGTTCTTCTCTATCTTTTCTTATTTTGGTTCACAGAGGATGGACTGCTCTCTCCTCTTCGTGGAAGAGTGTTGAAGAGAACGTGGCTGGCCTTTCTCTGCCCCCTTCCAGGGTCCTTCCTCCGTGAGGAGTGGTGATCGTGGACTCATCGTGATTCACCATGTTATGAGTTATAAAGTTAAAATGAGATCAATTAAATAATTGGGGTGTTTCTTGCAATGAAAGCCAACTCCCTCCACCCCCAAACCGGTTGGGGGTATTTAGAGGGACATTGTCGGGGCGCCTGGGTGGCTCAGTCGGTTGAGCGTCCGACTTCGGCTCAGGTCACGATCTCGCGGTCCGTGAGTTCGAGCCCCGCGTCAGGCTCTGTGTTGCCAGCTCAGAGCCTGGAGCCTGTTTCGGATTCTGTGTCTCCCTCTCTCTCTGTCCCTCCCCCGTTCATGCTCTGTCTCTCTGTCTCAAAAATAAATAAACGTTAAAGAAAAAAATTTTTTAGAAGGACATTGTCTGATAGACTGGAGAAGGGAATTACCTTCTCTGAGATCACGAGCTTTGAACTTTGCAGATTGCTTACCATTTTTTGGAAATCAAAGACATACGGTTTTCCATTTTACCTGTCTCTGGAGATACAGAGTTCTGCTTATATCGTTTTCACGAATCATCCAAATATAGGTTCTCCAGGGCACATGAGGTACTGTTCACCTAAATACTTTACTCAGAAATATTCTAAATTTCATTTCTTGATAAATTAGCTTCTGGACCCACACACCCAATGGGAAAACATTTCTTGTCGAAGATTGTAGAAATTAAGATACACTTTAAATTTTTTTTAATGTTTTGTCTACTTTTGAGGGAAAGACACAGAGACAGAGCACGAGCAGAGGAGGGGCAGAGAGAGCGACACAGCATCCGAAGCAGGCTCCGGGCTCCGAGCGGTCAGCACAGAGCCCGACGCGGGGCTCGAACTCACGAAACGCGAGATCGTGACCTGAGCTGAAGTCGGACGCCCGGCAGACGGAGCCACCCGGGCACCCCAAGATGTACTTTAAAGTCAACCTGTATTGACTATGTCCATCCTGTACAATGAGGTCTACCTAACTCATTTAAGTGCTTTGTTTTATCTTCTTTACACTTTATGCTGTGTGTTTTCGTCTGTCGTTGGTGTTGTTATCGTCGCTCTTCTGTTTTAAATCCTCAGTTCACAAAAAAAGAATCAACGACTCCAAAGCGGTTTGTTAATTAAGAGTGCAATGAGGGGCGCCTGGGTGGCTCAGTCCGTTAAGCGTCCGACTTCAGCTCAGGTCACGATCTCGCGGTCCGTGAGTTCGAGCCCCGCATCGGGCTCTGGGCTGATGGCTCGGAGCCTGGAGCCTGTTTCCGATTCTGTGTCTCCCTCTCTCTGCCCCTCCCCCGTTCATGCTCTGTCTCTCTCTGTCCCAAAAATAAATAAAAAACGTTGAAAAAAAAATTAAAAAAAAAAAGAGTGCAATGAAAATAGTAATACAAACACTACAGCTCAAAATAAAATTATAAATATAAATAGGAAAGAGGATTCCAGTCTAATTCAAATATAGACTATGAATGTGAATGTGCTAGGAGAAGTGATAGGCAAGGAGATCTCTTGCAAACAACCCCAACTGAAGACCTGAAGGGGAAGTCTGACAAGTTTTAAAATTGGGTTTCACTGGGGGCCCCTGGCTGGCTCAGTCAGTAGAGCATGTGCCTCCCAATCTCGGGTCCATGAGCTCAAGCCCCGCATTGGGTGCGAGATTATTCAGAAATATAAAAAACAATAAATTAAAGTTGGGTTTCACTGGACCAAGGGACTTATTTGTTCTACTCTGCCATGATTTGTCTGTTTAGAAATTTTGTTAGACAGGGGACGGAGATTTTGCATCGTTTTCCAGCAGTGACCTTTTTCGTAAACCTCCTGACAATGAGTTTTTTTTCTGGAACCAGCACAAGATCTTGCTTCCCGGTTGTAAATTGCATATTTTTTTTAATCTAAGGAGCCGAAAACTTCAACGCCAACATTCAAAGCCGTCTCCAAAGCATAAACAGGCTCGACTCAAAATATTTTCCCGAGGTTTGGAAAACCAGCTTCATAGCTTTTGACACATTTGGGCTTGGCGAGGAAGTCCAATAAGCATGTGGAAGTCATTAGTGCTGGTCGCTACCTATTTCCCATTCTTTACCTCTGTGTGTCCAACAGCCCCGCATCTCTGTGCTGCCTTTGAAGCGAGGCGTGGCTGTGGGCCCTGCGTTAGTCAGAGAAAGGGGAGTGGGAACACGACTTCAAAAGCCGGCGTGCAGTCCGCAACGTTCTCTCTCCCCCTACGTCCGTGACACCTCGTCCACGTTCCAGGAGCGGCCCTTCCACCAGCCTGAATCCACCAGCCTTCAAGTGACGTGAGCCAGACCTGCAATTCGCCCGATGAGATGTGGGGATCCTTCGTTACCGCAGCGTAACTTAGCCCGTCTTGAGCAATACGTAGTCATGGAATGCTTTAATCCGTGGCCAGAAGTCGAATGAAGCAGAGTAATAGCAGCACACGACATGGAAACACAACGTCACGGGGGGGGGGGGGGGGGGGTGGCAGCAAGGCTCGTGTTTGTTTTTGGCTTGTGGTTGCGTTCAACCACCGATGCGCCAACGTTTGAACTCACTCTTGGAAGATAAGAGACATGTAGTCAAGGAAGAAGAGGCTGGTGATGCCATTCTGTTGGAAACTACGGTGCCGGAGAAGATGTGTTTATTTTAGTCGACAATTATTTTGTGAGTCATGGTGGGGACTGGAAAATGTGTGTTGGGGTCAGGTACATGGAACGCTAGCGAAGGAGGCATCGAGGAAGGGAGTTGCCCTAAAAATAAAAGAAGTTGCTCCGAAAGGGCAGTCTTCTCAGTATTACGCTCACTGAACACCCTGCAATAACACAGGAAATGCACTCAAACTGGAAATTAAAATCCAGTGGGGCCCATTTGAAATGTTTCTGCAGTACGTGGTGTGACAGTAGTGGCAGGAAGTACAAGACTTTATTTCGGGGGCGCCTGGAGGGCTCAGCCCGACTTCAACTCAGGCCGTGATCTCACGCTTCGTGAGTTCGAGCCCTGAGTCGGGATCTCCGCTGTCCGCACAGGGCCCGCTTCGGATCCTCTGTCCCCCTCTCTCTCTGCCCCTCCCCCACTCACGCTTTCTCTCTCCAAACATGAATAAACATTGAAAAACAAAGACTTGATTTTCTACACAGACTGTATTGGAATAAAGGCACTCAAACGAGTATTTGAAATTACAAGTGAGCTCTGTGTGTGTGTGTGTGTGTGTGTGTGTGTGTTTTAAAGAATTACTTCATGGCCTTTCTAATATCAATCAATTCTTTAATTGATCAATTCCTTCAGTGATGTCAAATGACTTGTCCATGTGGCCAGTGGCATACCTTACCTGTATACTTGGCAATTTATGAGGATTCTTTTTTTTTTTTTTTTAACGTTTATTTATTTTTGAGACAGAGAGAGACAGAGGATGAACGAGGGAGCGTCAGAGAGAGGGAGACACAGAATCTGAAACAGGCTTTAGGCTCTGAGCTGTCAGCACAGAGCCCGACGCGGGGCTTGAACTCACGGACCGCGAGATCGTGACCTGAGCCGAAGTCGGCCACTTAACCGACTGAGCCACCCAGGCGTCCCAATGAGGATTCTTAAAGAGTTGGACGCTCGATGCAAATAACTCAATTGCAAACCATTTGACTCCTCAATATTTGATGATTTTCTCCATTAGTTCTACATCAAATGTTTTCTAACAGAACCACCTAGAATTTGCTTCTAGTTTCATTGGCCTATAGCTGTGAGTTAGAATTTTATGCTTTTGAGGGATTCCTAGGTAGCTCAATTAAACATCTGACTCTTGATTTTGGCTGAGGTCACGATCTCACCGTTTGTGAGTTCGAACCACGCGTCAGGTTCTGCACTGACAGTCGGAGCCTGCTTGAGATTCTCTCTCTCTCTCTCTCTCTCTGCCCCTCCCCCGCTCTCTCTCTCCATCTCAAAATAAATAAACTTAAAAAAAGTTTTATGCTTTTGATATGCTTAGATTAATATTAAATTTACCTACGTTTTCTTTGAGTACTTTCACGGTTTTTAAGACTCCGTGGGGCACCTGGGTGGCTCAGTCGGTTAAGTGTCTGACTTCCGCTCAGGTCATGATCTCGCGGTTTGTGGGTTTGAGCCCCACGTCAGGCTCTGTGCTGACAGCACAGAGCCTGCTTGGGATCCTCTGTCTCCCTCTCTCTCTGTCTCTGTCTCTCAAAAATAAATGAACATTAAAAAAAAAAAAACCTCTGTAACCAGCTACAATTTATGTTAGTGTATCACATGAAATTATAACCTAATTTTTTTGCAAATAGCCGGTTACTGAATAATCCAATTTTTTCTCCCGCTGTTATGATGCATTCATTTTATCAGATCCACATGTATTTGTGGGACTGTTTTTGGGCTTCCTGATTCATTGATCTGTCTGCCTATCCCACTTTCAATTACTACAGCTTAAAAATACTGCTTCAGGAATAATAAACAAGAAAGAAGGGTTGAATGAGTATTGTTTTTAATTTTTTTGAATGTTTATTTTTGAGTGAGAGAGCAAGCACGTGTGAGCGGGGGAGGGGCAGAGAGAGAGGGAGACACAGAATCCGAGGCGGGCTCCAGGCTCCGAGCCGTCGGCACAGAGCCCGACGCGGGGCTCGAACTCATGAACCTCGAGATCATGACCTGAGCGGAAGTCAGACGCTTAACCGACCGAACCACCCAGGTGCCCTGAGAGAGAGTGGTTTTTTTTTGTTTGTTTTTTTTATTTTAAAGACTGTGGAGTGTGCTTCCTCTAGTCTGTGAAATTTCTCACTCTGTCCTCTGGCTTCTGTCCCTTTGCTTACAAACGTGAACATGTTTTTTTCTGTCTTGAAGAGACTTGTGCTGACCTCCTTGTGTTTTTCTGGTTATTGCTTCTCTGCCCTTCCTTTCACTGCCCATCTGCCCCCGCGACCCATGGAGCATAGTCCTCTTTCCCTTAAATTCCTGTGTTATCTGGCCATGCTGTGCTCCCCAAAGAGAACTATTAAAAGTTATCAGCCACCTCCCTTATGTCCTTCACGTCTATTTCTGATCTTCAACCTCCCGCGACCCCTTGCACAATGTCACAGTAGTCACTACACCGCCCGGACTCACCTCGCTTCTCTCTTGCCTCCGCCTGGTTCTGGAACCCCGCTGACTTTTTTGAGGACAACCTCCCTGCCTCTTCGTTCTTCCTGTACTTTCTGTACACACTTCTCTTCCAAGACTGGCTGGCTGGTGGCCTTGAACGGGTTACTTAACTTTGACTCTCCCTCGATTCCAAAGAACATGGCTGGCGTGGTTTGCTCTGTGTTCATCAGGTCCCAGCGGGAACTTTGTGCAGCTTGGTCCACAGCCCGCTAAGGTCCTCCGGACCTAAAAATGAGCTGCTGACTTTCTGGCGGACTCCTAGAACAGAGCTTGGCTTTGACGTGCCAATGCCACCGCTGTCCCCAGTGCCTCGAAGACACCTTCTGGGTATGAGAGAAAGGCCCCCCTAAGTCACAAAACCTTGATACGTGGTTTTTGTTGAAGCCCTCCTATCTCTCCACTCCAACACCACTACTGACCCATTCTTCTTACCTCCCGCTTCTTCCCTAGCTTTCACCGAGAATTTCATTAAAAGCTTCTCTGGCTGACTGTTGCCAATGGATCGAATCCGAATTTCTTAGCCTGGCACTCAAGACCACCAGAGTCCGTGCACAGACTATGTTTACGGCATCCGTACCCACCGCTACCCTAATTAATACTGGGGTCCAAAAGATCTGGATTTCAATTCAGACTCAGACTCTTGGTAGCTGTGTGGGCTTGGACGAGTTACTTAGCCTCACTGTCACCAAACCCAAAGGCCTTGGAGTGTCACAGCAGAGGAGACTGACCGCATGTAGCTTGTATGTGTCAAGCCCCAAAGAACCTCCAGGGATCAAAGAGACTTGTCTGCCGAGCACAGAGGCAGGACTCGATCCGTCTTGGGCAACAGCCGTAGTAACACCTCTGGACTCTTGAAGGTGAACACAGCGACTGTCCTTCTTCTTCTTTGCTTTTAGAGGTCAACAGAGTGATCCTCTGCCCTTTTTGCTAACCCCTTTTCGACCCAATGAAGCTATCTTATTTCTTGGCATCCCCAAAATACCTAAGGCGCCTAATAGACACTCTATAAACCTTTGCAAATAAATGCTTGTTGAGACCACCCATCACGGTCTAGGGAAAAGATCACCCAGAGTCAGAAGACCCAGGCTGATTTCTGGAGTTGCCCTATGCCGGCTCCATGACATGGAACAACCAAACTAGCACTCCTGAGCTTCGGTGCCCTACATTTTCACGTGGAACTCTGGTCAGCGTTCACTAGCCACGCGTGGTTGGTTGCCACCATGTTGGATTGAGAAGCTATGGAACATTTCTATCACTGCAGAAAGTGCTGTTGGACCGGGCTGATAGATAACACATCACAAGGATAGCGTGGCTGGCAATAATGTCATAAAATAGTACTTATCGGAAATGCCCGGAATGAGAGCTTCACCGGCAACAGAAGCGCAGCTGCATTAAGTGAAGGAGAGCGCCGAGTGACTCTGGGATGTGCTGCCTGTGTATCTGAAGAATTAGATTAGCGGAGATTCAGATAAACAACCGAGAGACCTCATCATAATCCTCTGGGAGTTATCTGGACTCACCGAACGATAAGGAGGAAGGGAGGAAAGTAGCCCCATCTTATATAGAAGCCTCTAGCATTAAGCTGAAGAAATGAGGCAATCCCAAAAGATATTGTGAAGCTCCAGGTGGGAAATGGCGATTTTCAGGCCTTTGAGCTTCTTCATTGACTTAAGAAACTGAGATTGAGTTGCAGAGGGGAAAAAGTGCTGGGTGGGATTTAGCTCAGAGAAGAGAAGTTTGGGGCGGGGGGGAGCCATGGAGGAGGTTACAGCTTTTCCCAACCATGAGACTGTTTTAGAGGACCCTCCCTCAATTGTCCAGGATCCTTTTCAGTATATTTTTATAATGTATTGCTTTTATTTTTTAACGCTTATTTATTTATTTTGAGAGAGAGAGAGAGAGAGAGCGCACGCACAAGTGAGGGAGGGGCAGAGAAAGAGGGAGACAGAGAATTCCACCTCCCTGCAGTGGGGCTTGAACCATGAGATCATGACCTGAGCCGAAACCAAGAGTCGGACACTCAACCAACTGAGCCACCCGGGTGCCCCTATAACGGATTATGTTGGTAATACCCTTCGGCCATATTTGGTTTTGCTAGCCGTACTCTAAGTTCTTAAAGGACAATCAGCATCCAGTTCCATTCTTCACATCAAAACCAGAGTGGTCTTCCAGAAACTGAGGTGTGTCCCTCCTTGCTTAAGACCTTCCCGTGCCTGCATATCGCAAGTGAAATCAAGCTCAAACTCCCACAGTCGGGACTGGCTACAGACTTTAGGGGACACGGTAAACAATGAAACTTCAGGGCTCCCTGTTCAAAAATCGTTAAGAATTTCAAGACTGTGACAGGAGAGCATTCACTAGGTACGAGCCTCTCTGAGCCCAGGGCCCTGAGTGGCTGACAGGTCTCATGCCCGCGAAGCCAGTCCTGGCCATAAACAACACCTGTATATAGCCCCTGCGTCTTTGGAAGCATATTTTTCCCAAAAAGCCTTCAGTCCCAGATAGGAAATGATTGTGTTCACTGACCACATACACCAGCATTTTGGTGCTAGTCCACTAAAATAGGTTCTTTCCCGCATGTGTGCATTTTGTGTTGTTGTCTGAGCTGGAGTTATAGCCACAAAAATAGCTCCCTGACTTCCTCTGGAGGGAAAAGAGAATTCAGAACTCGGTCTCTCCCGTTGTTACCGCGATTTGGATTCTCTCTATCTCATCTTGTGGATTTTGAGACCCTTAGTCCACAACATATTTCTTTGCTCATGGGGAGCTCAGGAGACACCGGGACACCTTCACAAAACGAACACTAAGCATTGTGTTGTGACTCCGATAGGGAATGTAGGAAAGGGTCTAATTACGAAATATAGAAAGAGTCGACGAGTGAACACCTTCATAGTTTTGAGCTTGTGTTTATTGTTCATCCTTCAAGAAGAGAAGGACAATGTTTACCTCTTGAGGTGGAGAAGGCTCAGAGACTCAGGGATGAGACAGAAAGACCCATCAGGGGCGAGATAATGACTGTATGGGGTGGTTTCCTGAGAGAACAATCTCTTCTAACTACATTAAACAGAAAGGGATACAGATCTTCCCTGACTTACGTTGAGGTTGCATCCCGATAAGCGCATCGTAGGTGGAAGATACCGTCAGAAAAATGCATTTAGGGGCACCTGGGTGGCTCAGTGGGTTAAGCGTCTGACTCTTTGGTTCAGGTCATGATCTCACAGTTCGTGGGTTCGAGCCCCACATCGGGCTCTGTGCCGACAGCGTGGATTCTGCTTGGGATTCTCTCTCTCTCCTCTCTCTGCCCCTCCCCTTCTCGTTCTCTCTCTCTCTCTCTCCCTCTCTCACAATAAATAAACAAACTTTAAAAAAGGAGAGAGAAGAAAAATAGGAGCTTGGATTGAAGACCATTTAGGGGAACTAAGACCCAGAAAATAACTTTAAAAATACATAGCTACCAATCAAGAGAGATGACCTAACTCAGAGTACAATACACAAATATGCTGCACAAACAGCACGATAACGTAGTTTAACTCCATTTATGAAAACTAAAAGGAGCTTGGCATTCTCTAATGTTAAGTTTGAGATGGCAACGGGGAACCTAGAGGGAGAGGTTCGTGCGGGTTGCACGTAGTTGAAGGACTTTGTACAAGTTCCAAACTGGTCATTTTGAAGGACCCGGTGGCAAATATTCCTGCATGACTATAGAAATGAAACTGGTCGACAAAAGCAATCCAGTGACGAAAAGCTAGATAAAGTCACTTATGTGACTGATGTAATCCGGGCGGCTGCTTATTTTTTTCATTTTTTAAAAAAATTTTTTTAGGGGCGCCTGGGTGGCGCAGTCGGTTAAGCGTCCGACTTCAGCCAGGTCACGATCTCGCGGTCCGTGAGTTCGAGCCCCGCGTCAGGCTCTGGGCTGATGGCTCGGAGCCTGGAGCCTGTTTCCGATTCTGTGTCTCCCTCTCTCTCTGCCCCTCCCCCGTTCATGCTCTGTCTCTCTCTGTCCCAAAAATAAATAAAAAAAAAAATAAATAAAATTTTTTTAACGTTTTTATTTCTTTTTGAGACAGAGAGAGACAGGGCATGAGCGGGGGAGGGGCTGAGAGAGAGGGAGGCACAGAACCTGAAGCGGGCTCCAGGCTCCTGTCGGCACAGAGCCCGACACGGGGCTCGAACTCACGGACTGTGAGATCGTGACCTGAGCCGAAGTCGGACGCTCAACCGACTGAGGCACCCAGGCGCCCCAAGGCAGCTGTTTATTTTTAACGTTTAAACTATATGTAACAATACATATTGATATTAAAACTGTATATAACCATGCTTATAACTACAGATATAACCATATCTATCTATGTATATAGTCACATAGTAACTATAACTATAGCCTCCGTGGCTAAGTCACTTCAGCGTCTGACTCTCGATTTCTGCTCAGGTCATGATCTCACAGCCTTGAGATCAAGCCCTGCATCAGCCTCTGTGTGCCGAGTGGGGAGCCTGCATGAGATTGTCTCTCTCCCGAGGGGCACCTGGGTGGCTCAGTCAGTTAAGCGTCCGACTTCGGCTCATGTCGTGATCTCACAGTTCGCGGGTTCGAGCCCCGCGTCGGGCTCTGTGCGGACAGCTCGGAGCTCGGAGCCTGCTTTGGATTCTGCGTCTCCCTCTTTCTCTGCCCCTACCCTGCTCGCGCCCTGTTTCACTCTCTCAAAAAATAAATGAATGTAATTTTTTAAAAAATTAAAGATTCTCTCTCTCCCTCTTCCTCTCTCCTCTGTTCTCATAAATAAATAAATAGATAAATAAATAAAGCATCAATGCTTCAGTGTCTCATAATGTGGTGTGGGTGGTGCTCTTAATTCTTGGCTGTGGCTCTGGCTTATTTTTTTCCTCTCAGGTTGCCTGGCCTCATCTCTCTCAAAGAGATGTTACATACATCAAAGGGCCTGGGGTTGAAAGGTGAAACCGACCAGCTTGTTGCAAATAAACAGATACTCCCTCACCCCCTCCCAATGTATAAAATGAGTTTCCTATCAGTAAACACATGGGTGTCCAGAAAGAGCAGGATCTCAGGCAAGCAGAGCACCATGGGGTGGGGGGCTGGGGGATAGGAAAAGCGTCCTTATGTCTGAGTGACTGCGGGGCTGACATACCCAAGACTAGAGTCTTGAAACTTCGTCCAAAGAGATCAACTCACCTTACAGGGAGGGGACGAAAACATAGTAATGGAGAAATACCCGTAATTTGTGCGGTTTCCAAGGCCCTATCCTTCCGTACACAATGAGGCACCATTTAGAGCCGTACTCGAAGCCTCCGGGTCCCCAACAAGCTCCCTCTTCCCTGTGCCATGAGGCCACCGGAGTTGATTTTCAGACTCGGCCAGCTCTTTTAGAAGGTCCTTTGGCTAAAGGGAAAAAGTTGGCCACAGAAAGGGTCTCCTATGAGCCCCTAGCAAAATTAGCAAACAGCAGGTTGCAGAGGGAATGAGCCAGAGATCACGAGACGGAACCTTTGTGATGCCGACAGAGAAAGATTTGAGCTGAGAATTCAGATCGTTGAGAGCAGGGCTGACAGTGTTTGTGCAGATAACTCTTGCCGATAACACTGGCCTATGGCACCTCTAGACGCTTACCTGTCCAGGCTCCCACGGGGCCTCAGAATCCTTCTTAACACTCCATAAGTGCACACTACTCTGATCTAGAGCTGGTCTGCAAGGTGAAACAGATTGTCCATCTCTGGTGAGGAGATTAAGTATTGTCTCTCTTCCCCACACGGATGCATGAATATACAGGGTTCCAGAAAGACCATCAGCGAGCGCACTCTGCGTAGAAGGCGGGCCTTGGCAATGATGCCAACCATGAACCCAGTGCTGCTGGAAACAGTGGAGGAGTCAGGGCCAGCAGAGTGGAGAGTGAGGGGGAGCCTGGGGAGGCGACCTTGAGCGGCCACTCTGCCTCCTCCCGGGTGCCTTGGGTCAGCCCTGCCTACGAAGGGAAGGGCTCCGTCCTTGCTTTTGGAGCGAAACAAAAATTATAACCCCCAACTAGACCCCCACCTCGGCTATTTACAGCCTGAACTCAGGACTCCAAAAAGTGCCAGGTGAGGCGTTTATGACAACACTTCCCCGGGGACACGAATGGAAATTGCTATTTAGGGGCAGTTACTCGCATTTCTAAATCTGAACGATGCCTGGGGAGGTGGAAGCCTGTGGCATTCCAGAAGCCCTTCTTAAAGCCACATACTATGAAAGACACTTTGGGGCCCGAATATATAAAGCTGCATCACGGGTCGATATTTGCAGGCTGGTGATTCTTCAACAGGATCACACTTGGCGATTCTTGGCTGTTCGTGGATTTCAGCGTTCGAATATTTACCCTCGCGAAGTGGCCGCGACATTTAAGACGAGACACCGAATGTTTATTTGTAGAATTTAGCCTTGCCCACGGTTTACCAAAATTAACAAGAAAACCAGCCTTTTTCTGTGTCGGAACTACGTCGTCTTCCCATCACATTCTTGCAATTCCGGGAACATTATGTTTAAGTTAGAAAAAAGAGAAAAACTCCGCAAGCATATATTCCTTAAAAAAGGGAGCAATTCATGGAAAATGTCAGCAAGATTTTCCCCGAAGCATGTAACAAATAAAAGACATGCGGAATTTATGGTCACTATCGTCTAAAACTGATGACCATCCACACCTCATTGCTCGAATTGCCTAAGTGTTCGAGTGGCACTTAAACATCTTTGTTTCCATTAGAGGCGAAGGGAGAGGGTGCAAAGCCTACAGTCTGATTTCTAAAATCATATACTGAGACCACAAAAAGAACCCTGGTCCGAGCTTATCGTGTTTACGTCAACTCTACTAGCCTTTTGAGACGTTTCGTGAAGTTGACTGATCCAGGTCTGAGAAAGTTTTAGGGAACAGAGAGAGATGGGGTTTGGGGTTAATCAGCGGATGGATGAGAGCAGAGAGAACACACAGAGATGCTAGCTAGCTAATGGGAGACACGGGGCTACCCTAAGCGAGAAGCAGGAGACCCAGAGAGAAAACCGTTCCCTCCGGTAACCCCACCTTCCGTGTCGGGGCTTCTGCATCAAAGGATTCAAACGCGGTCGACATCCTGTGAGGTTGAATTCCAGATGGTTAAATGCAAGTTCAGGAGGCAGTAAGGGGTGCCTGGGTGGCTCAGTCGGTTGAGCGTCCGACTTGGGCTCAGGGCACGATCTCGTACTCTATGAGTTCGAGCCCCGCGTCGGGCTCTGTGCTGACAGCTCGGAGCCCGGAGCCTGCTTCGGATTCTGTGTCTCCCTCTCTCTCTGCCCCTCCCCCGCTCATGCCCTGTCTCTCTCTCTCTCTCTCTCTCTCTCTCTCTCTGTCAAAAATAAATAAACATTAAAAAAAATTTTTTTAAAAGCACAGGCAGTAAGATGTTGACAAACCTCCGTGATCACTGCTGGGTGTTATGATAAGGGGTGTGTTTTAGGAGTCTGTGTGTGCCTGTGTTCTCTAGTTTCCAAAATACGGCATGCAAATGTTTTTCATTTACAGTAAAGAAAAAGTTACTTAAGCAAAACAACTCCTGAGATACCACAGGACCTCCTGGAATGCAAGCAATGCCCCATTTTGCAGCTCATCCAGGGTCAACGCCTCTGTCATTCCACACCCCTTGACGCTCAGTTCCCTTGAAAAGGGTTCCCCAAGTCCCGTCGATGGGTTAGAATATGCTTTGCATTTCTCCCGTCTGTGCCTCTACGGCCACCTCTCTGAGTTCATTGCTCAGTCGTGATTTCATCGGGCCATTTCCCCGCTCGGACCTCCCCCAACTCCTTGACCTGCAGTTGAAGGCCTCCCCACCTCACGTGCCCCGCCATCATGAATCACAGCCTGGTCTCCTTAACTAGGGCTCCCAACGCACTGTGTATTTTTCCGCCCGTGTTTTGGCTCAGACTACCCCCAAGGTACCCCGCGTACCCAAGGGTCTTTCTCCTTTTCTGTTTCCTTCGAGGCAGAGCTGAAAATCCACCCTATCTGTGATTCCAGCCCCCACCACCCTCAGAGGAGATACATTTCTACTTCCCAACCCATTCGTGTTACACAGAGAATAACGAGTATAATATAAATAATCCTTTCTCTCTCTCTCTCTCTCTTTTTTTGTTTTTAATTTCTCCTTTAGATCGGGTGTCTTTATTTCCTTCCCGTAGCTCAGAAGCCTAGGAAATAGTAGAAAATTAAGGTTTGGAAGGAAACATAAGACTTTCCAGGACAGGACGCCCGTACCTTTCTATCAACGCAATCCTTTAATAAGTGAATAGAGGAGCAGCTGATTTCAATGCTGCCACCAAAGCCCTGTGGCTTTGGTTCTCTTTCCCCGGCTCCTCCTGGGGGGGTGGGGGGGGGGGGGGTCCCCTAACAGAAGCCCACCAACCGGAGGGTGTTGGGGAAAGTTTTCCGCATGCTCATGCACTTTTCCTGGTCGATGTACAGGGAATTGGCTTTGACGGCCAGGTCGTGCTCCAGGGTGGCTTTGGTGTGGACCAGCGACTGCAAGGTGTCCTCTGCCTCCTCCAGACGCTGCTGCAAGGTCTGGATGGTGTCGTCCACCTCGTATACTTCATTGACAAGGCTGCGGAGGCAGAGAAGCGCCCGGTTAGGTTGGCGGAAGTCACTCCCCCGAGACCGACTATGTGCTGAATTAAGGGCCTGCATGGTTACTGGATTCCCACTGGACGGTGGCTGCTGGGCTGAGTCCCCCAGCAGCCCCACGGGGCACCCCGACGTCAGAAAAAAAGGAACCAGTGCTTGGGCTCCCTTGTGGTTGCGGTACCAGGCCGGGGCCACTCCCCTTAACCACACCCAGAATCCAAAAAGCAAGGATTTGGTTGGGAGTTCAAGCCCCACGCTGGGCTCCCCGCTGGGAGTGGATTCTACTTTTTAAAAAATATTATATTTTTTCTTTAATTTTTTTTTTTTTTACATTTATTTATGTTTGAGAGACGGAGAGAGACAGAGCACAAGTGGGGGAGGGACAGAGAGAGAAGGAGACACAGAATCCGAAGCAGGCTCCGGGCCCCGAGCTGTCGCACAGAGCCGGAGGCGGGGCCCGAACTCACGGACCGCGAGGTCATGAACCAGCTGAAGTCGAGACGCTTAACCGACTGAGCCACTCAGGCGCCCCCAAAATGTCATATTTTAAAAACAGAGGCAAAACTTGTAAACCTGTGACAGTGTGATATTTTTTTAAATAGTAAAAATGGGGGGGGGGCGGAAATCAAAGCTCAGCTGGACTTTCTTATATTTATTTCATCATGGAAATTATTTTCATTGTTAGGGACTTTACTCAGTGGCTAAAATGCAGCACAAACTGTCACCATAGCCTGGGGGCAGGGGGGGGACAGTGGGAGGGGTTAGTTAATGGGACTTTTCTTGGATCATAATGCCCCTGCCCCCCAGCAGCGTCCCCAGGTCAGGCCTCAAGTTCCCAGAGTCAACGTACTTGTAAAGGCAGGAAAACATAATGAACAGGAAGCTGATCGTGCTTGAAATCAGCTACAGAACACCGTGGAACAGGCCGTAGTTCCAATTACCTTGTGACGGTAAAAAGAAACATGACACGTTTTTCATTAAGATAAAAGAGGAAAAAAGATTCATTCCATGGAAAAACCTATAGCATCTCCTCAAGTTACATGGGTCAATATTGTTTGAATTGTTTCCTTGAGTATCAGTGAAACTTCCCCAAACGTCTGTTGACCTTGTCAACGGTGAACTGCCTGGTGAACTGCCTGGTCTGCTCTGAGCCACTGCTCTCTTTTGTTCTCTTTTCTACTGGGGTATTACTTTTATCTTGTTCATTTGCAAAGAGCTCTTTCAGGATTAGGCATGCTGATTTTTTTTTTTTTTTTGCTGTTTTTTTTTTTGTTTGTTTTGTTTTGTTTTTGGTCTGCCTTCCTTCTGGCAAATGTTTTCCCTAAGTTGTTTTTTGCCTTTTTGATTTTGGTTATGATGTTTTTATTATACGTATGATTTCAATTTTTTACAGTAAGCCCAATCTTTCCCTCTCTCTCTCTTTCGGTGATTCCTTCCACCGTGTTGGTATTTAGAAAGTCTTTCTCTTCCTGAGGAGCAGTTAAGCAGGCGCTCCTTTACCCACGGATTTGGCCAATTACACTGAGGAGAGAGGACTACGTGGTCACTTAAGAGAAAGAATAGGAAACAGTTTATAAAGAGACAGTAATAGGGGCGCCTGGGTGGCTCAGGCGGTTAAGCATCTGACTCTAGATTTCAGTTCAGGTCATGATCTCACAGTTCGTGAGTTCAAGCCCCACGTCAGGCTCTGTGCTGGCAGAGCAGAGCCTGCTTGGGATTCTCTTTTTCCCCCCTCTCTCTGCCCGTCTCCCCCCCCCCCCCACTCATGCTGTCTCTGTCTCTCTGAAAATAAATAAATAAACTTAATACAATTTAAAAACCAGGGACGCCTGGGGGGCTCAGTGTGTTAAGCATCTGATTTCAGCTCAGGTCATGATCTCACGGTTCATGAGTTCGAGCCCCGCGTCGGGCTCTGTGCTGACAGCTCGGAGCCTGGAGCCTATTTCGGATTCTGTGTCTCCCTTTCTCTCTGCCCTTTCCCCTACTCATGCTCTGTCTCTCTGTGTCTCTCAAAAAAAAAATAAACGTTAAAACGATTTTTTTAAATTAAAAAAACAGACAATAATAATGATAGCAACACACTTCTTAACTACTTTATTATATATAAATATAGTATATAACATGTATATGTGTATTATATACATTCTATACATGTAGTGTATATATATATATACATATATATATATATATATATATGCATATGTATACACAGTCCTAAGTACTTTCCATGATCAGACAATTTAATCCCCATAACAACACCACAAAGTAGATACTACTATTATCCCCATTTTACAGATGACAAAACCAAGGCATAGGAATTTAGGTAACTCTCCTAAACTCTCCTAGTTTTGCATGGAACTAGCCATCAGCTGCTTTTATTTTTTTTTAATTTTTTTAATGTTTTTATTTATTTTTGAGACAGAGAGAGACAGAGCATGAGCGGGGAAGGGGCAGAGAGAGAGGGAGACACAGAATCCGAAGCAGGCTCCAGGCTCTGAGCTGTCAGCACAGAGCCCGACGTGGGGCTCGAACTCACGGACTGTGAGATCATGACCTGAGCTGAAGTCAGACGCTTAACCGACTGAGCCACCCAGGCGCCCCTTTCAGCTGCTTTTAATTACCGTGCTGCTCCCCTGTCTGACTCTAGTCTGTTGAAAACACAACTTCAAATTTATCAAATTTTAACTAGTGATTCAATATTAAGGTCTTCTTAAAAAAAAAAAAAATTAACGTCGTCTTTATTTAGGAATTCATTTGTCAGCAGACTGGAGGGGCACGGAATTAATCAAAATCTACAATAATATAGGGGCACCTGACTGGCTCAGTTGGTGGAGCATGTGACTCGTGATCCCAGGGTCATGAGTTTGAGCCCCACATTAAGCATGGAGCCTACTTTTAAAAAAATTGTCTTAACGTTTATTTATTATTGAGAGAGCGTGAGCAGGGGAGGGGCAGAGAGAGAGATACACAGAATCCAAAGCAGGCTCCAGGCTCCGAGCTGTCAGCACAGAACCCGACGCGGGGCTCCAACTCACAAACCGCAAGATGGTGACCTGAGCCGAAGTCGGACGCTTAACCGACTGAGCCACCTGGGCGCCCCTAAAAACATAAAATAAAATAGACAGTAATAATATAAAGAGAACAGTGACAATGAACAGAATAAAGATACGGTGTCCCTAGAGATAGAAAGGGATTTCTCCATCATAGAAAAACACCCAGGCCATGAGAAAATCATTATACCAAGGCAACCGTATAGCTTCACAGAACCCTGCAGCTGGAATATAAATGTGAGAGGTCATCAAGCCCGGCTTCCTTGTTTTGCAGGCAAGGAAATTGAGCTGGGGGACTGATGAACTGCCCTCTCCACAAGCAGGCGGCCCACATGAATTTATAAGCTTCACGCGGTTATCCAGGAAACCAAGAAGGAAATAAGGAGCCTCACTGGCCGTAATAAGGAACTGGGTCCTATTTCCTGCCCCTGCCCTCTCTGCTCCCTGCAAGCAAAGCACAGAAGCAGAGACCCGGGGAGCTGGCTTCAGGATACAGGACCCCGTTGGGTAAGACCGTCTCATTCCTATTTGTAATCCCCACAATGTAGGGTTGCCAGGTAATATACGGGATGCCCAGTTAAATCTGAATTCCAGATAAATGTGCAATTTTTTCAGGATACTAGTTTTTTAATTGCAACAGACGACACGCAACGTAGAATTTACCATCTTAACCATTAAAAAAAAAAATTTGCAGTTTGTTTATTTGAGATAGAAAGCATGAGTGGGAGAGGGAGGGGCAGAGAGAGAGGGGGAGAGAGAGAATCCCAAGCAAGCTCCACACTGTCAGCACAGAGCCCCATGCGGGGCTCGAACCCACGAACCGTGAGATCATGACCTGAGCCGAAGTCGGACGCTCAACCGACTGAGCCCCCCAGACGCCCCTTCTCACTCATCTTTCAAGGCCACATCTCACCCCTGGCTTCCTTGTTCTCCGCAGATCACAGAGAGCTGTTCTGCTGAAACCACTCATTTTGGGAGGGGAATTACAGAACTGAAAAAACATTTTGCGTTCAAATACAAATAAAGCTACCGTCATTTTTTTTTTTTTTTTTTTAACGTACCAAGATTATTTAAGTGAAGCAGAGCCTGGTCTGGCCTCCCACCAAAGATGCCAAAAATGTTTTAGCATTGCTTTTGAAAGAACCCCTTCGGAAAACTTGAAATGAAAACAAAAGTCTGGACACGAAAACTGCAATTTGTCACTCACTCCCCTGAGTCCACGGTCTTTCTCGTTTCTTCGTCTACACGGCCAAAGGGTTCCTCTCCGAAGGATGAGGGTGAATAAGGAAAATGATCCCCTCCCTCAGTCGTCATCCCAAATTCCACGGCTGTTCCTCTAGGACCGTATCTTTTGGCAACGACACTTTAACGAGAAATCTTGACGGAAACAAAAGTCGGTTTTGTCCTGAGGTCAGGAAAGGGGCAGGAGCAACAGACATACTGTGGGTTCTACAGGAAGCAAAGGGAGAGTAAATTCTGCGTAGCCCTGAAGGGGGAAGAAGGTAAAAATCACGCAGCCCTGAATGCCTCCTTGTCTGCTTAGACAACTTAGACGGCTGCTCAGAAACCTTTTAAAAAGCAGCCCCTTGTGTGTGGGTCGGATGGCAGTGTGAACAATTTACGGACCCCCGTCTCCCCTTCTGGTGCCGCTGCAGAAACTCTCAGAGAAGCAAACTTCGCTCAGCGTCCCCTGATAATATTTTCAGAGAGCCACAACCCGCGAGCAAATCCTAAAGGGGCCGGATGGGCCTTGCTCTCACTCCCGGCGTCCTGGGAAGCAAACGGGTGCTGCAGACTGGCCGTCGGGGGACCTGCCTGGCCTCCAGGGTGGCGGAGGTCAGCTCACCCCAAATAATGCCCGGGCTGCGTGTGGGGAGGGGCTCCCTGGAACCCACTTGGGGAAGCGTGGTGCCAGCCTGGGTGCACTGCTCTGTGATGGCCCGGACGGCCGCCCCGCCGGGGGAAAGGCAGCCGCTCCGTTGGCCTATCGGCTGAAGCAAGCTTCTTAGCATCCGACGCACCCGCCGTAGGGGAATGGTACAATCACCACCCCCGTGAGAGGCAGGGAGAGAAATGGTTGATTGGGTTGAATGGGGCTCTGCGGTGCGGTGGGCAAGGACTCACTCTGCGTCTCTACCCGCTTGTGCCTCAGTTTCCTTGTTTGTAAAATGCGGGTAGTCAGTGAGGTCCTGGAGGGCTGAGGACGGGCCCCGGCACTGAACGAGAGCCAAGCAGCCACTCTATCCCGGCCATCGCCCTCTTTCTTATCTTCACCATCGTTGGATTGTTGGCCTCACAGCCATCTCCCTTGGCCTCCGAGGAATCCACACTTGTGTCTCCATCCACACTTGTGTCTCCAGACACAAAGCTGTTTTAGCCGTAGGATAAATCCTTTGTGATGATGAGGGAACCCCACCCGGGAACCAGGCGGGAGACAAGACCAGCGGGCGGCCATCCCCCCCCACCCCCAGCACCAGAAAGGAATCTGGAAGTTCAAGCGCAGCCCCTTTCGGCCTCCACTTGCTATAAGTTCGATTTGCTTCCGCACGGGGCCTTTCCTGACCTGAGAAGGGCAATGATGAAATCCAGAAAGAAAAGGCAAACTGGCAGGTGTTGGGAAATTGGACGTGAAGCCAGAATGTGGGGCGGAGCGGAGGGGGTGGGGTGGGG
Source organism: Neofelis nebulosa (assembly GCF_028018385.1). Classification (NCBI taxonomy): domain Eukaryota; kingdom Metazoa; phylum Chordata; class Mammalia; order Carnivora; family Felidae; genus Neofelis; species Neofelis nebulosa. Next base: position 8,900,744 of record NC_080797.1, read on the forward strand.
TGGGGGGAAGCTTTGGCCAATTCCCCAGGAACCCATCCCAAAAAGGGATGTTTGAAGTTAAAATCATCATCCTAATCAGATGCATCTAGCGTTCAGCGGCCTCCGAATCTTCCTGTTCCTGTGTATGTGCAGGACGTGACGAGGGCCAGCTGCTTTTGATTTCTACTGAGAACAGAATACACTGAAATGAGCCTAACAAAAAGGGTCCTAGGGGACCACGATGATGGTCCTAATGAGGACAAGAGATATTAAATGCCAAGAGAGGCCAATGAGAACAAGTGAGTGAGAGCAAATAGACAGGGGTCATTGGAACTGGTACCACACGCCCCTTTTCTGATGAGTCCCAGGCGCTGAAATACACACAGGAAACAACACTTACAAGAGAGGTACTTATAAGAGAGGTGTTCTGGAAAACCCAGACCCCAGGAGAGTGCAGAGGAACCCGGACGCCCCACTGGCCCCAATGAATGAGCCTCAGTGTTTATTATCATTTTTTTTTTTGCATATAGTATTGGTATCATTTCCTTTTTTTTTTTTTTTTTGTGGTGGATTGTACATGCAAAAAATTTACCATTTATTTACTATAAAATTTTTTTTAAGTTTATTTTTGACAGAGAGAGAGAGAGAGAGAGAGAGAGAGAGACATAGCATGAGCAGGGGAGAGGCAGAGACAGAGGGAGACACAGAATCCGAAGAGGGCTCCGGGCTCTGAGACATCAGCACAGAGCCCGATGCAGGGCTCGAACGCACAGACTGGGAGATCATGACCTGAGCCGAAGTCAGATGCTGAACCCACTGAGCCACCCAGGCGCCCCCATCTCAACTGTTTGTAAGCATACAGTTCAGTGGCATTAAATACTTTCAAACTGTGGGGCCTCCGTCACCACCACCCACCCCCAGAATTATCATTCATTCTCCTCAATTGCAACGTCATGCCCATCGTGAATAATTACGAACACTTTTGAAGGATGCTCCTACAGAATCAGCATCACTGTGCTCCGCGATCTGACCGGTGTGAAAGCAGGAAGCGCCTTCATGAAGACCACAGAGCCACCATCGGGCTGGTGGGTTGCCCCCCAGGCGCGTCCCCCCCAGCCTGGCCCTCCCGCCAGGGGCGCTCTCCCGCCTCACCGTAGCTGAGCCATGTCCCGGCAGAGCTCTATGTTGGGTCTCCTGGTGCGCTCGTCCAGTCTGGTCTGAGCCACCTTCAGGAAGGCGGACTTGTCCTTGATGGCCTTCTTGATGGATTCTATGGTCATCTCAGTCTGGAAGATCTCCTGCAGGGTCTGTAGGGAGAGGAGCAAATGCCTGAGGCTTCTTGCATTTGAGGAGAGGGCCCCTTGCCCTCCCGTGGGGAGGGGGTTTCTCTGAGCTCCTTGATCCCTCCCAGCCCCATCCCTTGGGAATCTCCGGAGAGCTGACTGTGGGCATCTCTTCCCAGGGCCAGGTGCCACCTGCCAGGTGGGGAGAGTATTTACACGATAGAGATGAGCAAAGACTGCAAATTGGAGCTTCCTTCCCACCCACAACCGCTAGATCACCTGTTGTTAAATATTTAGCAGCGCGCGTGTGTGCCTAAGGCGGGAGGTGTGAGTGGCCCTTACTTCCCTCCTCAATCAGGACGTCCTGCCTCTTTGTCTTCTTACTAGCCTCATAGAGGCGTTTTCCTGCTGGTGGACGATTTGCCTTGAAGCTAATCAAGTTCAAGTTTCTGGGTGTCTCACTTGCGTGAGAGGAGCACTGGCAGTTTGGGGGTCCTGACTTTTCTCTTTTCGTAAAGAGGGTTCCCCCCGCCCCGAAACTGCATCACCCTGGATCCCTCCCTGGTCTCTTCTCCTAGACCCTGACAATTCCGCCTTCTGCCACGACCTTGACCTCTGCACTCCCAATTCTCCCCATCAGCCCACCACTCTCCCCTTCCTCGGCCACCTTCCTGTGGCCTGGAGACACATCCCAGGGTCACCCAACCTCTGGGTCTCTCTAAGATACAAGATGGCAGGACCAGTGTGTTGCCCATGTGTGTTTACCCCCCAAAGTGCCCAGCATAGTACTTTGAATGCAGCTGGTAGGAGCTGAATGCTATTCTCTTCCCCAGCCCCCCAAAAGTTCCTGTGTCCAAATCCTAACCCCAGTGTCTCGGAATGCGATTGTATTTGAAGAAAGCGCCTCTCAGAGAGGCAATTATGTTAAAAAGAGGTCATGGGGGTGTGGCGCCTGGGGGCTCAGTCGGTTACGCATCTGACTTCAGCTCAGGTCACCATCTCACAGTTTGTGGGTTCGAGCCTCACGTCGGATCCTCTCTCCAACCACACCCCCCCCGCCCCTTCCCCGCTCATGTGCCTTTTCTCTTTCTCTCAAAAATAATTTAAAAAAAATTTTTTTTAAATGAGGTCATGAGGGTAGGTCCTAGTCCAGTACGACTGGTGTCCTCATAAGCAGAGGAGATTAGGACACGAGCAGGCACGGAGGGAAGAGCATAGGACACATAGGGAGAAGATGGCCATCTGTAAGCCAAGGAGAGAGACCTCAGAAGAGACCAACCCTACCCTGCTGACTCTTCAATCTTGGGACTTGCAGCTTCCAGAATTGTGAGAAAATCGATTTGTGGTGTGTAAGCCGCCCGGTCTGTCGTGCTTTGTTATGACAGCCTTAGCCAACTGATGCAGAAGTAAATACAGGTTCGTTGAACAAAGGGACTCCGATCACGCGAGCCTTCTAGAGGCCTTTGGAATAGCTTCGGACTGCCCCGTGGACACCTTCCCACTGATGTGTCCTACCGTGTGGCTCCAGCCTGCCTTGGCAAGTTTCTCTTCCCAGGACACACGCCATCCGTTTACAGACCTGACCTCCGCCTCTGACCGGCCACCTCCTGAGGCTTTGCTGGAGACGTCACTCTGCCTGAATGTTCGCTTCCTTCCCCAGACCCCGGCGACACTTTCTGTATTTAGTATCTGGCGACCGCGGTTTATAACTTTCTATCGTTACTGATTGTTCATGAGCTTCCCGTGTGTCGCTGGGAAGCTTCACAAATACAAGCTTCCTGGGGACACGACGGACTATCCTACTTCTCTCTTCTGTAGCGCACTGCCCGGCTCAACAGATCTCCTGCCCTAAGAAGACACCAGGAGAAGGGGACTTCAACTGCTGCCATCCAGGAGAGCCTGGTGCCCCCAGGGGGATAATATCACCTTCCAGCAACATGGCTGAATGCGTCAGGTTCTTAAAATAAGAAATGAAAACCCACACGCAGCATAATCCACAGAAATCATAACGGCTCCAAGAGAGACGCGAAAGAAAGAGCTCCTTGTTTATCTTGAAACACTCGACTTCTGCTGAAATCCTTCATTTTATTGTCATCGTAAAACGTTTATGCTTAGAGCACTTTAAGAAGTTCAATATCAGAAACACTTTGAACCACCTAATCGTTTCCTGGTTTGGGTTTTATATGCCAGGAAAAGGGCCTGAAATAATTGAACAGAAAACATCCCTGCCATATGTTCTAATAATACATTCGCTTCCTAGTTACATCCAGTGATCCATTAAACTTTAACCATAATATTTTTGTTTCTATTAACTACTAGGAACCTTTCCATGCACAGTGCATTCTTTGTATTCCAAACACAAGTGGATTCCGATTTCATTTTGACACCTGGCTACGTGGCTAAAATAAACGGCGTGCTTTGTACTGGCTTTAATTTTTCTCAGTCTGGATGGCCAGGAGGTCACGCGTCTTACGGCATCTCGGCGGCAGCGGTGAGAGATTTGTGATCTCAGAGCCCCCTGCCCCATCTATCCGGGTCAGCCAAGGGGTACCACGGGCGCTTGATTTACCTTCGCTAAGTGAATCTGAATCTTATTTTTAGCATCTGCAGTCTCAGCAATACGATTGGTGAAAGACAAGTTCACTTTGTTGAACTGATTCCACATCTCATTGGCAGTCACAACCAACAGGTTGTGAATGTCGTCCCTTAGCTTGGAAGAGGCCGCTCGCGTACTTTGCGAATGGAGAACATTGTCATCCGTAAATTTGGCCCAGGACTCGGGCACTGAGACCCTGGAGGGAAAAAAAAAAAAAAAAGTAGAATCCTACGTGGGTGACAAGGATGAATCGGCCTAGATGGTCTGCAGGAAATCATTCATTTTGTGAAAGACAGAACCCCGTAGCAATGAATCCTGGTGTTATTGCCTAAAATATAAACATCAGAGCAAAGCTTGTCGAAAACTTTTCTAAATTGTTCCTTATTTTCCTGCTAATGTTTCTGTAAATCCAAAGCATACACTAAGTCCAGTCGGGAGGCCTGGGGGGATTGATGAAGGGTATCAGCGTGTTGAGTCCTAAGAAATGTGTCTCACTGGCCCACTAAACATATGAAGAAACATCCAACCTCAGGAGTAATCAAGGAAGTACTAACGAAAACAGTAATATAGTAATAACCCTTTACTGGAATAGCAAAGAGTGAAGAGAATGATAATGTTGTGGTGAGCATGTTTTAAACGTGTTTTAATGTTTATTTATTCATGGGGGGAGGGGCAGAGAGAGAGGGACGGACAGAGAATCCCCAGCAGGATTCCCCGATGCAGGCTCAAGCTCACGAACTGTGAGATCATGACCTGAATCGAAATCAAGAGTCAGATGCTTACCCAATTGAGCCAGCCAGGTGCCCCAAGGCAAGGAAAATATGCTTCATTTCAACTGTGGTCATGGTGATACAGGCATAGAAATTGGTCAAAACCCACCCCAATGTACACCAAATGTATTTCAGTGTAGGTGAATTTCACTTCAATCAAGTTGGGTTTTGTTTTTTTTTTTTTTAAGGGAAGGATTGGAAAAAGACCATGAACCCAAGACTGCATCCAGGGGCCTGGCATGGAAACCACTGATGGAACAAGTTTAATGTTCAACATTTAAAGCAACAAGCAGTGATGGGGCGCCTGGGTGGCTCAGTTGGGTAAGCGTCCGACTTCGGCTCCGGTCGTGACCTCACAGCTTGTGGGTTCAAGCCCCAAGTTGGGCCCTGGGCTGACCGCTCGGAGCCTGGAGCCTGCTTCAGATTCTGTGTCTCCCGCTCTCTCTACCCTTCCCCCACTTGCACTCTGTCTCTGTCTCTCAAAATAAATAAACGTTAGGGGCGCCTGGGTGGCGCAGTCGGTTAAGCGTCCGACTTCAGCCAGGTCACGATCTCACGGTCCGTGAGTTCGAGCCCCGCGTCAGGCTCTGGGCTGATGGCTCAGAGCCTGGAGCCTGTTTCCAATTCTGTGTCTCCCTCTCTCTCTGTCCCTCCCCCGTTCATGCTCTGTCTCTCTCTGTCCCAAAAAAATAAAATAAACGTTGAAAAAAAAAATTTAAAAAATAAATAAATAAATAAATAAACGTTAAAGAAATTTTTTTTTTTAAGCAACAAGCAGTGATGGTAAAACAGGAAGCTGTTTTTTTGTCCCACAGTTTCTGCTTCAAGTAGCTGTTATTTTCACAGGTAGAACTATAAACGAATAAAATAAATAAATAAACTATAAACAAATATTCTTTTTTTGAGCTTGTAAATATATATATATTGTTGAAGTAGAGTGGATTACAACGTCCTAATAGTTTCAGGTGTACAACACAGTGATTTGATGATTCTATACATTACTCAGTGCTCACCACAATAAGTGTAAACAGCAAATATTCTTTTACAAAATAATACAGGATGCAAGAGTCAAGGCCTGACGGAGGAACATGCACGCTTACTGAAGATCCGCCCAAAGCAGGGAGGATCTTTTCTCTTCCCGTGTTTCCCGCTTCTAACCTGCATCATTTTGAAGGGAGAGAGAATGAATCAAATGACGTCAAAACCCTAGAAGTGCCTCGTGCCCAACTTACGTCGCATCGACCCTCTCCACTCCGCGAAAGTAGCTGACACCATCCGACGTGTTGCGCAGATGGTGGCATTTATCGTCGATTCGGTAAGCTGCCTGTTTGTCACTCAGGTCCTTCTCCAGCTCGTGCTGGGAAGCTCTGTTAGCTCTGTAACACCGAGTGGGGGAAACGGAGCTTCAGGTTTAGGCAACAATTTGATATGAGGAAGAGTAAATACCCTTCTGTGCAGGGACCCGTCCACCACTGCGGTCTGGGTCTCTCCTCTCGCACACAATGTCCAGCTTCCCAATTAACAGGCACCCTCCCCGAAGGTGTCCATACATGCGAGTAATTAGAACCCTGCCCACACTGCCCCTCCCATGGTGTGTGGTGGGGCTTGGGAGAGAAGAGGTGCAGACAAACAGAAGGTTTGAAGCCCTGAGGCTGGGGCCCATCTTCCTCACACAAGCCCTGTTCCAGGAAGGATACTGGTTTAAAGTAATCTGTCCACACCTGTGCCTCTCTTTCCTTCTTCTTTTCCCTCTTCTATATCCTAATCCCCCCATTCTTTGAGTCCCGCTCTGTGAGAAGTTTTGAGACATTTAAAGCCAGCTTCCCTCCATCTAAAAGTGACTTCAGTTTGTGCTCACGGGAGGCTGAAGAAGTTTGCCAGGAGATAGAAACCAAGAGTCAAAATTCAGCTCTGGGGCAGGGGAGAGAGTGCTTGAAAGCAGATCAGGAATTGGTGGCCCTCAAGCTCATATGCTCCAGCAGCCACCCTTCTGGGAAGGAAGAGACTCTCAGATGCATGGTGCTTCCTGCTCTGCCAAACAGAGAAGAGACCCAGCAGTTCACCACCAAAGAGATAGGCCCGTGGGGTGGGCATGGGTGACGGGTGAGCCACATCTTTACTCAGGCAGCAGTCGATTCAACAAATGCCTGAACGTCCACTACATGTCAGCCACTGTTCTCCAAGCCCGAATGCATCCATGGACAAGGCAAACATCTCTTCTCTAAAGAAGCTGACATTCTAGCAGGAGGAGACAGGCAATACCCCTAAGGAATAAGGAAATCATGTGGTTGGTTAGCAGAACAAGGCAGAAAACAAAGCAGGGAAAGGGAAACAAGAGTGTGAGTGATTATTTAAATAAGATGGTCAGAGTAAGACTCCTTAAGGAGGCAGTGTTTGAGCAAAGACTTGCAGGAGGAAGAAATAGATCAGGCAGGACCTTGCTGGGTGTTGGAAGGAGTCAAGTTTTGTTCCGAGTGAAGGGAGAGACCGCTGATGTACAATTTTAAAGGATCATTTGGTGCTGGGTTGAGAACAGACAGCAGGGGACAGGTAGACCCATTAGCAGATGGGTACAGTTAAGTTACGCAGGAGAAGGATAGTAGTGGCTTTGACCAACAGGGTAGTGGTAAAGGAGGTGACAAGCGTTCGGATTCTGAGTGTTTTAAAGAGAGAGCCAATCTCTCCTAGAAGCTTAAACATCAATGGAGAATAAGGAGGTGCCATTGAGTAATTGGAATAGCAGAATTCCATCAACAGAGATGGGTGAGGCTGTGGGTGAGTAGGCTGGGGAGAAAACGGAAGTTCAGCCAATACATTGAGCTCAAGCGTCCATTAGACATCCAAGTGGAGCTGCCAAGGAGCTTGTTGGAACTTGGGAGAGAGGTCTGGGATGGAAATAAAAATTGGGGGATCATTAGCATCTAGATAGCATTTGAAAACGCAGGACAACTGGATGGTCTTCATCATTTCGGTATTCCTGGCACACAGAACGGTCTTGGCATATGGAAGCCATTTGGTAGAGCCTGTGTTGAACTGACTAGACTAATCCCAGCTGCCTGTACCTTTAGGTAAGTCAACTGACCTATCAGAGCCGATTCCTTTTCCGTGAAATGGAAACGAGGGTAGCAACATGCCAGTAGTCTGCATTTTGTGAATCCTAAAACAATCTTGGGAACTCTAAAACACATGCAAAAGTTGAAAGATGGGAGAGTTGCCTCCCCTTGCTATTTCTGCATTCAGTCTCCTGCTTCGGGTTCTTCTGTTGAAACCCTAAGATTAAGGCCTTTCTGACTTGTGGTCTGGGACCAAGATGCCCCATAGCCTTCCTCTCTTGGGCTGATATGCCCTGGACTTCCTCTGACCTGACCTCAGAAACTCCCTTAGGAAGGTGTTAGAGGCAGCATCCCATCAACCTATCTTATAACCCAAGATGGGAAAAATCCTGGCTGCCACATTGCTGCCTAATGACATTCCATTTTCAACTGAGATCCAAATTGAGGCCTTCGTTGTGTGTTCCAAAACAAATAAAGTTACGAAACTCTCCTCCCATCACCTTTCCTGGACCAAGCCCAAAGACCATGTAGGCAACCCCACAAATCCTGGAGAAACCCACCCAGGAAATGAGGTAGACACTCTGCCCACTGCGTATGAAATGAAAGCCACGGTCTTTAAAGCATCGCTAACAAAGGTTCCAAACGAGTGCACGTGTGGAGACACAACTTTCTGCAAAGGCCTGAACAGGGCCAGGAATGGCTGGGAATGAGACAATTTATAAATGAGACTGATAGGAAGATGTGGCTGTTCCACAGTAGAACAATCTGGGCAAGAAGCTTGAAGAACATGGAAGATGAGCTGCAAGGTTTTAGGTTATAAAGAAAACAGGATTGGGAACTGGACCTGGAGAAGAGAGAACAGGCACGATTCTGTGAACCATGCTAAACTGTGGTTCTGTGATTCCCAGGGAACAGAAGCCAAGAAGTAATATCAGAACTGCACTGCCTTGTGGTTACAGCTCAGGAAAACTGTATATGGTCAACCAAACCATGTACAGTCAGTCATCCTTAACTAATCTTCTACCTCTCTTCAGTATTTCTGTACTAAAGAGCCTTTCCAATCAGACAGAGAGAGAGAGAGAGAGAGAGAGAGATCTCAGCCATCTAAATCTCGCCAAACTTCAGAGCATCAATCCTGATGGGCACAGTGAGCAAACAATACAGACACTATGGATACCTCTATGACACTTAGGTATACCCTGTAGGCTATCCCACATTATCCTTGATAACATTAATATAAGCAGAAGCAGCCTCTCCTTTGGATGACATAGTCGATGCTGCTTTCCATGACCCATAACCAGACGAACACTAATTTTTCTAGTCATGTTAGGGAAGAGGCTCAACCAATGTGTTTTCTATGCTGACAGCTGTTTATCATTGCTTAAGACCTTCCTTTGATTATTATTCTCCCTTGCCCCAACCCCCACCATAAGTAGTAAATACCTCCTATCTGCTATTGCCCAGAAAAGAGGGATTTGTATTCTGGTAGAGAGTAGGATGGGCGAACAATTGTAAAGCAATGGGAAGCAGTCAGTGCTGTAATAGCACAACCAGAGCACTGGGGAGGGCACCGTGGGAAATCAGGGAAGTCTGAGTCTTTAAGGAGTTATGGAAACCACCATTAAAGTGAGCCACAATTCATTACTCCTCCCACTGTTGGGCTGAATATATACCAGTCACTCTCCCGTCAAAGAATGAAAGCCTGAGTTGAAAGAAATCTTAGCCATGCCTCCAAATTAGGGCCGAAATCCTTTCTTTAGCATCTTAAAATGATTTCTTTAACTATGAACTTAAAGCAAGCACTCCAGGGCACGTGGGTGGCTCAGTCAGTTCTGGCCCGGGTCATGATCTCACAGTTTGAGTTCAAGCCCTGACTAGGGCTCTGCACTGACAACTCCAAGTCTGAAGCCCTTCCCCCACTGGTGTGCACATTCTCTCTCTCTCTGTCTCTGTCTCTCTCTCTCTCTCTCAAAAATAAATAGAAATTTAAAAAACCTCATTTCAACCTCCAAATAAAAATGTATATGGGAATGTAAGCTGGTGCAGCCACTCTGGAAAACAGTATAAAGTTTCCTCAAAAAACTAAAAATAGAACTACCCTACAACCCAGCAATTGCACTGCTAGGTGTTTATCCAAGGGATACAGATGTGCTGTTTCGAAGGGACACATGCACCCCCATGTTTACAGCAGCACTATCAACAACAGGCAAAGTATGGAAAGAGCCCACACGTCCATGGATGGGTGAATGGATAAAGAATGTGGTTGGTATATATACACAATGGAGTATTACTCGGCAATCAAAAAGAATGAAATCTTGCCATTTGCAACTACGTGGATGGAACTGAAGGGTATTACGCTAAGTGAAATTAGTCAGTCAGAGAAAGACAAAACTCACATGACCTCACTCATATGAGGACTTTAAGAGACAAAACAGATGAATATAAGGGAAGGAAAACAAAAAGAATATAAAAACAAGGAGGGGGACAAAACAGAAGAGACTCATAAATATGGAGAACAGAGGGTTACAGGAGGGGGTGTAGGAGGGGGGAGAGGCTAGATGGGTCAGGGGCACTAAGGAATCTACTGAAATCATTGTTGCACTAGATGCTAACTAACTTGAATGGAAATTTAAAAAAATTAAATTAAAAAAATTTTTTAAAAATGTAAAAAAAATAAAACTTTTTAAAAATAAAATAAATAAAATTAAAATGTATAGGTGCGCATGCACGTGTGTGTATGTGTATCCATCTACAACAAATCCTTACATAAGACGCTAAGAGAAATTTAAACAGGAGGCACAATAGCACAGTTTGGAGACGTGATTTTACGTTGTATATAGAGTTACAACTTACGCAAGTTGAGCGATGGCCTTATCCAAATGAAGCTTCATCCTTTCTTCACAGCACAGAATAATGTCAACCTCCTATGCGATTAAAAAACAAAACACATTAACGTTTTTCATCATCAGGTACAACATCCAACAACGTGACAACACATCAATAAAGGGCAACTTGGTTCCTGGGGGGAAAAAAAAGAAAGCGTCAAATAAAAACAAGAGAACAGTTTTTACATCCACTTAATTACCGACATCCCCTCATGATGCTGCAATCTAAACATGAGAATGAGAGTTTCCCTTTTCTGGGGCTACCGGAAAATTACATGAAGGAACTAGTCGGGACGGGGATAAAACTGTCGCATTTTTCTTTATTTTCATCTCTGGTCCTTAAAACAGTCAAACAGTACGTAAATACAGACATTCTGGTGAATTTAACGCAGGCTTCTTTTATAATAACTATTCTTCAGAGACGATAAACTGGGGAGACAGAGGAACAGCCAATAAGGGACTTCCCTCTGGCGGGGCATGTAACCTCCAACAGACCCAGCTCTTTGGTCCAAATGGAAACTTGACCTCCACACCAGGAGGCCAGCCCTCCCTCGGCCCTGCCCGTGCCCTACAGTTCAGCTCTCACACTCCTATAAACACCTTTGTAGCCTCTCTCCTTGTCCACGCGCATGGCATTCAGATGCCGCCAGGATACATGCACTATTACATAGCATGTGTTGTATCACAGATGTTTTAAATAAACATTTCTCTCTTCCCTCTGAAGATCGCGTTCACATAAGAAAACCCAGAAACCCAAGACAGCAGCAAGAAGACATTTCAGGGGCGCCTGGGTGGCTCAGTCTGTTAAGCATCCGACTTCAGCTCAGGTCATGATCTCACGGTTTGTGAGTTCAAGCCCTGCGTTGGGCTCTGTGCTGATGGCTCAGAGCCTGGAGCCTGCTTCGGATTCTGTCTCCCTCTCTCTCTGCCCCCCCACTCAGGCTCTGTCTCTCTCTGTCTCAGAAATAAATTTAAAAAAAAAACATTAAAAAAAAAAGAAGAGAGAGAGAAGACATTTCAAAAGCGCCCATGGTCATTGCTGCCACTACTTCAAGCACAGAGTGATCACGCTAGACGCACTTGTTTGTGGCCTGCCTTTTCATTTGAACCTTGAATGTTTCCCCATGACATTAAACAATACCGTGATGAACACCCTCAGTCTATATTTGGACACCGCCAAAGGGTATGCCTTTTGTCGAGGTTTTGACAAATACAGCCCAACTGCCCTTCACAGAAGCCGTGCCCCTGTATAACCACAAGTGAGGGTACACCTCATTACCTCACCTGTTACGCGGTCACCACCAGATCTTCTCCATTGTTCCTGGGGTGACAGGACCCCTCCCCCAAACAGCAAACGTGATGAAATTAATAGTTTGACTCATGTTTGCTCATCGTTCGGCTTTCTTCTTTTGTGAACCACCTGTGTCTCCACTTTTTCTGGGGCTTTTTTTCTTATTAATTTATATATTTAAAATGCAATCCTTTCCCATCACAGAAGTCATAACTATATACATAAATACATATAGTATTAAAATATATGTATATTTTTAACCAGTTTGTCCCTTGCCTTTGTATTTTCGCATAGTGGTTTCCATACACAGACAGTCGTGATTTCTATAATGTCAAATCTATTAAATATCCCCTTTTGGTCTCTGCCTTCATTAATTTGACTATAAAGGCCTTTCACTCCAATATCGGTTACTACTCAACTATATAGTCTTCTCATTCTTTTTTTTAATGTTTATTTATTTTTGACAGAAAGAGAGAGAGGGAGAGAGAGGGCAAGTAGGGGAAGGGCAGAGAGAGAGGGAGAGAGAGGGCAAGTAGGGGAAGGGCAGAGAGAGAGGGAGAGCCAGAATCCGAAGCAGGCTCCAGGCTCCAGGCTCCAAGCTGTCAGCACAGAGCCCAACGTGGGGTTCGAACTCACAAACCGTGAGATCGTGACCTGAGCCAAAGTCAGACGTTCAGCCGACTGAGCCACCTGGGCGGCCATTTTTTTCCCCTTAGACAGAGAAGACAGCACACAAGCAGGGGAGGGGGCATAAGGAGAAAGAGAGAGGGTGGCCAGCGGTGGGGGGAGGGGGGGGTGGAGAAGGGTTCATGGAATAGAGAATGCCTAAAACCAAAGACCTTTGGAACTGTCCCCAGTGTTAGTTTATATATTAATAGGTACTCAAAGGTTCACTTGGCTTTAACTAGGTCAAGGAGTTAGCCTGGCCTGGGAGGCCCAAAAAGACGGTACCCTGATCGGTTCCCCAAGAGAAGCCATTCTGGAAGAATCTGATGGCTGTCACTGATTGAATGTGAGTCAGAGTCAACAGAATTCACGAGAAAATATGTCGAGGCACCCGCCTTCACGAAAAGCAGGCCTTTTAAGACTATTTCTTGGGGCGCCTGGGTGGCGCAGTCGGTTAAGCGTCCGACTTCAGCCAGGTCACGATCTCGCGGTCCGTGAGTTCGAGCCCCGCGTCAGGCTCTGGGCTGATGGCTCGGAGCCTGGAGCCTGTTTCCGATTCTGTGTCTCCCTCTCTCTCTGCCCCTCCCCCGTTCATGCTCTGTCTCTCTCTGTCCCAAAAATAAATAAAATTAAAAAAAAAAAAAAAGACTATTTCTTGTCTTTGCCGGTGCTTATTTAATTATTCTAAAAAGGTAGAGTCGTGCTGGTAAAAAGGGAAGATATGCTAATATTACCACTTGGAGTAAGATATGGGTGCCCTCGTTACTCGAATGGCAATGACCAAGGTACCCCTCAACTGATGAACCATTGTTCTAGCTGCAGATTTCATTATCTGGATATAAAGCAGCCTCTGCTACTGGTCTAGACAACATTATCGTTCTCGAACTGGGAAGGGACTTGTAACTCTACTATATATTCAGGATACTCTATTCCTGATCACTCGTGTGCAGCAGTTGGGGTCTGTGGCTTTTACAAAGTAGCTTGTGTGGCCTCTCTGTAGTGGCCAAATTTCCCTGAGTTTCTTATTTCCACTCATATTTCTTTCAGAGAATTGGGCAGTGAAGAAAAGCAGAAGAGCCAGGGACAGTCTTCTGCTTATGACCCTTCACGGCAAGAGCTCACTAAAAATAATTTAATACAATGTTAAAAGGAACCCTGATAACTTGCGAGGATACAATTACTGATGGCCAGGCTGTTAGCTAGTCCAATTGCCCTTCTTACCAAGGATTTCGTCTTTTACCAAGGACCAGTCACGGAAAGGCCAACCGGTGGGACCCAGCCAAGCTGGTTCGGGGATAGTGAACCGATTGCCTGCGGCAGAAATTCAGCAGGTCAGAGTAGGAAATGAGAGGGAGAAGGTGTAAGAGCCAGACAATGGAAGGTCCTAGAGATTCGGGAGTCCGGGAAAAGATTTTTAGCGGACAGAACCTCTGGTGATCACAGGTAGTATGGATCCGACCGAAGGGAAGATATTTGGGGATTGTGCATAAACCAGCTAGGAAGGAGGACCAGTAGGGAGAACGGAATGGGAAGGAGAGGGCTGGGAATCAAATCCGAGGAATAATTTACAGGAGCTACAGACTGACTACCAAGGGTGAAGACGGTCAAGCGATGGCACCGTGCCTGGAGAACTGTGGCGCCGAAACTAGGAAGGGAAAGGCTGGAGGCATCAGGGTGGAAGAAAAGTACACTTTTGAGCTTCATAAATAGGAACCAAAAAAAGAGGTGGGGGAGGGGTGACAGGGTTATAACCCCAACAGAAATACATTTCTGGGACTTAGGGACACAGGACTAAGGCATAATAGAGAATCTGGCCAAAAAAAAAAAAAGATGAGGAAGGGCTCGAGGCACATCGTGGCTGACATCTAAAAGAATGGCACAGATCTTCTGGGGGTAAGTCTGGGAAGTGAAGGCCGAAGAACTCAGAACTAAATCACATTTAATTGGTGGAAGGTTTGGAATATATATATAATATATGTATATATATATATGAATATATATATATTGAAATATATATAAGGTTTGGAATATATATATTATATATATGAATATATATATTGAAATATATATACAAGGTTTGGAACATATATATTATATATATATGAATATATATATTATATATTCATATATATATATTATATATATATGAATATATAATATATATATAATATATATTATATATATATGAATATATATTATATATATATGAATATATATTATATATATTGAAATATATATAAGGTTTGGAATATATATATATATATATATATATATATATATGCTTCTAGATGGCAATTTGGCTATATATCAAAACTTCCCAAATGCGTATGCCTTTTAACACATCGATTACGTCTCTTGAAATGTGTTCTAAGGAAATAATCAGAAAAAATACAGTTATCAATAATAATATTTTTGTACACTGCAGTGTTATTAAAATAGCAAAAAAAGGGGGGGGGAGTGAGAAAGGGTGACAGCTTCACTATAGAAAAAGAGAGGACTCATTTTTTTTTTTTTTAATGATAGCACCTTGACATTGTGGAACCCAATGCAACCCTTAAAATCACACCTTCATGTATATCTAATGCTATGGGAAAATGACCCCAATAGAATTCTTAATTAAATAAAGCACTTTGGGAAGGGAAGGATAACTAGGCAGAGCACACAGGAGTCTTAGGGAAGTGAAAATACCATATACATCAATGATGGATATGTTATGATACCTTTGTCCAAACCCACGGAATCTACACCACCAAGAGTGAACCCTAAGGGTAAAACTGGACTTTGGATGTTAATGATGGACCAGTGTAGGTTTGTCAATCGTAACAAAGGTACCACTCTGGTGTGGGGGGGGGGGGGGGTGCTAGTAATGGGCGGAGGCTGTGCCCGGATGGGGACAGGAGCTAATTGAGATATCTCTATGCCTTGCCCTCAATTTTGCTGTGAACCTCAAACTGCTCTTAAAAAAACTAAGTCTTTAAAAAGAACGGTGGTGCCTTCCCTACAACCATATCTAAGAATAAACATCATTGAGCATTTATCCAGAAAAACAACCCACCACAATTCAAATTGTGTACACAGTATCATTCGAATCTTGAAGACCTGTTTGTGTGTCTTTAAGTTGGGTGGTGTCTAAGTACGACTAACAAAAAGAAATTCTCTGAAATTCTCTGGATGAACTGAAATTCTCCAAAATTAAAGGTGATTTCTGTCCAGCTGAACTTCAGATGATTTTTTATCTTTCTTTATCCTATACTGTATCTTTCAAACTCTCTTACATCTATTGAACATATAATGAACATATGATAAACATCTATTACATGTATAACCAAAAAAAAAGGTGTCTTTTGTAAATGCTATGTACATTTGGATACTATAACTTCTTACTTATAAATGGCTTCATGTAATATCATTTTTTGTTTGTTTCTATACATTAAGGACATGTTTACAACTACATTTCTCCTTACTGGTGCATTTCCCCCATATTTACCGTCAGTAGTTGGATTTCCACATCGTCATGAACTAGATCAATTCCCATTCTCTTCTCTCGATGAAATAGACATTCTCGGGCTACCTACAGATACACAAAGAACAGAAAGCACTAATCCAAACTGACTAAAATCAGTGACCAGCAGCTCTAAGGACCTATTTCTAAAACAAGTCAATGGACACGCCCAATACCAATTTTTCAAGCCATTTTCTTGGGAATCTAGTATGAGACCCACCGTGACAACTAAGAAACTCCCTACTGCTAGTTAAGAGATAGAGTTAGCTCTTCACATCAGTGTGAAAAAAAACTCTAATTTGGAAAGTTGACAAAATAAAGCACATGACATTTACGTGATTCCCACAAATTAGCATCTGAGAAAACTACTTAGCATTAATTCTTCTACAGAAATAGTTCGACAACCTGAAACATAGTTTTCAAGATATTATTTCCACATATTTTCGACTGAGGGTGAGGAAGAAACAAATTATTACCTTTAAAGACGCCAAAATATTTGTGTAGCCAAAAATCTTAATGATTATTTTTCAAGTTCCATTTATTGTTTCCTAATTACGAAAATAACGTGCCTTGTCCATTAAAGAGAAAAAATATAGAAAAGTAGAAAATGATCTAGCTATATTCCTATCCCTGTTTTGTTTGTTGTTTTTAATTTAAAAAAAGAAAGGTTATGGAGCACCTGGGTGGCTCCGTCGGTTAAGCGTCCGACTTCGGCTCAGGTCACAATCTCATCATTTGTGAGTTTGAGCCCCGCATCGGGCTCTGAGCTGACAGCTCGGAGCCTGGAGCCTGCTTGGGATTCTGTCTCCCTCTCTTTCTGCCCCTCCCCCGTTCACAGTCTGTCTCTCTCTGTCTCTGAAAACTGAATAAAAGTTTAAAAACAATTTTTTAAAGAAGGTTATAATGCCCTTACAATTTTAGAGTATGCTTTTTAGGATTGACATTAAATGGTAGGCTCCGGTCATAAAATATTCTTCGAGACAAAGTAGGTTAATGACTCCAGTAGAAAACAGCTTGGATTGCTAACATTAAATTATGTATGAAAGAACATTATGTAAATGTTAAAATACTCTTTTCCAAAGACTATTTCTTGACATGGAACAACTGTATAATCTTAATCTTTTAAGCATAAAATATAATAGCATGCATACTGTAATCTGGACATAGTGTCACTGAACAAAATCTTTCAGTGAATGTATATTTTTTAATAGGAAAAGTCACATTTACTAGAAGATGGATTAAGGGGTTGAGAGGAACGCTGATTACTCTAATGTGTATCACTAACCTGCTTTTCGTAAGTTTCTACTAACCCACAGTCTATTAGGACTCTACTAATCTTACCAGCCACATAGAAAGGTATCGATCTCCCGTACTTTGGCCAACTCTAGATGTCATCAGTTTTCATTGTTGCAGATGTGATAGGCCAAAGATGGATACATCATTGATTTAATTTTCATTTTTATCCCTGAATTTTAACTTTTTTTTTAATGTTTTATTTATTTTTGAGACAAAGAGAGAGACAGCATGAGCAGGGGAGGGGCAGAGAGAGAGGGAGACACAGAATCAGAAGCAGGCTCCCGTCTCTGAGCTGTCAGCACAGAGCCTGACACGGGGCTCGAACTCACGGACTGTGAGATCATGACCTGAGCCGAAGTCGGATGCTCAACCAACTGAGCCACCCAGGCACCCCAACTTTTTTGCTCATGTTAGTTGATCATCTGTGTTTTCCCTTCTGAGATGTATCTGTTCATGTGACTAACTCTAATCTTAAATTTTTCTTAATGTTTTTTTTTTTTAATTTTTGAGAGAGGGACAGACAGCACGAGCAGGGGAGGGGCAGAGAGACAGGGAGACACAGAATCTGAGGCAGGCTCCAGGCTCTGAGCTGTCAGCACAGAGCCCGACATGGGGCTCAAGCCCATGAACTGTGAGATCATGACGTGAGCCCAAGTTGGACGCCCAGCAAACACTAATCTTAATCAAGACCTTCTCACACTGTGCTGATAGTAAACGTTCTAGCACACAGGAACATCTGGACAAAAATTGTATTAAAACAAAATTCAAATTAGGCCCATCTCACTGAAAGGATTACTACTAAAAGGAAGAAACTGAATGTGCTCTGGAAATTCAGAGCATAAGTGGCTGTCACTTCAAGGATACTCTGAAGGTCAGGTGGGATGCAGAACAGACCAGGAATCCTCAAAATGAGCCAGAGTGTGAAGAGAGTATGGAAGGGCTTCCGATCTTCAAAAAACATTTCATGACAAGTGAATTTAAAAGGACATCGTTCGTGCACCGTCACTCTTTCTTGGGATTTCTGGTGGTTGTGCGTGTTTGTGCGTACTTGTGTTTGGTGGGGGTACCGGGAAGGGGGGGGGGCAAGATAAGAAGTAACAATGTGCAGAGGTCTCCAACAAATTCTTCAACCCACTAGACTTCTGGCTCCTTAATTCTCTAAACCCTTCTGCCACAGATGTCATAACAAAGACCTCCTGCAAATGCTCATCACATGGGAAATGAGTCATACAAGCGTGAAGAAAAATGGTGTTAGCTTCATCAGTATATATACACCTCCAGAAATAATTTCTGTAACTTATGCATCTTCAAATACAGAATGTCTTCTTTCAATGGTTGGGGGGGGCATAGAATGAGCTTGGAGGGGGCCCCCCCATCACACATTCGGGGGTGAGAGGTAACCAGAGGCCAGCAACAAATTAAAATGCTGCCCCCACGATCACCAGAACTGGCTTGACCTCAGGCCCATTTCTCTATTCAGTCAAACTCATTCTATCTCCTAAGATGGTCTTGAACGTTTCACTGTGCCCTCAAAAGGAATCAGCGTACGCACGGGGGGCCTTTCACGAGACAGATTAAAAGAACGGTACTTTTTTTCCTCAAATAATGGGACAGCAATGACCAAGCAGCCTATTTAATAGATGGGAAGATGGCATTCTCACCATAAAACGTTGTGTGTCTTAAGAATGTCCCTCAGGGCGCCTGGGTGGCTCAGTCGGTTACACGCCGACTCTTGATTTCGGCTCAGGTCATGATCTCATGGTTCGTGAGTTTGAGTCTTGAGTAAGGCTCTGCACTGATGGTGTAGAGCCTGCTTGGGATTCTCTGTCTCCCTCTGTCTGCCCCTCCCCTGCTCATGTTCACTCTCTATCCCTCAAAAATTAAAAAAAAAAAAAGAATATGTCTCTAATTAGCCTCCTTTGCTTTGCATTCAGAATTCTTTCTATTTAAATAGTTGTTCTGTATGAAACTCGTAACGGTTTTACCAATGGTGAAATTAATTACAGATGCATTGATAGGAGGTTGGCTTCTACAGGTGAAAGGAAACATAATTCAATAGGCAATAACCTCAGTAATTCAACCAGTGGGTTACAATCATACAAATGCGTAGTGTTTTTTCATCAAAAGGTCTTATATTTACCTGAAGAGGGGCTTCTGCCTCCATCAAGGCCCTCTCCAATTTTTTCTTAACATCAGTGAGTGCATTTGTCTCTCCAATCATTGCATCCAACTCATGAGTGATCTCAGATTTCCAAAATCCTATGTCATTGACTCGTTCTCCCAAATTTTGCGTGGAGTCTGCCTGAGTTTTTCTTGTGTGTTGATACTTGTCTTGAATCAGGCGAGACGTATCTACCCTTAGCCTCTCGGAATTATGCCGGGAAGTGTCGGATTCGAGATAGTTGGTTAGATTGGACCTATACCAGTCATCAGGAGTATACCTTGTGAAGAGAGTGGTTCGGTTGGAAACAAAGGGCAGCATGGTATTGTCGCACACCTTCTGAGATCTGGTGCAGTACGGGCCCAAGGTTGGTGAGTTGGAGGCTACTTTGTAGTACGTGCTTGGTCTCCAAGGAAGGCTCAAGGGATGGGTTACATTGTTGTGGGGGAAGCGGTCCCTGTAGCTGGATGCCAGAGTACTGACGGCTGGTAGAAAATTGGTCGGTGTTGGTTTAGGATGGGCGTAAGTTGCCGTTAACGTAGAACCTAGAGGCTCCATGATGCTCAGACACTGTTTGTAAATCTCTCTGTTTAAAGGGGGGGGGGGTAACATAAAAATAGACAGTCACATAAATTCATCTTTGGTGAAAATTTAAAAATTAAAAGGCACATTTGACTTAGTTTTAGTAGCAGTGCTCCCTAACATATTAGGTGTCTGTTCTAATTCGACAGCCACCTTTACCGGCGATAATATGCTCCAAGAGGATTTTTTCCCATCTCTGTTTCTAGAATACACTAAAATCACAGTTTTTAGATGAGCCATCTGAGTTGCTGAATTTTTTTTAATTGTGATTTAAATTTATTATCTTGTAACAAATCTACATGAAGAGGCTGAAATATGCATTTTAACAGACAGGGATTCAAATCTTGGCTCTGCTATTTACTAGCTGTGAGGCACTGGGCAAGTTACTTAAACTCTCTGTGCCTCAATTTCCTCATCTCTAAATTGGCAATAAAAATAGCGCTTAATTCTCTGGACTGTTAGGAGAGGTGTTAATAAAAACGGGTTGCCTGGCAGAACCCCTCACACCAAGCGATCCTAAATGAGCACACGGTTTGGGTAACAACCGTGTGCTTGGTTTGCAAACACAGCTCAAGGCAGGTGCCTAGCTCCCTTTTCCTGGCAACTTGCCACCTCAAGGCACCTCCAGTATAGACATTCTACGGCAATTGTGAAGCCCAAGCAAGACAATGGTAAGTATTTGGATTGCTTAGCACAGTTCTGGGCACAAATTCAATGTTCGATAAATGTTAGCTTTTTCAACTACCAATACAAAAGAGTATATAAAGTAAAAGATAAATATCCATCCATCCATCCATCCCCCCAAGTAGACATTGAATGGTTCATTAATAGTTGTTTCTTTCCAGATTTTTCCTATTCATATGCCAACATATGTATCATTTTTTTTAATGTTTATTTTTGAGAGAGAGAGAGAGAGAGAGCGCGTGAGCAGGGGAGGGGCAGAGACAGAGAAGGAAACAGAGAATCAGAAGCAGGCTCCGGGCTCCGAGCCGTCAGCACGGAGCCCGACGCGGGGCTCGAACTCACGGACCGCGAGATCATGACCCGAGCCGAAGTCGGACGCTTAACCGACTGAGCCACCCAGGCGCCCCTTTTTTTTTTTTAATTTTTTTTAACATTTATTTATTTTTGAGACAGAGAGAGAGACAGAGCGTGAACGGGGGAGGGGCAGAGAGAGAGGGAGACACAGAATCGGAAGCAGGCTCCAGGCTCTGAGCCGTCGGCCCAGAGCCCGATGCTGAACAGAGCTTTTTAAATACAAATATTGAATTACCTTAATCATTTTATGTATCATTTAGAGCACACATTTTTAAAAATATATGTTTCTGACTTCTCTCCCTCTTAGAACATAGAGCTCCACTTCCTCCTGCTTTACCCCTTGAAAAGTAGTCTATTGTTTGGAACTTTTGATCGTTATTAGTCCAGAAAGGCAAGATGCCGTAGTCTGTGACATACTTTCCAGCATCTAAATGTCATTCTACTTGGGAGTCAGTGTCTATGGACCCATTTGCTGAAAAGGAAAAATAAATCAGATCCAATTCCGTACCCGTCTTGGGAAAAAAAAAAAAAATATTCAAGGGGCGCCTGGGTGGCGCAGTCGGTTAAGCGTCCGACTTCGGCCAGGTCACGATCTCGCGGTCCGTGAGTTCGAGCCCCGCGTCAGGCTCTGGGCTGACGGCTCGGAGCCTGGAGC